>NW_023270268.1:29303018-29387310 GCF_011800145.1 Mirounga leonina
TTCTTTCTTTCTTTCTTTCTTTCTTTCTTTCTTTCTTTCTTTCTTTCCTTCCTTCCTTCCTTCCTTCCTTCCTTCCTTCCTTCCTTCCGTCTTTCTTTCTTCCTTCCTTCCTTCCATCTTTCTTTCTCTCTTTCTTTCTTTTCATTTAAATTCAATTTAGTTAACATGTAGTGTATTATTAGTTTCAGGGGTAGATTTTAGTGAATCATCAGTTGCATATAACACCCAATGCTCATTACATCATGTGCCCTCCTTAATGCCTGTCACCCTGTTACCCACCCCAACAACCCTGTTTTTTCCCTATAGTTAAGAGTCTCTTATGGTTTGTCTCCCTGTTTTTATCTTATTTTATTTTTCCTTCCCTTCCCCTATGTTCATCTGTTTTGTTTCTTAAATTCCACATATGAGTGAAATCATATGGTATTCGTCTTTCTCTGATGGACTTATTTCACTCATAAGAGCCCAGATGTGGTATATATACGAGAAAGAAAATGTGGTATATATGTACAATGGAATATTACTCAGCCATCAGAAAGAATGAAATCTTGCCATTTGCAATGATGTGGTGGAACTGGAGGGTATTATGCTAACTGTACTCTCTTTTCTGATGCTAAGGCTGGGACTCACAAACTAACATTTCTGCTTTTCTAGCTGCTCTTTCTTAGGCTCTGCTAATAGGGGGCACTAGAAGAAGACTGTAAGGCTGAGAAGAGAGAAAGGAATTGCTTCACCTGCTTGCTTTCTGTTCCTGTGAGCATCACTCCAGCAATGCTCTTCACCCTAGCAGCAGCACTTTGACAGTGGCATTCATCCCTGTGGCAGCAGCTTCTGCCCACTCCTCAGAGGTCTGGATCCCAGCCCCACAGCACCTCTTCTAAGTCTCTAAATTTTAATAATCCCTGCCTCTTCCCTTCATTCCCTCAGCACCAGGGGTGTTAGCTGCCTCCTGCAGTTTTTACCTTTAAAAGCTTAGTATTTTCTTTTTATCCTTTCAGTTACCTAGTTAATAATTCTTTATATCAGATTTTCTCTGTTCAAAAAAACTGGTGTGATGTTGGTGGAGATGTGAAATTGGGACCCCCACTGTTGGTGAGAGTGTAAAATGGTGCAGCCACTAGGCAAAACAGTATAATGATTCCCCCAAAAACTAAAAATAGATTTACCATATGATCCAGCAATTCCACTTCTGAGTATATAATCCAAAAGAATTGAAAACGGGGTCTCAAAGAGATGTTTGCACACCCATGTTCATAGCATTATTCACGATAGCCAAGAGATGAAAGTAACCTAAGTGTCCACTGACAAGATGAATGGATAAACAAAATGTGGTATGTACACACAATGGAATATTATTCAGCCTTAAAAAGAAAAGAAATTCTGACGGATTCTACAGTATGGATGAACCTTGAGGAACTTATGCTCTGAAATAAGTCAGACACAAAAGGACAAATACTGCATGATTCCACTTATCTGATGTATCTAGAATAGTCAAACTCATAGAAACAGAAAGTAGAATGGTTGTTTCCAGGGGCTATGGGGAGAGAAGAATGGGAATTGTTGTTTAATGGGTATAGATTTCAGTTTTGCAAAAAGAAATATTTCTGGAGATTGGTTGTATAGCAATGTGAATATACTTACTACCAAACTGTACACTTAAAAATGTTTAAGATGGTAAATTTTATGTGATGTGTATTTTACCACAATTAAAAAAAAAACTGGTATGATTTCTATTTCCTAAGTGGACCCTGAATCATGTGACAATTAGAGAAACTTTGTACTAGTCATGTACTAGGCAGGTGCAGGGAGAGAGTAAACAAGTAGAGGAACAAAAAACTTAGACGCCAGTGGCTTCACAAAATAAAAGCTCTTTGTTTGATTCTATGACAGTTCAATGTGGCCAGCAGGGTGGCTCTGCTCCATGAGGCATTCAGGGACTCAGGCTTCTTCCATCATGTGAGCTTTACCATCTCCAACACATGATCCCTAAGGTCACCACAGAAGGGAAAAAGGGTATGTGCACAACTACTATAGCTAAGGTGATCATGCAAATATAACATTTGCCAGATCTTCCATTGGCCAGAATTCAGTCACATAAAGGAAGCTGGGAAGCTAGAGAGCATAGGAGGAAAATGAATTGAGTAAATTGTTGCTACCACAGCTTTATAGAGGGAAAGGTATCTGGGCTGAGCCTTGAAAAATGAGTCTGTACTGACTTCATCTCTGTATTTATTGCCTTTAGCAAAGGGCCTGGCAGAGATGACTTACTTGAAAAGTGTTTATTATATAGATGGATGGATGGATAAATAGAAATGCAGCTTTCTATAACTACTGAACCACAAAAGAACTAGAATCAGTCTATTTTATTTATAACAGAACTATTGCCCCATGTCTTCCTTTGGGCCCTGTGATCATAAGACAATGCTGATTGCCATCACTCAGTAGATTTTTCATTCAGCATGAGACATAAAGAAGTTGGTGAGTAGTTTGCTTCCATGGTTCAGTGATGGAGAAAGAGCCAAGAATCAAGATCCCAAACTGGAACATAGTCTGGTAGACAATCCTGAGTCCACACATGAAGCGCTCCTCAATCAGTGGGAATCTGTGGTCCCTCCCAAATTCTGACACAAGTGCTGTGTATGTGGAGAGTAAATTGTGTCTATCTTGAGACATGCCTCATTTGTCTCATTGAGCCTATAGAAACTTGCCCATATATGAAGGCATTTGTTCTTTTCTTTTTTTGGCTTGTTTGAGGAGATATTAATAAAAATAAAGCTAGGGCGCCTGGGTGGCTCAGTTGGTTAAACGACTGCCTTTGGCTCAGGTCATGATCCTGGAGTCCCTGGATCGAGTCCCGCATCGGGCTCCCTGCTCGGCAGGGAGTCTGCTTCTCCCTCTGACCCTCCCCCCTCTCATGTGCTCTCTCTCTCTCAAATAAATAAATAAAATCTTTTTTAAAAAATAAAAATAATAAAAATAAAGCTAGTAAAAGCAAAATGATTGTAATTAATGCTAATAAAGGGAAGAAACAGATTGCTGAGTGCATCTGTTCAATCTGGCTTCTTGAGTATTTGGCAGAGGTTTCAGTGTTGGTAAGTGGGAGATAGTGAATTCAGGGCCATTACCCATTCCTAATATACTTACACATGGATAATGATGGCACAGTTACTGTCCCTAGAACTTGGGCACCTGCCCAGTAGGTTTTGTGTAACAATGTAATCAACTGTAATCTGGGTGAGAAGATTGTTCTTGATGTTCTACACTGAAAGTGTTTCTACTTGGAGTCTGTGTTTTGGTTATCTACTGCTATGCAAAAAACTTGCTAAACTTAGTGACTTAAACAACAATTTGTTGTGCTTGTAGATTATGTGGGTCAGGATTTTAGAAGGGCCCAGCGGAAATGCTTGTTTCTTCTTCATGATATCACAGGCCTCAGCTGAGAAGACTCAAATGACTCAAGGGAATCATCCAGAAGCTTCTTTGCTCTCTCTGGTGCCTGGGCTGGGATCACTCAAAGGCTAGGCTCAGCTGGGACTGTCAGCTGGGCCACCTGCAACTTAAACTCTCCATGTTGCTTGTACTTCTTACAGTCCAACAACTGCATTCCAAAAAGGAGGAGGCATCATTCCAAAAGACCAAGAAAAAATGAATGGCGTTTATGACCAAGCCTCAGAGGTCACCAAACATCACTTCCACTACTCTAACGATCAAAACAGTCATAAGCCCACCTGAATTCAAGGGAGGTGACATAAACCCTCAAGATGGGTGAAGTATTAAATAATTTTTAGCTGTTTTTTTTTTTAAACTACCACACTCCGACTCACCTTTTGTGTGTGTGTGTGTGTGTGTGTGTGTGTGTGTGTGGTAACCAAATTCTAGTGGTCCTAACTTTAAAACATATCCTGAATCCAACTGCTTCTTACTGCCTCCATTGTCATCACAATGGTTCCAGAATTTTCCCCCCAAAACTATTACAATAGCCTGTTAAGAATCCTTTCCTCTACTTCATCTCCCTAAAGACTATTTTCTTTTTTCTTTTTTTTATTAACATATAATATATTATTTGTTTCAAGGGTACAGGTCTGTGATTTATCAGTCTTAGACAATTCACAGCACTCACCATAGCACATACCCTCCCCAATCACCCAGCCCATCACCCAGCCACCCCATCCCTCCCACCCCCCTCCACTCCAGCAACCCTCAGTTTGTTTCCTGAGATTAAGAGTCTCTTATGGTTTGTCTCCTGCTCTGGTTTCATCTTGTTTCATTTTTCCCTCTCTTCTCCTATGATCCTCTGTCTTGTTTCTCAAATTCCTCATAGCAGTAAGATCATATGATAATTGTCTTTCTCTGATTGACTTATTTCCCTTAGCATAATACCTTCTAGTTCCATCCACGTCATTGCAAATTGTAAGATTTCGTTTTTTTATGGCTGCATAATATTCCATTGTATATATATGCACCACATCTTCTTTATCCATTCATCTATTGATGGACATCTAGGCTCTTTCCATAGTTCAGCTATTGTGGACATTGCTGCTATAAACATTGGGGTGCACATGCCCCTTCAGATTACTACATTTGTATCTTGGAGTAAATACCCAGTAGTGCAATTGTTGGGTTGTAGGGTAGCTCTATTTTCAACTTTTTGAGGAAACTCCATACTGTTTTCCAGAGTGGCTACACCAGCTTGCATTCCCACCAACAGTGTAGGAGGGTTCTCCTTTCTCCGCATCCTCACCAATATCTGTCATTTCCTGACTTGTTAATTTTAGCCATTCTGAATGGTGTGAGGTGGTATCTCACTGAGGTTTTGATTTGGATTTCCCTGATGCCGAGAAATGTTGAGCACTTTTTCATATGTCTGTTGGCCATTTGGATGTCTTCTTTGCAGAAATGTCTATTCATGTCTTCTGCCCACTTCTTGATTGGATTATTTGTTCTTTGGCTGTTGAGTTTGATGAGTCCTTTATAGATTTTGGATACTAGCCCTTTATCTGATATGTCATTTGCAAATATCTTCTCCCATTCTGTCGGTTGTCTTTTGGTTTTGTTGACTGTTTCCTTTGCTGTGTAAAAGCTTTTTATCTTGATGAAATCCCAATAGTTCATTTTTGCCTTTGTTTCCCTTGCCTTTGGCAATGTGTCTAGGAAGAAGTTGCTGCGGCTGAGGTTGAAGAGGTTGCTGCCTATGTTCTCCTCAAGGATTTTGATGGATTCCTGTCTCACATTTAGCTCTTTCTTCCATTTGGAGTCTATTTTTGTGTGTGGTGTAAGGAAATGGTCCAGTTTCATTTTTCTGAATGTGGCTGTCCAGTTTTCCCAACACCATTTGTTGAAGCAACTTTTTTATTTGTCTTATTTCTTGATGCTTTCTCCATTAGAATGTAAGCTACATGAGGATGGGAATTTTCTTTTTTATTCACTGTTGTATCTCTAGAACATAGAACCATACTTGGTACATAATGGATAGTCAATACATATTTGTTAAGTGAGTTAGGGAATTAAGGAGAGAGTGAATGAATAAGAGAAAAAAAAATTCTGTCAACTTGTGCTCAGAAACTGTTCTGACATGATAAATTTTTCAAAAAGACATATAAAGGAAAAGGGTTTAACTTCATTGAGAAAGTTTGGGTGGTCTGCTTACCTTTCAAAGGGACAATGTCCCAGCTTAACATGTTAGTTGGGTTTTCACCTCTTCCTTAGATATATGTAGCTGTGTAGCAGAAAGAGGCATAGACCTGAGCTTTCATTAACTAGTTGTATGATCAAAAATAACCCACTTAGTCATCCTGGGCCATAGTTTCTCTTCTATAAATTGAGAGAAATTGTATTTGAACCAGATGATCTATCCCTAAGATCCTCCCATTGACATTGAATTCTTTATTTTGCTCACCAGATCATTCTCCACTGAATTCTAGGGGAACTCTAAGGGCAACATCTCATGACCTGGGAATAAAGAGGATGAATCAGGAAGAGAGGAAGTAAGCCAAGGGGCCAGTGTAAACCTGAGCAAAATATAATATATACTGCACTGGAATATTTCATGAAGGGAACAATACTGGACATGAAATTCTGATACTTGATGAAATCAGAATATTGCTCACCCTTTGTGGGTGGGGATTGAGTAATACCTGGGAGGGAATATTAGGGAGCTTCTAGGGTATTAGAATGCTACCATAGAATGGTTATATGGGTATGTTTTGTGAAATTCTGTCCATCTCTCACTTATGATTTGTATATTTTTCTCTGTATATGTTATACTTCAATTTAAAATTTCACCAAAAAACCATGAGAGACTATGGACTCTGAGAAACAAACTGAGGGTTTTAGAGGGGAGAGGGGGTTGAGGGGATGGGTTAGCCCAATGATGGGTATTAAGGAGGGCACGTATTATATGGACCACTGGGTGTTAAATGCAAACAATGAATCTTGGAACACTACATCAAAAACTAATGATGTAATGTATGGTGATTAACATAACATAATAAAATAAAATTTAAAAAAAAGTTCACCAAAAAACTCCAACCCAGAGCAGTAGATAGATAGATAGATAGATAGATAGATAGATAGATAGATAGATAGATAGATATGATCTTTTCTATAGATAATTATTAAAGAGAATTTGGACATTTTACCTGACTAAAGACCTGGATAAAAACAAAAGATTAAAAATAAAAAAGATTATTTAAGTGGTAGGAATTGGCAGGGGGAATCCTCAGCTTCATTCCTGAGAAAAAATTATGATGATGAACCTCAAAGTGGTTGAAATTTGATACAAGGGAGGTTGCAAATGTGAATTCTCTTCTCAATGGTCCTAGGCCTCTCTGAACTCTCTGGTCTATGCAGAGGGATGAACCTGAGATGCTTCTGGAATTCCCAATAAACTCTTGGACCCATTCTTGTTCTAATCATTCATAGCTCATTGCCAATGTACTCTTGGAGGTGCTTTCACACAGTCTATTTCTGTGACTTTTTTGATCTATCAAAAGATTTTAGGACTCTAAAAGACCATTTTAAAAGCAAGGGAGGAAGATGTACAAATGGCCCAGGAGAGATGCTGCATGCCTTTCAGAAGTTTCACAAGTCAAAAAGTACAGCTAGTCTTTTGAAACTATTGTCCAGGCAGGATTTGGTGACTAAGAGTGAGGTATTTGAAGAAAGTGGTTTGATTTCCCACTGTGAAGCACTCTGGAAAAAATAGACATTTTAAGCTCAGGCCTGACATCCTACACCTCATCTATTATCTCTAGCAGAGAGAAATCCCTTTTACAAAGTCCCCAGTTACAGAAGCTTATTGTAGCAGTTCCCCCACACCTTTTTTTATTGTGAAACTTGGGGCAGTAGAGTGTACTGATTATATTGATAATCCAACACTAGTTGGTCTGCTTTATGGAGAGATCTGTTCTTTCATACTCAAACTCATTCACGTTATCTGGTAAGATGCCTTATCCTAATTCTCACAGTTCATCTTTGGTGCTGCTGCCTTTAAGATTTATACTGGTTAGATATTACATCAGTTGTCTGTTGCTGTGTAAAAAACAACCCCCAAACCATTCATTTTGCTCATGAGTCTGAAATTTGGGCAAAGTTTGGCAGAGTTGGCTCATCAGCTGGGGCAACTTGACTGGAAGCTGGATGCTATACTTTCAAGATGGCCCACTCACATGACAGGCAAGTCAATGCTGGGTGTCTGGTGGGAATTCAGTCAGGACTGTAGGTCACAGGACTCTATTTCACTCCACATGGCCTTTCCACAAGCTGTTTAGGTTTCAATCTTGGGTGTCCAAGACAGACTGTCCCAAAAGGACAAGATAGAAGGACATATGATCTAGTCTTGGAAGTCACAATGTCTCTTCTGCCATACTCTGTTGTTTGAGGTAGTCAAAAGACCCACTCAGATTCAAGAGGAGGAGACATAGACCCCATCTCTTGATGAAGAATTGACAAGGTCCTAAAAGAGAATGTGGGATGGGAGATATTGTCATAGCCATCTTTGGAAAATACAGTGTGCCACATAGGTTGGAACAGTTGCTAACCCAGAGGAGTGACAATATGCTTATGAAACAAATGTATGTGTATAGATATGTGTGAAATGTATATGTGGAGAAGAGCCTTTGTTTCCCTTTCCACATACATTCATGAGAGAATTTCAGTGTCAGTCATTAGAAGGAGGAAGTACTAAAGGTCTACTTCTGATCCTTACTCCAAACTCCCTCATCCTCTTTTCCCCAAGGAAAAAAGTATTCCCAGGGCCACTGCACTGAAGCTCAGACAGGGCTGAGTTTTTCTACCTTAAAAGGAAGCCTGAGGAAAAATATGTACAATAGATAGTAGGGGCTTGTGCTTTTTGTTTTAATGTGGAAAGAAAACTGAGTGGAGCCTAGATTGGCAGGCTCTATCTTCCAAATTCTCTATATCTCGATGGGTAAGTTAGGGTCCTGTGGATCCCTAGATTAGGAGGGGGCAGAGGAGGGAGGATTTACTACATTCTTTAATCCAACCTTATGAATAATAAGCAGGTGTTGTTCAATGCTTTATTTGGCTCCTTGCTATTATTTATCAATTGATTAAGAACCCAGACCACATAAAGGATTTAATTAGCAACCCTAAACTTCCAAAATACATATCACTAAAGTTTGTTCTATGGCTCAAGATTACTCACTCACTTAAAGGTAATGGAGTTTGGAAATGGCTACAAAGCAAAGATGATACTTCTTGAGCTGGTGTTGAAGAGGAGGAGGACACGTTAGGAAGAGACTTGCAGGTTTTATATAGAGACCTTGAGCAAATTGGGAGTTTGAGCCCTTCTCTTAGCCCCATCCTATCTATTGGCAAGAAGACCCCAGATACCTGCAGGCTGCTGCCACTCTTTCTCAGGAGCCCCAACAGGTTGCCCAAGCTGTATGTCCAGAGTACTAGCCCTACCTGTCATTGGGCTGTATGTTCCCCTGCTCCCTAGTCTAGGATTGAAGTATCCAGTTTTTAAGCCTGGCTTCCTGGGTCCCTTTTACCTGGAACATTTGGGAGTCAAGAATTTTTCCAACTTCACCCACTGAGGCTTTGGCCCTTGGGGGAAGACTGCTCTTTACCTGGTTAGCATTGACTCAGTCAGTCTGTCATCATTACATATTGAATGCCACTGTGCCAGGCATTGTGCCAGATACTGGCTATAGGATGGTGAATAAAACAGACCTAGACCTTGGCTTTGTAGAATCTAAGCATCTAAAGGAGGAAGCAGACAATAAACCAGAAAGAGACAAAAAACCCAAATAATATATAATTACAAATTGTGGTGGGTGCTTTGAAAGAACTAAAGAGGGTGCAGAGGGATAAGACCAAGCAGGGGAAGCATTGACTGAAACAGGCCCAGCATCTTGTCTAATTCCATCTAACTTTATGGGGCTACACCCCTATTTTGTCTGTGCCCTTTACTGAATAAAAACAACAATGGTACTACTAAATAATAACAATACTTAACACATATAATACTGACTATGTCCCAGTGATTTGTAAATGATTCTTGTGTGCTAACCCATTTAACATGGTGTTAGTTTATGGCCTGGATTGCACCAAGATTTAAGGTCTGCTATTACCCATATGTCTCAAAATCCATGCATTACTGTCTTGCTCCTTTCCCCTCATCTCTCATGCACACAGACTCCCTCTCCTCCCCATCAGCTTCTCCTTGCAACCTGAGATCTGTTTGAATGAAGAGTGGAGGGACATATCTGTTTGGTCTATAGCCGTGATGGCTGACCCCTTCTGGAGGCACTGCTTCTGTCAATGTGTGTGTCCTGCATAATTCTCCCACTCCCTATTGACTTCTCCTTACTCAGTGTTCCCAGAATAGTGCACAGATGCAGCACTGATCAACCCTTGCAGGGAGCCAATCCTATCAATATCCAGCTGGAAAGGAAGATAACTATCACAAAGATATGGGAAATTTAGTTAGGTCTGGAATTTTAAAAATCACACAGGAGAGATAAACTTGGGCATGCTAGTTTTCTAACATATTTTTGGCAGCTGAATCCTTTTTTAAATGAAAGTTATTTGGAAATTCCAATATATAAGACAGTTAAAGAGTGAGTGGGAGATCCATGGTCTACCCTTCCTATCCTTAGGGGACCCAAGTCAGCCACATGGAACTCTATGGCTCTATAGAACTCAACTTTGAAACACTGTATTCAGCAATAAGGAGCAATTGTGAGTAATCAACTAGAGGAATGACATTTTTTAAAGTGTAGTTTTAGGAAATTAATTTGGCAGTAATATACAGAAATAATTGAATGAGGAAAAATGGAGTTGAAGAGATTCTAACAGATTGTTGCTGATCTCCTGATTCGAGGTGATAATGATAATGTCTTATCTCTGTATAGTACGTTCTGATAATTAAAAACACATCGTGTACCCCACAACACTGCCATGTGATATGCAAGAAGACTGTCATTATCTCCATTTTATATCTGAGGAAGGCTCATAGATAAAAGCCATATGAAAATATGTAAACTGAGAAATAAGTTCAAAGTTTGTAAGGTAATATCCTTCTCTTATTTCCAAGGTGATAGATTTCAGGTGTGAACCTGAAGGAATGGAGCACAGGACAGATATATTTCAATAGGGAAAGGACAAGAATTGATCTAAAGCAGTATTTCCTAAGATGTGTTCTTGGGATATTTATAGGTATATTTATGGGTGTTATTTGGAGAAAGTGGATCCATCTTCAAAGAAGTTGGGAAACCCCAGGTTCCACTTATGTTTTAAACCATAGTGCTGTTCAGAGATTTAATAATCTAATGTGCATTAGCTTTCTCTAAGTGGGGCATATAACACAAAGAATCTCCTACCTGGGGCCTGTTGGGAGCATCTCAGAGTTTGGCAAGGTTCTAGGAAATGAATTTTGGCAAACAGTGGTCTAGACCAGGTTGACAAACTTTTTCTGTTTGGGCCTGATGGTAAATACTTTAGGATTGGCAGGCCATGTAGTCTCTGGCACAACTACTTAGCTCTGCTGTTGTAGCAAGAAAGTAGCCTTTGACAATAGGCAAACAAATGGGCATGGCTGTGTTCCCTTAGGGATACTGAAATTTAAATTCATATAATTTTCACGTGTCATGAAATATTATTCTTCTTTGGATTGTTTCCAACTGTTTGAAAGTGTAAAATCCATTCTTCGCTCTTGGGCTATATGAAACAGCCAGGGAGCTGGATTCTAGAACTTAGGGCAGTACCTCAGAAGGACTGGCTGCAGGATGGGAGGATGCATCCAGAGACAGGTATGAAGTCAGAGACATCTGTGGTTTGGGAAAGAGTGAGGATGGTGGTGAAGACTGGCCTCACTGCCCTCAAAATTCTGCCTGGGGCCTGGCACTGTTGTAAAGTGTAATTTTGTGAGAACTTCCATTCATCTCAGTTTGTTTTTTAGACTGGGCCATTTATCTATAGTGATAATATTTGGGGTAAATTCACCATATAACTCTTCGTCAAAAGCAATGACCCTACAATAGTAACAAGATGGCTCAATGGCTCTCTTGTCTGAAGAAATTTTGTTAACCCTTTTTGCCATCTTGCTCCTTGGTGAACCCTGTCAAATCCCTTTCTTAATAGTAGGCAATTGTATTTTGACTCTTTCTTAAAGATCATGGGGTTATCATTCAGTTACCTCAAGGCAATGTTTGAAATGAAGTGAGTCCTTTGTTAGCCATACTTTCCATTCCTTCCAGTGTAACAGTTGCAAAAACTCAGAAATGCTTGAACCAACTTTTACTCTCTCATCATTTTCCCACTTATGCCTCATTTGCCAAAATACAGGCTGAATGGGGTTGAGGATGGAAAAGACAGAAAAACATTTTACCCCCTCATCTCTCCTGAACTCACTTCTACTTCTACCCAAACAGGTTAAACAGTATTCTCCCCAAAAGTTCTTTTAAAAATACATTTTCTTATGACAAAAGCAGCAAATGTTCATAGCAAAGACTTTCAAAGAGACAGAGAAAAAAAGAAAGAGAAAGTAAAGAAAAGCCACCATAACCCACCACCCAGAGATAACAGCAGCTGGTGTGTTGTTCTTTATCTTCAAAGTTTTTAATGCACATTTAATTTAAAAAAATAAAACTCCATTATGTACACACTCCTTCAAAATAGAATTTTTTTTCACTAAAGGTAGCAATTTTCCAATGATGGGTTACATGCATTTTAGCCTAAATCAGTACTTCTCAAAGTTTCTTCCATAGAACACTATTTCCATGAGTAGTTATTACACAGCTGGAAAAAAATGGGAAGAAGATTATGATCACTATGTTTGAGAACTGAGAAATGCTGGGTCAAATACAGTTAAACAGGCTTATTTATCTCAGGATTTCCAAGTACCTTTAATATGCTGGTGGGTGTTATAAATCCTCAGGATGAGGACTAGAGTATGCAGTGCTTCCTAACTTGTTGAACTATAAAACTCTTTTCTCCTCTAAGAATCTCATTCCACCACACATTCTGGGAAATGCTGGCCAAAATCATTAGAAGCTGAAATCAAACTTTCTCATTTCTTATAGCTATATACTTGGAGTTATTTTTATAATATATCATGAGATCTTTGGGCAAAATGAGGGACAGAACAAACTTCAGAAGGCTGGCTGTTCCAAGCCCCCTTCTGAAACACTTCTTCCAAATCCATGGTGGTCAAAGCCGATTAGCTCAGGGGTGAGAATTTGACCCTAAGAGAGCCCATCTACAAAGGATAGTGATCTCCTGCAGCAACTGGATTTGGAGAGCTGAACTATAATTCAGAGAGTCAGCAAGTTGATAATACAAGTGGATCCACGGAGCCAAATGGAGGTAGACAGAATAGCAGAGTCACACAAGCAGGCTCATGCAAAGTTAACAGATACAGGAACCCACTTTTGGAGACTCTCTGAGGCCCAAATGACCTCCACAGCCCCAAACCATGAGTCCCCATTGCCATGTCACTATGAGGCTTAGCTCTGCAGTTTTCCCTGAGTGAGGCTGGCCAGAGAATTGAGATTCTTGTTTTGTTAATTTCCTCAGGTATTTTCACAATGAACTCACCTGGAGCAATAACCAGTATAACTGTTACTTACCATGAGAATAGCCCAGCTCACACAGCTGGAAAACACAGCTGGAAAACAGGTGACTGTTCTCCCTTCTTACTGCTGCCTTAATAATAATGATAATATAATAAAAGTAATAAAACACATCCTAATTGCCCAGGAGGGAAAGAGGATGCCTCCTGATATCTGCATCTTATCAGCTTGAAGTATTTGGGGCATTATTCTAGAGCTTCAGATTTTTAGCCTATGATTTGCAATAGGTGGGTGGGCTTCAGCATATTTGTGAATCCTCTGATAGCATATGTAAACTTTTTGCCTATGTATATTTTTCTGGGGTGAGGTACCATTCATACATTTCTTTAGCCCCTTTAAGTTACCTGTAACCCAAAAGTGGTTATAATTAGAAAGGAAAATTTAGGCTTGTTTGTTTTGAACCATGAGTTCTTTATCTAGATCAAATATCTTGACTTTCTATATTAAAATATTAAGATTTCTTATAATTTCTCTGAATCCATTCAGCATAACTTTATTTTCCTTGGATCTCTCCCAGCTTGACATTACTACTTTCATCTTAAAAGAATGGGAAAATGTCTCTGTCTAATGCATAAATAAATACATTGAAATAAGGTACAGAGAGTCAAAGTCTCATTTTATGTTGTAAAGTGACATCTTTTTCTGGCCTCATAATGTCTCATGCCAAGGCTTTCAAGTTGAAAGTACATCCATCTATAAAACAATCTGTATCTCTGTGCCTGTTTTGTCTCCTTCCCTCTTGCTCAGGTATATACTCTCTTGCTCTCTCTCACCCACAAATATAATTCCAAATTCCAGAGGATGTAGGAAGAAAAGAGAGAGCTAGTGAAGTCACTTTGATAATGGATAAAAGAATGAAAATCCTTGAAAATGCCAAAAACCCAGCACGAGCTAAAAAATAAAACTATCTCGTGATAGTGTTGAAATCTACCCATAAGGAGAAAGGAGAGCCAGTGCAGTTTTTAAAAATGAATACTAGAATAAAAATCCTTGAAAATGTCAAAAACATGAAAGCTGAAAAATAAAACACTCTCTTATGAATGTGTTAAAATCTGCCCATAAAAGTAGACATTTTTAATTGAAATTATTATTTTTTTTGGCTTTGCAATGATTTCATATGCTGAGACAGCAAAGCAGGCTAAAAGATTATGACCTCAATTTAATGAAGAGGAAAGTGAAACATGGAATCTGTGTTGCCTGTGGATACTCAGTAAGATGGCAGCCCGGCAGGATCTGGGACTCTGAGTGTCCTTCTCTCAAGCCTGTGGTTAGATCAATGACCCATGCACTTTTCATGCTTGGTGTCCATCAGAGGAAGGTCAGATAGTAAGGGAGTAAGAGATTTGAGATGAATGGTCAGCTAAAAGGAGAAAGGCACACAAGAGCTCTTGGTCTCATGAGCTGGTCTCTGTTGAATAGTCTAGAGATGTAAATCCTTGTAAAGCTTTCAAGTGATAGCTCCAAACATTACTTTTAGTTCTCTCCTTTTGGATCAAGAACAATGATAGTTTTAATTTTTAAAAAGTTTTCCATGTTCCCTGAATCTAATAATGCACTACATGTTAACTAACTTGAATTTAAATTTTAAAAAATGTGATGTATCATGTTGATTTACAGATGTTAAATCACCCTTGCAGCCCAGGAATAAATCCTACTTGGTCTTGGTGAATAACTTTTTAATGTACTGTTGGATCCTATTTGGTAGCATCTTGGTAAGAATTTTGGCATCCATGTTCATCAGGGATATTGGTCTGTAATTCTCCTCTTTGTGGGGTCTTTGTCTGGTTTTGGGATCAAGGTAATGCTGGCCTCATAAAATGAGTTTGAAAGTTTTCCTTCCGTTTCTATTTTTTGAAATAGCTTCAGAAGAATAGGTATTAGTTCTTTGAATGGTTGATAGAATTCCCCTGGGAAGCCATCCAGCCTGGACTCTTGTTTGTTGGGAGATTTTTGATTACTGCTTCAATTTCCTTGCTGGTTATGGGTCTGTTCAGGTTTCCTATTTCTTCCTGTTTCAGTTTTGGTAGTTTATAAGTCTAGGAATGCATCCATTTCTTCCAGATTGTCTAATTATGAGCATATAGTTGCCATAATATGTTCTTAAAATTGTTTGTATTTCCTTGGTGTTGGTTGTGATCTCTCTTTCATTCATGATTTTATTAATTTGGGTCCTTTCTCTTTTCTTTTTGATACGTCTGGACAGGAGTTTATTGATCTTACTAATTCTTTCAAAGAACCAGCTCCTAGTTTCGTTGATCTGTTCTACTGTTCTTTTGGTTTCTATTTCATTGATTTCTGCTCTGATCTCTATGATTTCTCTTCTCCTGCTGGCTTTAGGCTTTATTTGCTGTTCTTTCTCCAGCTCCTTTAGGTGTAGGGTTAGGTTGTGTATTTGAGACTTTTCTAATTTCTTGAGAAAGGCTTGTATTGCTATATACTTTCCTCTTAGGACTGCCTTTGCTGCATCCCAAAGATTTTGAACAGTTTTGTTTTCATTTTCATTTGTTTCCATGAATTTTTTTAACTCAGCCATCAGAAAGGATGAATACTTCCCATTTATATCAACATGGATGGAACGGGAGGGTATTATGCTGAGCAAAATAAATCAATCATAGAAAGACAATTATCATATGGTTTCACTCACATGTGGAATATAAGCAACAGTGTAGAGGATCATAGGGGAAGGGGGAAAAACTGAATGGGATGTCAGCAGAGAGGGAGAAAAACCATGAGAAACTCTTAACTCTAGGAAACAAACTGAGGGTTGCTGGAGGGGAGGTGGGGGGGATGGGATAATTGGGTGATGGACATTAAGTACGACACATGATGTGATGAGCACTTGGTGTTATATGCAACTGATGAGTTATTGAACCCTACATCTGAAACTAATGATTGTACTATAAGTTGGCTAATTGAACTTACATTAAAAAAAGATTTGCATGTTCTAATTCTTGCCTTATTAACTCTTACTTGAAAATGTAATCACTTTGTTTAGAGAACAGGAGTAAATAGATATTTTCAAGGATTAAAACTGGGTAAGGGTTCAACTTTAAAAAACACACACACATAGAAATACAACAATGGACTTATTAAATTCCTTTGTCAATGTGTAGGGCAAAAATAATCTTGTGAAGGAAACTAAAATTTGTGATTCCAATTTTTCCTCCTTTTTAAAAATTTTGAAATGTAACAAACATGCTGAAATGTGCCTAAAATGTCACAGTTGTGTGGTATTCCATTGTGAGACTATGCCACAGTTTGTTTATCCCTTTTGCTGTAAATTGACTGGGTTATTTCCACAAAGACTTGCTTGCCTAAGGAATGCTGCTGTGAACATTCTTACATAAGTCTTTTGGGGCACATAAACATACATTTCTGTAGGGTATATACCTAGGAATGGAATTGCTGGGTCACTAAGGTATGTGTATCTTTATCTTTATTAAACACTGCTAAACATTTTCCAAAGTAGTTATACCATGCTTAGACTTTTCTATTTTTAATTGTTATAATGGTGTATCCAAGTCACATGGTTAAGGACTGCACCTGGTTCTCCTGGCAAGAATAGGTTGGTAAATTGGTTTGGAAACAATTCTTTTTGCCAACTCTTGTTTTTCTTGATTAAATTTCCCCCAGTGATACCGTACTTCAGACATTATTTCTCTTGCCTTTGCTGTGATAATACAGTTATTTTTTTTAATCAACCTTTGACCTGTATCAATATAGCTATATGCAAGTTGGGATTAGGGGACTGAGAAGAAAGCCAGTATCAGAGAAATAATTTTCATAGGAGTAATTTCCCTTGGGCCTAAGACATCTATATTAAAGCTTCTGTGATGTGTAGTACAATCTGTTTTTTTTTTTTAATTCTTTTTTTAAGGCTATTTAAGTGATGCCAATGTAACAGAATGACTTAACACTGTTAAATGCCAAACTGGGATTTCAAATACCAATGTTTTCTTCTTTAAAGTTGGATCCATCCAGGATATTATGAAGATGCAAGCATCTTCACAGCAGTCTGTCACCTTGTGGCTCCAGAAATTGAGAGCTCATCATGTTCATGGATCAGCACCATTTTTACTTATTAATATTTTTAGTGTCTGCCTATAAATCAGGCGCAAAGTAAAGGGCTTTTAAAAATAGCCTTCTTGGTCTATTCAGGCTCAATACACTCTGCTAAAAGGAATTGTTGATATCAGCATCTTCCTTTTTTTCCTTCCCCTTTGCTGGCCTCTCCCTGGATATGGGATGCACCTGTGTTTGATCCAGGCCAACCAAGTTCTCCAAAGATTTACCATTGCTGGCCTTTGCTTCTGCAAAACTCTTGTGGTGACCATTATCTTATTCTTTCATCTAAAGAAAGACTCTAATAATTCAAAGTTAGGAGCCAGAGTCTGGCTTGTGGCTAAGTTTTAGTCCGGCTTACCTAGGACTGGACAACAGAGAGATCTCACATTAAATGAAGTAAATCATTTGCATGCTCAAAGGGAAGTCAAAGATAGTCTGGACAGTGACTATTGTGACAATTGTATAGTATTAACGGTTTGGGAGGACACACACACACACCAATATATTTTGCAAATTTGTCATTTTATATTAATGATACAGTCCCTGACCTTAAGGAGATTGAAATATAATTCAGGAGATTATACATACATAAGCAAATAATTAAAGAGCAAGTGCTGGATGCATAGCACAGCGTAATAGGCCTTTGGGATTCAGACAAGGACTAACTCCACAAAGTCAGGGACTGAAGAGAGGACCAGAAGAGGGTTTGAAGGAGGTTGGACAGAAGGGAAAGAGCAGTGTAGGGAAAAGCACCCATGAAATGTGATGATGGCATGTGAAAAAGGCAGAGAGACCAGAATAATATGGCTATATCATGTTTGGGAGAAATGATGCTAGCTACCTAGATGTGGAGACCCATCCATGGGGAGTTTACATGCCAGGTGGAGAAGTGACAAGGAGGTGCCACTTAGTATTCTATACCTGACAGATTAATGATGGAAGTGACTTCCAGAAAGATGAACCCATCACAATTAATATCAGAGGATGGACAGGCAAGGGAAAATATTCTGGCCTCATTGAAAGAGAATTAGTTAAAGACTTACATTGCCACATGCGTTGAGCAGATGGTGCATCATGATATAGAATGGCACCCAGTAGAGCTGTGCAATATACAACCTGAAAGAAGTTTTGTTTAGGGACAGAAAAGACTTGGAGGTAAAGAGCCATCTCATCTGCCATGAGAATTATAGTATTCGAGTTTTATGAAATGCCCCCACAAATCAACAAAACCATATATGAGCATTAGAACTTAAACTATATATATATACACTAACATTAACATCTTAAAAATATATTGTTTGACTTCCATATAAATGCTTGTGTAAGAATGTTCATAGAAGCATTACTCACAATAGCCTAAGGCTGGAAACAATGCAAAAAGCCATCATCAGTGAATGAATAACAAACTGGAGCACATCCATGCAATGGAACAATACCCTGCAACAACAAGGAATGAATGACTCATATACTCAAGTACCTGGATATATTTTGCAGATGATATGTTGAGCAAGAGAAACCATGCAAAAAGAGAACACACTGTGTATGTAATTTCATTCATATAAAAAGAAAATGCATACTAATCTATAGAGACAGAAAACAGACCAGACAAGACCTGGAGGCCTGAGGCAGAAGGAAGGACTGCAAAGGTGCATAAGAAAACTTTTGGGAGTGATGGAAAAAGTCTTTATCATAATCATGGTGGTTTCAGGTGTGAATCTCTTTAAAATTCATTGAATTATACACTTTAAAGGTGTGCAGTTAAATCATAATAAAGTCAATTATTAGAGAGAGGCCAAGGGGCGCCTGGGTGGCTCAATCGGTTAAGCGTTTGCCTTTGGCTCAGGTCATGATTCCAGGGTCTTGGGATCAAGTCCCGAGTCAGACTCCCTGCTCAGTGGGGAGTTTGCTTCTCCCTCTCCTTCCCACTTGTGCTCTCTCTCACTATCTCTGTCTGTCAAATAAATAAATAAAATATTTTTAAAAATAGAGGCCAAAATTCCAAATATTTTCTTTAAAAAGTTATATTGTTGGGCCACCTGGGTGGCATAGTTGGTTGGGCGTCTGACTCTTAGTTTCTGCTCAGGTCATGAATTTGGGGTCGAGGTATTGAGCCCTGCATTGGGCTCCACACTCAGCATGGAGTCTGCGTGGCTTTCTCTTTGTCCCTCCCCATGCCCCACTTGCTCTCTCTCTAAAATAAATCTTTAAAAAAAATTATAGAGGTGCTTGGATGGCTCAGTCAAAGTAGCTGACTCTTGATTTTGGCTCAGGTCATGATTTCAGGGTCCTGGGATCGAGCCCCACATCAGGCTCCGTGTTTAGTGGGGAGTCTGCTTGAGGATTCTCTCTCCCTCTCTCTCTAAAATAAATAAATAAATCTTTAAAAAATTATATTGTCAGAGTTATTAATTAGTGGTGACTTTTTAGTTTTTAATCCTTCAATGTATTTTTAAAAGATTTCAATATTCTAGTTCTTGCCTATTAACAACTTTTGCTTGAAAACATAATCTAACTACTTTGAGGAACAGAAGAAAACAGATATTAGTATGAATCAGGAAATCAAAAGCAATTGAATTATAAGAACTAAAAAATTATTTTCCCATTCATATTACCTGATTTTGTATTTTAAAGTGCAAACATATTCAGAAATCTCATTAAGAATTTATTGTTACTACTTCATCTGATCATTTCCTGATATCATAGAAAGTCAAACTGAATCAATAAACTGGATCATTTCCCAGTTTTTCTCTTATTAGGTATTTGCTGAGTCTGCAGAAAAATCAATCATGGTTTAACTCCAGTGAATGAATTGACAGCTTGTAACACACTTGTCATAGGAACCAGGCAAACTGAAGAATGACAGGCAAACTTTAAAGGGCCCCCTTCATATGGGGTTGAAGTGGCTTTCTTTCTTCATGATAATCTTTTCTTTTTCTCTGCTGGAGGATGAGCCAATTACAGCCATAGCTCAACAGGAAGGGGGTCTGACATGTTTGATCATAAAGATACTAATAACCATTCTACTAGTGATTTCCTGTGGTTTGGTCATATCAATTATTAATTTGTAAGGTCTTTTGTTTCTTACTGAAAAACTGGCTGCACAGATTGATACACAGTGGAGCAGAGGAGGAGGGTGTCTAAGTAAGGGACTGTCACTTTAGCATTATCAATACATCAGACACTTGTTTGAAAAAACTGCCACTTGGAAAATGTGTTACTTTCATACATTCAGCTGGTGCCATCCAGCACAGAAGCCTTATACCTTTTAAACATACTATTTGTTACATCCATTATAATGCATTCAGAGCCGTGGTTCTCAACCTTGGCTGCACTTATGAATCACCTGAGGAGCTTTTTAAAAATATTAAGGCTGAGCCCCACCCCCAGAGATTCTGACTTAATTGGTCTGGGATGAGGCCCCGGCAAAGATATTTCTGAAAAGCACTTCAGGTGTTTCAAATGTGCAGCCAAGCTGGAGCACTACTGATTTAGAAGCAGGACAGTGTTTTTTAAGTCCTCTAAATAAATGCAATATATGGAAGTTTTTATAGTCGATATTAATTCAAAAGGCTTTGAAATGGATCCCAAAAATATATTCATCCAAAGATTTTTTTTTAAACTCTGAAAATTATAATTAAATAAATGGAAATTAAAACAAGAGTGAGGTACCATTTTTTCCTATTGGTGAAAATTTAAAAGATTGATGATATCCAGTGGTAATGAGAATGCATGGAAATGGTAATGCTGATACAACACACAGAGGAGTGAAAATTGTTTCCTAGAGGGAAATTTAGCAACATCTATCAAAATTTTCAAGTCTTATACCAATTGGTCTAGCAATTTCTGTTAGAAATTTACTTGCAAAATTTCACCAAGATCTAGGTTTAGGAATATTCACAACAAAAATTTTTTAATAGTGAAGAACTAGAGAAAACCAAAGTGTCCATCATTCACAGAATTGGTTAAGCAAATTCTGATACATTAATAATATAGAATACTATGGAGACATTTAAAAAGAAGTGCTCCCTCTATATATGCTGATACCAAAAGATGTCCAGGATATATTACTAGGTGAAATATTAGATATATTATTATAATATTAGGTATTTGATATATAGATATTAGGTGAAAAAAAGATACAGAAAATTATGTAAACTATGATAGCTTTTGTGCATATTTAGATAAATGTAACTTTAAAAATTTTTTTAAATTATTTTATTTTTTTAAGTTTTCATTTTAATTCCAGTAAGTTAACATACAGTGTTATATTAGTGTTATATTAGTTTCAGGTGTACAATACAGCAATTCAATAGTTCCATACATCATCACCCAGTGCTCATCACAAGTGCACTCCTTAATTCCCATCACATATGCTGCTATAAACATAGGGGTGCCTGTATCCCTTTGAATTAGTGTTCTTGTATTCTTTGGGTAAATTCCCAGTAGTTTGATTGTTAAATTGTAAGATGGTTTTATTTTTAACTTTTTGAGGAACCTTCATAATGTTTTCCACAGTGGCTGCACCAGTTTGCATTCCCACCAACCGTGCACAAGGGTTCCTTTTCTCCACATCCTCGCCAACACGTGTTTCTTGTGGTTTTGATTTTAGCCATTATGACAGGTGTGAGGTGATATTTCATTGTAGTTTTGATTTGCATTTCCCTGATGATGAGTGATGTTGAACATCTTTTCATGTGTCTATTGGCCATCCGGATGTCTTCTTTGGAGAAATGTCTGTTCATGTCTTCTGCCCATTCATTAGGTTGCCTTTTAGTTTTGTTGATTATTTCCTTCACTGTGTAGAAGCTTTTTATTCTGATGTATTCTCAGTAGTTTATTTTTGCTTTAGTTTCCCTTGCCTCAGGAAACATATCTAGAAATAAGTTGCTAGGGCCAGTGGCAAAGAAGTTAATGTCTGTGTTCTCTTCTAGGATCTATATGGTTTCAGGTCTCACATAAGTAAATGTAACTTTAAATAAATGCTCAGAGATGCATGGTTTCTCTTTGAAGAAAATGTGGTTATTTTCGGGAAAATGGACTTTAGGATAAGTGGAAAATTTTCATTTTTATTTTATACCTTTCTGAACAGTTTGAATTTTCTAACCAATTACATATATTAGAGTAATAACTCCATGTATATATTATATATAATATAATGATGTAGTTATATTACATATCACTGGAGTTACATAGATAGTGAGATAATGTTCTATTTTTTTCTTTATAATATAAACTTTGTAAAGTGAGAAAACCAGGAATAAAGGTTAGAAAAATAAAAGTATGAGTAATTTTGAGTACAAAATTCATGTCTTAAGGTCTCTGTAACTGCTGACATGTGACCACACATTTGGCTTTGATCTTTCTAATAGCCAATAAAATAAACACCATCAAATCAATTATATGACTCATAATGTCTGCAATAGAATAATGTATTGTGGTAGAATCCCAACAATTCATGAAACTTCAGTGCAAATTTTTGGGTGGATCTTTAAAAAGAGAATACTATGTGGGATTACAGTTATTCATGAAAAGTTTGGAAATTTGGATCTATTTTATGGAAGACAAAACAATAACAGGAGCTCAATTGCTGGCCCCTTCTGCTAAGATAGTAGTGTTCTTAGCTGCAACAAATGACCTCTTCAGCTAAAGTTGCTACTGATCACAGACATCATAAATTGCCTTGGCAATGCTGAGCTGTAGTGCCAGACTACCACCTTACTGTCCTCAGAAGCCAGACACTTTTACTGCCACCTTCCCCCGAAAACAGATCCCCTTTGTTCTCTTAAAATCAAAGCCTCCTGCATGACATTCAACTGATGAAGCTGAGGCCATGTGACTGTGCTTTTGCTGCAAAGAAACTTGGGAAAATGGGACCTGTCTCATAATATGGCAGGTTTTCCCCAGTGTGAGGGCAGGATATTTACAAGATGCAAACTGGTCAAAAAAAGGACACATGCCCACCAAAGATTCCAAAGCAGATCCATGATGAGGGTCAAACAGCTTTCAGTATCTGTGATGATGCTTTGCATTATACCTCTTGTTTTGTTATCAGGAAACTCTACTTACACTTTGTCTTAACTGAAATATCTTTATCAGTTCCAACCATGGATCCTACAAACATGTAAGCTAATATGAGCTAAAGGTTTGAGCATGCTTTCTTCTTATAGTCCCAGATGCCAATAGGCTTTTAAACAAATAAAAACAAATTAAAATTCAACATGTAATGAAATCTGGAAATAGACCAAATACCTTTCAAGTGGGAAATGGATAAGCAAACTATGGTACAATATACAATGGTATATAGAAATGAGCTACTTATATATGCATTAATATAGAAGAACTTCAAAAACATGATGCTAAATGAAATAAGCTGGACTGAAAAGGCTGCCTACTGTGTGATTCCATCTATAACATTCTTACAAAAGCAAACCTAGAAGGACAGAAATCAGATGGGTAGCTGTGAGTGGACTGAGGAGGGTAGAAGAGCCTGACTACAAAGGGGCATGAGGGAATTATGGGGATGCCTGAAGGGTTCTGTATCTTGATTGTTGTGGTGGTTACAGGACTGTAAACACTTGTTAAATCTCGCAGAACTGCATACCTAAAAGGATGAATCTTACTGCATATGTGTTATACCTTAATTTTTTAAGTGGAGGAAAATCAATGAATATACCTGCATTCACTTTTTCAACCAATATTTACTGATCACCTACTATGTGCCGGATACTCTTAAATAACAATATATTTAATCAAACTAATCCCAATGTATATAATGCATTACAAATAATCTAAATTACTCTCCCAATTCCTTAAACTTGATTTGCAGCCAAAAACAATGCATGGAAAACTTTAGCAATGGTGGGAAGTGGTGGCAAGTACTGTCTTTAATCCATAACTGACAAACTACTGAAGTCTGGTGTGAAGACATATTGCAGCCAATGGATTTGAGACCCGCCAAGCACCAATTTAGAAAATCATTTTTAGGTGATAATTGGCTGTGTGAAACTCACATTTTGGTGTACAGAGGCCTGGAATTTCTGTGGAAAGAACTGGAGAAGGAAAATGGTGAGGGAGGTTGGGGCAGTCTGAAGTAGTAAGGTGGAGAAAGCAGAGCATTGGCCTGTGAGGTCTGTAGATGTTACTAGTCCTCCTCCTGATGTGATCAAGGTCACTTTACCTTCCTGGGCTCAATTTCCTTATCCATAAAATGAACGAATAGGAAAAGCAGGAAAAACACTGGCTCCACAATGTAGAGCTCTTCCACCAATCACCTGTGTGACATTGGAAAAATTGGCCTCTTGGACTTTACTTTCTTATTATATTAAATGAGAGGTTTAATGGCTGCACAACAATGTTAATACTACTGAACTATATACTTAAAATAGTTAAAATGGTCAATTTTATGTTATGCATATATTTACTGCAATAAAAAATATTTTTCAATTGAAAAACAGATTTAGACAAAATGACCTTTTGGGTATTGCCGTTTGATCTTTCCCCCTTTCTCTTGGGTCCAAATTCCTTAACAAAGCCATCTATGGGGTGTGCAGGCCCTGAGCAAGGGTTTTTGTAGGACCCTTGTCTATATAGACAGTTTGAATCAGCTTGTTGGCACCATCCTGGCAACCCAATCTCATATGATCCCACACAAGAAATACTGCACCTGCTAGCAGGAGCAATCTGCTGGCCAGACTGCCATTCTGAAACCAGGGCCTGGTTTTGGGGCCTCATGACAGTCCTATGGTATGGGTCCTGTGGCATATGGTCAACTTTACACATGGGGTAGAAGATTAAGACAACTCCGAAGGACAGAAACAGAGAGTCTGTGCAGGTCTCAGTCTGGGCTTTGTGTGCCCCCTGCAAATGGCATTCTCATATCCATCTGGTCTGAAACACCAGAGCGGGACTTAGAAAATTTTGAAGAAAGCCCTCCAAGGCACAGAGCCCCTGAGGCATGAGCCCAAGCTGGGGCAGGGCAGTTGGGGATAGGGGTGGGAGTGTGGAATGAATTTGCCCATGCCTAAGCCTGCTATAACAGGTACTTCTTAATTTGTTTTATAAACCCTGTCTGGTCTGTCCCAAATGATTCTCATCCTTGGACCACAGCACACATATAGTTTCTCTACTCAGAACACAGGTTTCTGCCCTTGGAGAATCTTGCAGATGTGTCTGGGGGCTTTCCTGATAGCTCATTTGCCATGGTACGGTGAGTATGTCATTTATGGACTCGTGAATTCAGAACAATTTCATTAGGACAGCACAGTGTTTCAAGGGTTAGACCATGCCATTATCCTGGGAACCAAAGGGAACATGAAACATGGGAGATTCTGCTTTCTTACACTGAGTCCCAAGACTGTTTCTAAGCTTGCTACTTTGTAGCATTTCCTATCAGAGAACAGAAGTCCAAATGAGAAGGAAATAATTATAATACGAAGTCTTTTGTGTCAAGCACCAAGAATGGACAAGACACTTAAGAGAATGAAGTAATGACAAGGTCATGTCTATAGGATTTAACCACAGACACACCTTTTAATCTGCCCCTCCAAAGACAGGAGTCAAGGTGGGAGTGTAGTCGCCTCTTATATCTACCCTACCCTTTGAAACAGCTCAACAGTTAAAGGAGAGAAACCTCATCCATAGAGGTGCTGAGATAATAGTGTGGGCGATTTCTGAGACTGAGAGGATTTGCTGAAGATCCTTTCCAACTAATGTCTACCTCGATGATTGATTTTGGACTGGTAAAGAATGGGAAGTTTCTCCTATTTGCTCCAAATTTCCCTAAAAGAAAAGTTCTAAAGCATTTATTCCAGCTGGTATTTCTACCTCCATCCCCACATAAAATAATCAAGAAAGATTAACAGGCTTCCTGATGCTTTATCAGTGCCCTCTGCTTGGGAATGAACTATTTCAAGTCTCTAACTTCTTTTAGAATGAGACAAAAGCTATGGGCCTCCTCCCCAGAAGAAGGCATGTAAGCCCACACACAAAATTTTCCACACAATTTTAGTGGATTCAGAGACCCACTTGCAACTTATCCATGTACCCTAAGGGATCTGTGCTCTAGAAAATATTAAAAATGTAATTTGTTGCAAAAAAGAGCTTCAGCTTTAGCTGCATTGATTGATTAATCCCTAGAAATATTGGACAGTGGTTTTTAGGCTAGAGGTTTGTGGGAAAGTTTCAAGGGTGGAATGAAGTCAGTAGCTATAGAAATGGGCACAATGGCAGTATCTAATTTTGTGATTGTGACACTATTCCTCCTAGGTAAGGTGGCCTGATAAAACACAGGATAAGCATTTAAATTTGAATTTCAGGTAACAAATTCTTAGGATCAGTATGTTCCATGCAATATTTAGAATATTATCTTAATCCCTTTAGGCTGCTATAACAGAATATCAGAGACTAGGTGGCTTAAACAGCAGACATTCATTTTTCACGGTTCTGGAGGCTGGGAAGTCCAAGATCAACTCACTCACAGATGCAGTATCTGGTGAGGGCTCACTTTCTGCTTCATAGATGAACATCTACCCACCACGTCCTCACATGTTGGAAGGAGTGAGGGAGCTCTCTGGGGTCCCTTTTATAAGGGCACGCATCCCATTCATGAGGACTCTACCCTCATGACCTAATGACCTCCAAAGGCCCCCACCTCTAAACACCATCACACAGGTCTTTAGGCTTTAACATGTACATTTCAGGAGGATACAAACATTCAGTCCATTGCTGATAGACTTATGCTAAAAACTATTCATTGTTTATACGATATTCAAATTTAACTGGATGTCCTCTATTTTGATTTGCTAAATCTGGCAACCCTACTCCTGCTCATTTCTACTTTGACAGGTTTCTCCATCTTGGATTTGTTAGTCTTCTGTTCTCTGTGTGTTCCTTTTGACAATGGCCTTTCTTCTCCCTTATTTCTAGATGTACCTTAATTTGATCAAGCACTGACAAGAATCTAATGATGATTGTTTTTATCATCACTCTCTCTTCACAGTACAGGAATATCACTATTCTGTGTCTGTGTATGCACATGCATGAGGGAGAGAAAGGGAAACAGAAGTGATTTAAGAATTACTATTTTGGAAAAAAAAAGAGAGAGTGAGGCAAACCAAAAAATAGACTCTTGGGGCACCTGGGTGGCTCAGTCAGTTAAGCGTCTGCCTTTGGCTCAGGTCATGATCTCAGGGTCTTGGGATCGAGCCCTACATCGGGCTCCTTGCTCAGCAAGGAGTCTGCTTCTCCCTCTCCCTCTGCCCCTCCCCCCTACTTGTGCACATGCTCTCTCTCTCCTAAGTAAATAAATAAAATATTTTAAAAAACCCAGACTCTTGGGTGCCTGGGTGGGCTCAGTCGGTTAAGCGTCTGCCTTCGGCTCAGGTCATGATCCCAGGGTCCTGGGATTGAGTCCCATGTCGGGCTCCCTTCTCCACAGGGAGTCTGCTTCTCCCTCTGCCTCTCCCCCCACTCATTCTCTCAATTTTTTTCTCTCTCGTGCTCTCTCTCTCAAATAAATAAATAAAATCTTTAAAAAAAGACTTTAAAAAAATAAAAAATAAAAACCCAGACTCTTATGTATAGAAAACAAACTAAGGGTTGCTGGAAGGGAGGTGGATGGAGGGATGGGTTAAATGAGTGATGGGGATTAAGGAGGGCACTTGTGATGAGCACTGGGTATTATATGTAAGTGATGAATCACTAAATTCTACAACTGAAACTAATATTACATATGTTAAGTATGTAATTCCAGCTACTTAACATATTGTTTGGAACTGGAATTTAACTGGAATTTAAATAAAAACTCAAAAAAAGAATTACTATTTTAAGGGGCACTTGGCTGGCTTAGTCACTAGAACATGCGGCTCTTAATCTCAGGGTTGTGAGTTCAAGTCCCACATTGGGTACAGAGATTACTTAAAAATAAAATATTTTAGAAAAAGAATTACTATTTTGAAATAAACATGCTTAGAAAATGAAGTCTAATATAACTAGAACACAATTAAGATAGGGAAGTGACTTCTTACAATAGGGAAAAATCCTTGAGGTTTATAGAGAGTCACCCAATACTGTCAATGGGAGTTAACTCTTTTTGAAAATCAGATGGTTTAGGAAAACTGCTAGTTGTTAATGCCAATATCCATTCTCTTCTCTTTCTTTTGAAACCTGATCTCTGATTTTGGCCAAGGCAGCAGAGTGTCTGGCTAGAACACACACTTTCCAGCGTCCTTTGCAGCTAGCATAGCCACGTGACAAGCCCTGGCCAATGAAACATAATGGAAAATTATTGGGCATTTCTGGGAAATAGTTGCTTTCCTGATACAGGTGCTACCTCTTCATCCTTGTTTCTTTCTTCTTGTTTCTGCCCAGAGAGCAGAAATAAGGCTGGGGTGGCACAGTCATCTTGAGATCATGAAGCAACCATGAACATGAAAGCCATGTGCTTAAAATGGCAGATCAGGTAGGAAAAAGGCATCTGGGACATTGACAACTGTGGTAGGCATTGCGCTATATCTGCTTGCATCCCGTTTAGGACTGAGGTCTTTGATCCCAGCTGCTGAGACTGTTGATAGCTGATGTCCCTCAACTGTCATTCTTGCTGGGAATCGCCCTCAGCTGAAGACAAACACCTCACCCCTGGTCATGCCCCTTTCTTGCAGGTGGGCAGCCTGCATCCAATGACTGATTGATGAGAGAGTAGAAAGGCCTGTACCCTGACCCCAATTTGGAAAAGCTCTGAAGGGCCAGCTTCAGTTTCGCATGTGATCAGCTGAGACTTTTTTGTGACCACACCACAATGCAACTTCTTTCTCTTACCCAATGCTGGTGCCTTTCTTACCCAAAATGTATTAATACCAAGCACACTCCTCAATAAACCTCCTCCATTCAGTCTCCATGGCAGAATTCACTTTTCAGGAGAAGCTGACCTGCAATGATGATATTGCACAGCTGCTATGGAGCCTATCTCTAGACTTCTTGATAACGAGATTGTTTAAATTACTGGATAAGCCCCAGCAGCTGTATTGCACATATATCCACTCCAAAGCAATGCCTGTCAAAAAAACAGAAGGGTATTTTATATCTTGAACTGGGCTTCAAAGTCTGAATGAAGAACTGGTTCCCAAGATTTAGCAGCTTGGGTTGCTGAAGGCAAATGTAATATAAGTGAAACTTCTGGATTGAGTAGAAAAAAAAAAAAAAAACTCCCGTCTGATTCCTCCTTTTGAATAAGGATAAGAAAAAGCCATTCCCTAAAACTGCAGGAAAAGGCAGGGCCTTGACATTTCTCACTGGAAGAGTAACGAAGAATGAATTCCAAAGAGATTTAGCTAGATTGAAACACAATCATTAGCTCTATGAAAGGATGTAGCCCTCTTCGTAGAAACTAGATGAAGTTACAAGAGTTGGTCAGCATGGCCCAGAGTAAACAATTCCAGCACTAAAGATTTAATGTTCAAGTGTGGATTTGTGTTGCTCTTGACAAACTCCTCAGACATTATTAGCTCCAGAAAATCTTGATAAGAGATATTCAGTCAGGAAGACTTTATCATAGGCACCAAAAACAAAACACAAAACTAAAAAGCAAACAACAAAAAAATACCTAGAAATGAATAAAAAGTAAAAATGGAGGCAAATGATTTCCCTTTTTTCCCCAGTGAATGGAATATAAGGTTAAGTATACCCTCAATCATCATAAAATTTAAAGAAAATGAATTATAGGTGAAACCAACAGTGAATCAAGATCTCTTGTGACTATAGAAAACCTGAAATTAGTATTCTTTCTAGTGTCTCATTTAGATGCATTTTACCCATGTTATTTAAGGTGAAGCCAAAAAGTCTAAAATCAGAAAAATCAGAAGGCAGTCCTGAGGGCTTAGTCAATCCTCACCTATGGTCATTGCATCATTACTTGTAGACTATTGTCTTCTTTTTCTGGTTTTTAAAATTAGTACAATTGACTTTCAACTAAGACCGTCATTGACATGAAAATGAGAAATGTGTACTTGGCCCATCCAGCTTTTGACTATAAAGAGATTTCCCAAAGTAACTTAAATATAATGACTTCTCAAACATTTGCTTGTCTTGAGACTGGGGTAATGACAGGAGAAGTAAATGAATCATATCATGAAAGTCCTAGCAAAAGCAGGGATTCAAGTTTTAATTTGTATACATGGAACTTCTAGCATATCTTTCCTTTCCCATTTGTCTGCTTTACATAGACCTGTACTAGACTGTAAATGACCACATTTGGCACAATGATTGCAGTCCTTTAATTTAATGTAGTTCTATAATAAAACAGTACAAATCACATTATACTCAGGCTAATGGATTGGTCCAGAGGCCTTCAAGGATCATTCAAGAACAGAGAGAAGGGAGGTTGCCGAGCGAGTGAATGTCTGTAGAATTCTCTTAGACCTAGCGTTCCCAATCATGGGGCCTCTTTCCTCCTTAGGATGTGTGGTCTCCTTTCTTGCTTAGTAGTAGAATGCCAATTTTCACCAGGGCCACAATGTACCCTGCAAAAAAACAAAAACAAAAACTATACTTCCCAGCTTCCCTTGCACCTAGCAGAGACACATGACAGTTCTGAGAAGGAGTTTGGGAGAGTTTAGGATGAGGAATGGACCTTTTTAGCCAAAGGATATATCTAGGCCCTTATCAAATGTGTTTTGCTTGGCCCACAGAGATTTCCTTTTTAAATTGAATTGAACAGATTCTCATAAAAACTCAGATCTCTAGATTCTTTTTTAAGAATCGTGAAATGTGATCCATCTTGCATCCCCATGTTGCAGTAATAGGCTACAACTTAACAACAACACATCCACTTCTTTCTGCTGTCTTCCTGCCTGTTGCACTCCATTTGTCGCCAGCTGGACCCCAAGACCTGACCTTTACTGCCCACCTGCTTATACTCACTCACCAACCTTTGTCCCACATTTTTCATTGAGCTCTTCTTTCCAGCTTATCTCTTAACTCAGGCAAATGGAAAGTGAAGTCACCCTTGGAGCAAGGCAGGTGCCCTGACAAGACCTCCAGCTAGACCACCTAGACCAGTCTGAGCTTAACCCCTGACTCACATCTGTGCAGATGGACCATGGAGTGACCTCTAGAATAACCATGACTACCTTTACCTCATTATGATACTAAAATCTCCACCCGCGGAAGAGCGTCAGCCCATTTACATAGCATACAATATATGTCTAGGGATGTTTTCTTAAGGCACATGCACCACCTTATGCCCACCTCTACATCTGAGGACCAGGCTTCCCTCTCTAAATATTCATCCTAACCCTAAATAAAAGGAACCCATTCACCCTTGTTCTGGGAGTCATGGTTTTGGAAGCTGTTCCCCATGATTTCCTTATTTGCTGCAAATAAAGTTTACTTTGTGGAACAACTCAACCTAGTGTAGTTTTTGACTCAAAGGAGCAAACTCATGTTGGTTTGGTTACACTTTTCCCACCGACCTCACCTTGCATTTGTTTTGTAAACCTTTTCTCAAGCCATAGTCTTTATCACTTTCACTCTTTCTCTTTTGTGTCTTATGCCATGTTTTATCTGTCTGTGCCTTAGCCCTGGGTGACAGATGTGTCCCCAAACACACAGTTATCAGAACTACCTGAATTACCATGCCCAGGTGGCACTTTTTAAAAGCTGGAGCATGTGTGAATAAATGGAATTATTATTCATTCACTTTAATATTTTTAGTTACAGGGGGTGCCTGGCTGGCTCAGTTGGTAGAGCATGTGACTCTTGATCACAGGGTCATGAGTTTGAGCCCCACATTGGGTGTAGAGTTTAGTTAAAAAAAATTCTTTTTTAGTTACTGGTCCTGAACTTGGATCACAGGCCATACTTCAAGGTGAAGTGGACCACATGAAGTCTAAAGGTTAAATTGCTCATCTGGTTTTAAGTGTTAGAACTGGGTTATAAGGCAAAACTCAAGGAGTATTCACCATATTCTTTTACCAAAGACATCACTGGAGCCATGTGATAGGGAGATAAGCAGTCCTTCCTTCTGTGGGCCATAAAAAGCTAACAATGTATTATTTTATTATTTATATACTTGACAAAATATATTTTTATTATCTTTATTTTCCTTATATCCATTCAGGGGTTATAAGTACCACAAATTACACCCATTGAATGAAGTTAATACTTTCTTCATAAACCTCCCTAAGTGCAAGTTTCAAAGGACCCTCTGCATTCCAGGATTTCAGAATTAGGTTATCAACCTATTTGTAATGCTCCTAATGTTAGAGGCTTTGATTGTCTTAACTTTTAGCTTTTACCATTCTCAGATGAAAAAATCTCTTACTTCCTTTTATTTGGCTTTATAAAGCAGCCTTCTGTCCAGTAGAACTTCTGCTTTCTATCAGCCCAGCTGTCCTTCCCAGCACTTCTTCCAGGGCCATTGTAGCTTTCTTGAATTTTGGAAGATAGAGGTAGGCAAAGTTTTATTAGAAAGAAAAATATGTTTCTTTTGAATGATAGTCAACAAACAGCTGATTATTTGAGCTATAGTGACACACTGGATTGGCTTCCTGGAATGATGATACTCCTTTGGTCATAACCAATCATAGAGAACAATTCCTTTTGTACATAGACTTTAGATTAATTTGTTGATTATTTTTTCTTATATTGTCTTTGAGTTTGTCACTTAATGACACATGACAGTGTTTCTAAAGTGTGGTCCTTAGGCAAAGGCATCAGCATCACCTGGAAACTTGTTAAAATGTACATTCTCAGCCCTCACCCGAGACCTACTAAATCAGACATTCTGGGTAAGGTCCAACAATTTTGTTTCCACAAGCCCTCTAGGTGATTCTCATGCACATTCAAGTTTCAGACCCACTGACATAGTGTTTGAAAGGCGATTTCTACTTAGACCTAGAAAAACTGGAATGTAAAGGAATGGAATATGGAGAGTATCTTGCTGTATTGCTTTTTTGCTTGTTAAAATAAATGGCTACAGTGATAGAGTCACTGGCAATGTGTACAAGGTGTCAGCTGTTCATATTTGAAGTAACACTACCTAGGTTTGATGATCTTACTAAAATTAGTAAGGGGAAAGGAAGAAATGTGAGACTAGAGGAAAGAATTTTACCTGAGGGGAATTTAAATATTTATACATGCACATATGAGCGAAGAGAACACAGAGCCCAGAAAGGAAAAGATACATAAAGGAATGTTAATGATAGACCCTACTAATAGGTAATGGCAACTCTCCAGTTCAGAGTGGAATCAGCAGAGATGCCCACAGAAGTAGAGGGGGGATTCTGAGAATGAGAGCTTCCATTCATTTAACAAATGATTACTGAGTACCTGCTTTACACCTGGCATTGTTCTAGGGGCCATTGTTCTTGTCCAAAAAAGGACAAGATAGAAATGATCCCAGCCCTCACAGAACTTAGTCTAGTGGGGGTCATGAACCACTGAACAGTGAATTGTAATAAAGTGTGACAGAGGCCATGTTAGAAGACATGCAGGGTAGATATGAGGGCTCAGAGGAGAGGTGCTGAACCCAGACTTGGGAGATGGGTGAGTTGATAATAGCCATCATAACATTTCAAGCAGAGACATATTGTAGGACTAAACTGAAGGAAATTAGTAAAGTACTTTTCTAAAGCTCATTTCTAATTATCTCTTTGAGATGGGAAACATTAGTCCCAGTTTGGTTTTTAATAGAAAAATGTGTGCGTGATGAGGATATTTGACAAGGGAGAGATCTGGGACTATGGAAATCAAAACCCTTGGCAGAAGCACTGGGCTGGGTCCAGAGCTCTCTTTGAAACGACTTAGAACCTTAGGAAACACAGGCAATTGCAGTAGGGTGGAGAGGGCTCTAGCCAAAAGAACATCACTTTTTTTTTTTTTAAATCTTTGAAAGCAGAAGACCTGAATATTCTCCCTAGTGGGAGAATATGGCTTTAGCTACCCCTACGTCCTCTCAGGAGGAATTATAGCCATAAGAGCTCTTAAGCATAAATAGCTATAAGAATATATGAGGGCCATGTTTTGGGCCCTTTGTTAGTAGAAACTTTTGTCAGAGGACTATTGCTGATGTAGCAGGAGATGGCTGATGGATATTCAGGAGGAGCTCAGTACAAACAAGGAAAGAAAATAAAGGGGAAGCAAAATAATTTATTTCTTTTTTTGGGGTTTTTATATTTTTATTTATTTACTGAAGAAAAACAAAAAAAGAATTTTATTTTTTTTTTGAGAGAGAGAGTGTGTGAGTGTGAGCAGGGGGCAGGGGCAAAGGGAAAGAGAGAATCTCAAGCAGGCTCTGAGCTCAGCATGGAGCCTGCTGCGGGGCTTGATCTCATGACCCTGAGATCATGACCTGAGCTGAAATCAAGAGTGGGAAGCTTAATCAAATGAACCACCCAGGTGCCCCTGAAAAAAAAAATTTTTAAGCAGGTAACATTTATTAAATGTTCACTCTGTGCCAGGCTTTCAGAATGTTTTTAACCTGTAAGTTTCCAGTAATTGGCCAATAAATTCACAAGTGGTCGTGTCAAGGGAGATAGGAAGCAATAGAAAGAACATGGCCACATGCAATTTTTATCAGGTATACTCAAATGGCCATTTCATTAAGTTATTTTACATCAGGCAAAGTCATGGAGCCTATAATTGAGATTAAATATCATTGAATATTTAAATAATCTTTGGGATTATCTTTTTTCAGTTCTCTTCTGAAGAGAGACCCTGTACATGAATGGTCAACGGCTATACATTTGTATACACGAGTCACCCACGAGTCAGCAGATTCTCCATGCCTCAGTCTTGATGATTTGTGCACATTGATTTTGCTCAACCTGCAAAGTATCCTGAGCACATGGTAACTCTTATAATCAAGTAATTCTAACTAGTCCCTCTTTGTGGATAGCCTCGGAAAGAAAGTCTCTATATTATTGTTTCAGTATCTTAATTTGCAGCAAATAATTCAGCCTGTGAAATATGCCTCTTTCCATTCTTGAGCAAATCTTTTATCCCAACAAGATCAAAGGACTCCACCAACTCTTTGAGTGACTTCCTTCCTTTGACATGTTAAAATAATCTTTTATTGGTTTCACAGCACTTGGAAGGTGCTCTTCAGAGTGTTTTTCTTATAGTTGTTATTCTTTGTTTTCTTCACATGAACTCCTTTACCAATTTGGGGGAAATGCCGTCTTTTTTCTCTGATAATTTATATGGCTCTAGCTAGCAATTCTTTTTTTAGTTCTACCTTGAATGCTTGTTATTTTCATTCCTTGGTATATGCTTTTCATGAAAAGCAAACAACAACAAAGTATATAGGCTTTTCTTGTGGGTTATTGACTTTTCAAAGTCCTTCCTTTCAGTTGTCTCCTAAATGGGGCTTGTATTTATCAAATTTCCCTTTTTAAAACTTTAGAGTATATGGGACAGGTTTCTTGGTTTTCCCTGGTCCCATGAGGATATAGAATTTAATTATGTTATTAATTTTTGCTTAGTGGCTCACCCACAGCACTCTCTTGGGTCCATTTCTGATCCTGTTTAGGATGAAAGTTCCCTCTATTTCCCTTCCTAGTGAGATTTAGACAGCAGTACTCAATTTATTAACATCCAGCCCGCATCCCTACCTGCTCCCCACCCCCTACCCCTGGGCCCCTGTATCTCTCATCCTGATTGAACAGTTGGTTACTTTGTATTTGGATAACTAGGAACTTTTATTATTATTATCTGGACAATTTTTTTCAGCTTTCCCAATTCCATTTAACATTTTCTGTCTCATCATTTCACTTGGGTAATCTATAATATACATTTTTCTGTACATAGATGTTTTAACATGAATTGTTTTTTGTTTTTTAAGATTTTATTTATTTATTTGACAGAGAGAGAGAGAACAAGCAGGGGGGGCAGCAGGCAATGGGAGAGGGAGAAGTAGGCTCCCCTCTGAGCAAGGAGCCTGGCATTGGACTCAATCCCAGGACCTCGGGATCATGACCTGAGCTTAAAGCTGACATTTAACTGACTGAGCCACCCAGGTGCCCCAACATGAATTGTTTTTATAGTTGAAAAGTTATAAGATACATCTATCCTGTGAAGCTTATTCAACAGATACTTTTTCAGTACTGTTATGTACCAGTTCTAGACACTGGGAATAAACAAGGACCGGAATCAAAATTCAAATTCTAATGAGGGGGTGGGGTAGGGCAACAAGAATTAATTTGTCAGATGTTGATAAGAGCTTAAAAGAAAACATAAAGTCAGATGATATTTCAGAGCAGCCCATATCAATCAATTCTACCAGAGAATTAAACTCTAATGCCCTAAGGCACCCTTTATATACAATGAATTATCTTCTTTACTATGCATATTGAGTGATACCAGCTGTGTACCATCCTTGGGAAATGGAAAAAAACAGTCACCAAAATCATTTTCTGTAGGGATTATACTGTCATGGAACCCTAGTTGAGAAGGACTGGGTTAGAGAGCATCAGTTATAGGAGGGAGTGCTGCTTGAGATTACTTGGTCAAGTAAGGCCTTTCTGACAAGAAGTCCTTTGAGCAGACACCTGAATTCAATGAGGGACGGAGGTCACCTGCAGATGCAAGGTGAGGGGAAGTGGGAAACCATAGCTGAGTATTCCAGCCAGAGACAAGTGTGGATTTGTTATATCTGAGGAACAGTTAAGAAGGCCAGTGTGGCTGGAGCTGAGTATCAGGGGACAGAGAGGTGGGGATAAGATCAGAGAAGTGGCTGGTGATGGGTGGAGATGGTGAGACATGCCAGAGATGTTTTAGCTCAAGTCAATTCAGCAGAGATTTACTGAGTTTCAACTATGTGCCATGACCTGGGGTCTTCAAAGATGAATGAATCATGGTCTCTGTCCTCATGCAATGTACAATATAGAGCATATCACTCAACTTAGACTAAGTAAATATAGTGGGATGAATGCTACACCATAGTAGTAAGAAATGAGTGGTCATTGGTTGAGTACTCCCAGAAGTGGACTCTGAGCCAAGCATTCAGGTGCTAGTGATTTATAAGGAAGTGCTCCTAGGAGGAACTCATAAGAGCCAGGTAAGGGTGGGATTTCAAGCAACAGATTCAGTCTGATCTAGGGAGTCCTGTAGTGTAAATTACACTGCACAGTGTGTCACACTTTGAAGTAATGGAGCTGAATTTTTATATGTGTATACCTGCTAGTCATTGGCTGTGGGCTGCTCAACAGGGTGATGTCACTCTCAGGCACTTTTTGTTCCATATAGGTGAGTTGGCTCCAATGTCAAAGGTAATCCTCTGAAGATTATAGCAAAAGGAGTGGAGGCTAGGGGATGAGAGCACAGAGCTGGTGAAAGGGATCCAAGGGGGATCTTGATTGGGCATCAACAGTCTCCACCCCAGGACTAACAGAGCTTCTCAGTCCAGAGGATAGGGCTTGAAGGATAGGCAGAGGATAGTAAGCTTTCCCCAAATGGAAACCACCCCTGTTTGCTTGGCTCTGTGTCTCCTTGTTATCTAGTTTAGTTCTTACTCAACATAGAGAAGCCCAGAGATGTTTCTGAGTGGAAATGAATGCATGCGTGAACCCACGCCAGTCCCAGGAACTAATCTGGAGAAATTTTAGAAATCATTTGGCAGAAGCCACATACCCCAATATTGCATCTTCAGAGAGGATGCTAAGCTCTTCTGCATAGGAATGGAAAGCTGGTGGGAATACAGTTCAGAAATCTGGGAGGTATAGCTATAGAAATGGCATATAAACTTGAGTGTGAGCAAGTGAGAAGTAATATATCTAAGGGACAAAAATCCAAACATCTTAGGGTATGATGTGTTCTATTAAAAATTCAAAAAAAAAAAAAAAACCAACAGTGAAAATAATCTCTTTAAATGTTCAAGAAAATAGTTGTGCCAACAGCTGGGTTTTGTGTGTGTGTGTGTGTGTGTGTGTGTGTGACTTGGCGTTGGAGTGAGAGGGACATTTTTTTCATAGAGAACTTGCTTAAATGTGGTCAAGAATTAGAATAGGTGAGTGGCACTAGGCTGTAGAGCTCTGAATCAGAGTTGTGTTAGGCACTAGGAAGTGCTGGGCAGTATCCCTCTGAGTGCCATTCTGATTTTTTTTTTTTTAATTTATTTGACACAGAGAGAGAGACAGCGAGAGAGGGAACACAAGCAGGGGGAGTAGGAGAGGGAGAAGCATGCTTCCTGCCGAGCAGGGAGCCTGATGTGGGGCTCGATCCCAGGACCCTGAGATCATGACCCGAGCCAAAGGCAGACGCCCAACCGAGCCAACCAGGTGCCCCGCCATTCTGATTTTTTGAAGTTGGAGGCCAGTAACACTGTTGAGAAGGAGTCTGAGGCCACATCCAGGTTCAGGAGGTTATTACTAATAGCTAACATTTATTTAGCACTTCCTACACACCAAGTGCTCCTTAAGCACTTTATATTATTTAATTAGCTCATTAACTTGTAAGAGACAAGTACTTGTATTGCCATTATTTCCATTTTACAGATGAGAAGACTATGCAATCATTTATTTAATACCTCCCAAGGGCCAAATTGTCCAGGTTTACACAAGTGGCAAGTGGAAGAACTGGGATTTGGTCTTAGATTCTACTCATAATTGCTAGAATAGAGTTGAATGCTATGATTGATTACAGGAGGAAGGAATGGCATATCATGCATTTTTTCATCCTCTCATTCTGGTCTTTTCCCACCCTTCAATCATACTCTTCCCCCTTTCACATCTAGTCAAATTAAACTATTTTCTCATCCCCAGCGTTCTACACTCTTGTATGGGCTATTGCCAGTCCTGCAGCACCCAGTCTCTAGTGCTTTGCAGGCTAACTCTTACCAGTTCTTTGGAATTCAGGTCAGGCATCACTTTTTACAGAAAACCTTCCCTAATTTCATCAGTCAGAATTGGTGCTCCTTCTATGTGATTTCTCTTAGGTTATGAGCCTCACTTGCAACATAACACTTTTTATTGTGAATTGTGGTGGTTTATTTCTCTTAAAATGAGCTAAAAGAAGAGGACATTTAGTGTTTTCATTGAGTGAATGAGACCTGATGCCTTCACCCTGGCTCCAAACTATTGGTATTGTCTTGTAAAAGTTATCTGCTTTCCAGGTTCATTTTTGTAACTGTAAAACACAGGTGTTGGACCAGTTGAAATTTCCAGCTCTGTTATTTGTTTCTTATATAAGTTTGGGAACTTCCAAATATTCAGTAAAAATTTTACCCATTTATATTTGTTTTCTATTATATGCATACAATATGGTATTTCTTTCCATAAACCATTTTCTCTCTTTTGTAGCTAAGCTTGCTAAATGTGATATCTTCATAAAAAACAATCAATTTGTTGGGAGCAATACATGGGCACTTTGTATTAAAAATGTTTTATTTCTTAAGTTGGGGGAGGTATGGAGAGGCATATCATACCAATGTGTATGTTATTATATACACATATTTTAAGTATTATTATTTTATAAAAAATAAAAAAGAATATGTTATTTATGTATAATAAATTATAGAGTGAATTATAGAATAAATCCTATAAAGAATACAGAGAAAATGAACTTATCTAAAAAATGTCCAGGGTGTTAGGTTAAATCTGTATACAGTTACACTGAATGAAAAAAAGGTACCAGTGGGCGCCTGGGTGGCTCAATTGGTTGAGCAACTGCCTTCAGCTCAGGTCATGGTCCTGGAGTCCTGGGATCGAGTCCCACATCGGGCTCCCGGCTCGGCGGGGAGCCTGCTTCTCCCTCTGACCCTCTCCCCTCTCATGCTGTTTCTCTCTCTCTCTCTCAAATAAATAAATTTAAAAAATATTTTTTAAAAAAAGGTACCAGTTATTAAAACACAGATACAATAGATATAAAATATTATCCTGACCAGATTTATATGAGAGACGGAGACTAGAATCTTGCGTAATATTGGGTCTTCATGAATGAAATCAATTAAGTTTAGAGAAGCTATTTATTGATAGTGAGATTAAAACATAATTAGCAATCATAAAGCAGTCTGTAGGAGTTGTGATCGTTAATGGAGCAATGGATAGATTCCTGGAGACTTGGAGGTCTTCATCTTGTTTGTTTTCAAGTAAACCTAAATCTCTTTCTAAGCAATTTCTGGGTGGTAATGGGGAGGGGCCTTGCTTAAGCTAACTCATGATTTAAATCAGATACACACATATCCATTTCTTGAGATAGGATAGCCAGTTTATGTATGTGAGGCAGGCAGACTGAGAAACAAAAATGAAGGGCTGCCTGGATGTTCTTTTTTCAAATTCTTAACCTCAAGCAAGAATCTCTGTTTCTTGTTGCCTTCTTTGTAATGATGACAGTCACAATGAGAAAAATAAATGCTTTTTTCTTGTTAAAAATTTACATTATTCACGCTAGTTAAATATCAGTGAAAACTGTCCTTATTTTACTCAGTAGATAAAGCTACAAGTTTACAAGGTGAGAAAAATTTCTCCCCCGTTGGAATGCTGTGAAATGTATTTTTAAAAGTGTCAGAGCAGGAGGGAAGCTAGTTTGCTGGCCCCTACATTAGGCTTCCATTTTTCTGATGTGACAAATAAAGTCACTTTCGAGCAAGGTGGTTCTCGTTGGCACATTGTTCTGAAGGGACCTCACTAATTCATTTAAAAACTAGGTCATACACCACTAATGCAAATATCACTCCATAGAAAAAGTCTGGGCAACAACAGCTCTCTAAGATCCAAGCACTAATCTCTTTATTTCACAAAATGACAGAATTTGGCAAAAACCCAGGAAAAAGAATCAAGAATCTCTTGGAATTCTTTAAAATAAAATAAGATTTATTTAGCCAGCATGGCAAACTAAACTAATAGCACATCTATTTTACTTGAGGGTTTGCCTATAATGTATATTTTCTGTATCAGGAGGTACCACTGGACTCAAATGTAACTTAGTGCAGCTTCAGATTGTTACAGGAGAGGCTAAAGGAAGTTCAGGATGGGTATGCTGGAAATCTGCATTTTAACAAGTACTCCAGGTGATTCTGTTGCACTTTGGGAAAACCTCAGAGAATAACTCTTAATAATGCTCACAAAGAAATTTGCTTTTAGTTAAGAAGAGCATAAAACACATGAAGGTATTAAGAGAGTTGATTAGTATGACTAAAAGGTGGTAGATTTTTTTTTTTTTAAATATTTAGTTAATCAACTGGAATTAAACCTAGTTGTGGACATTGCTTTTCAGTTTGTTCCACTCAACAGGCTGGGAGTATCTCTTACCTGTCAATTATTTTTGGCCTTAACAAAAAATCTATTCTCACAAATTATGTGGAAACTTTCCTCTTATCAGAGTCTTTATGTCATTAGTGATTTATGTTGCAGAGTTGGTTTTCCCTTGTTAAAGAATGAGTCCATCAACCTGGCAGCTTATGCCAGTTTTCTCAAGCAAGGCTAGATACAAACCACTGTAGATCTTTTAGAACCTACAGCTGCTGAGGCTCCACTCCTTACCCCAATCAGAATCTCTATGCACAGTGCCCAAAAAATCTATTTCCTTAAAAGTTTTACTGTGCAGCCAGGCTTGGGATACAGTGATTTAATGATAGCAAAAGAAACTTTGAGACTTTTAAATAGATTCTTCTTGATTAGATATTTCTTTACTCTTGATCTAGCCGGAACCATTGTTGTGCTAGGTTTGTTGATGTATTGCCTGTAACCCTGGATTTTGTGCTAAGCCATCTCTAATACAGACACTGTGATAAGCAATGTATAAGATTGCTAAGGGGGCTTCACTTCTGCAGTTGATAAGCCAGAGAGGCCCAAGATACACAGACAAAGGTGAAGTTTTCTCTAAGTGGCAGTCTGATCATCTTGATGAATAGGACAGAAAGCTGGTTGAAGCATTGTCATGGTCTGAAGAACTGGGGAAAGAAGGTTTTGGAGAATTTAGCACTTAGGCCTTTGAATCACCTTGGTACACTACTGGGTAGGTAATATGAGCTTGACGATGCTGAACAACAAAGGTTCTAGCTGGCAGGTCTGAACACATTTACGTTTAGGTCACGTTTTGAGAGATGGCGGAGACAATGGACTTCCTGACTTCCAGACCCTGGTATTACTGACAGAAGGATGTCTGGGCAATTTTTAAGATTCCTAACGTAGATTATTTTACAACCTTTCTGGCTTATGCCTGAATTGTTCAAGATGCTGAGACCGATAGCTCTCTGCATGTTTTTCCTATATGTTTCTTTCTGAGTTTGCTTGTATAGTTCTATGACAGAAGGTAAATTTCCAGAAAGCAAAAATTACTTACGTTGCTTTCTGACACACATGCTAAATACTTCAGAATGAAAGTAAACCTAGTGTTCTCTACTACTTCTAGTTTCCACACTCCAACCATCAAGTTGGCAGAGGTGATGTGGGAATTAAATGCACTTTCCCTCAGCCAGTGCCCAAATTATGAGTGTCACCAGGACACCTCCCATGTTACTCAGGCCCTGGAATGCTTTCCATCACTGAAGGAAGGAAAGAAAAGGTCGTGAAACTTTCAGATAATATGGAACAAGGGCTAAACCATTTTCTGACAGGTGCCCTTAAAATCTTGCTACTCAAAGCGTGGTCCTCAGATCAGGAGCATCATCATCACCATCTGGAGCTTGCTAGAAAGGCAGAATCTCAGGTTTCCATTCCAGATTTACTGGATCAGAATCCTCCTTTTAACAAGATACCCAGGTGACTGCTATTAATATTTAGAATTTCAAATATCAGTTGACTTATTAATTCATTCATTGAGCAAAAACAGCTCTGGAAAACAGATTCAGCCCTTTGTGCCCGCTTCGCACTGGCTCGGCTGGGTAGCAACCGAACCCCCAGGGACATCGGAGCGGGTGCTGCCGAGGGCAATTTGGTGATTGGCTGGCCAGACCACGTGACCGGCACCGGGCCTTTCCTGTTACCGGATTGGCTCTCGTGGACTCTGACGGACAGGGCTGGGGCGGGCCAGAGCCCGGACGGAGGGGCGCGCGCGGGGGCGCGAAGCCACGAGAGCGCGAGTGCGCGTGCGCGAGCGGCGGGGCTTTCTCCGGAGCCGTCGGAGGGAGCCGGAGCGCTTGTCTTGAGGTAAGCGCCGCCGCCGGGCGGCCCCCTGCCCCTACCGCGGCTAGTGCGGTCTAGCCCGGTGGGCAGGGCTGGGCGGGGTGAAGGGGGGAGTCTGGGGTCCGCCCGGGGAGCTCTGCTTCGGGTAGGATGCAGACTCGCACTCAGCCACCCCGGTTGGGTGCCTCGGTTTCCCTTTCCCTACCTTCTAAATGCACCTTCCTATCCTCACCACGGTGACGAGTCCGCCCGAGGGGAGTTGCCCACTTGGCAGCCTCGTCTCTGCCTTTGTTTCCCGCCTGGAGGGATGCTGGTATCGGCCCCCTCCCCTGCTAAAGGGTGAGCGTGGTGTGGCGCGGGCATCAGTGGACTCCGGACCTGGGCTGGGCTCGGGAGAGGATGACTTTAATGCAGTGGGACCTGTCACATGTGAGAAGGAAGGGGGAAAAATGTGTCACTTTAGCCAAGCCGCGGGACTCGAACTAATCCGGCGGCGACCGACGCCGAATTCCTAGCGCAGCTGGGCGGGCGGGGGAGGGGGGGTCGCGACCGGTGGACCGAGCCCAAGTGTTGCGGGTAGAAGGCTTCTCCGGACCTGCACGCGAGCTCTCACGCCAGAGTTGCATCGATACTGAACGCTTTTAGCCTGCCGAGGGAATCCAGATCTTCGTTAAGAGGTGAAAAAAAATGTTTTAAGCAGTTGGGCACTGGTCTAAATGAGCAGGAGCAGGTCTAAATGAGAGGCTACAATAAGGAATTACGGATACAGTGAAACCGATGACTGGTAAATCCTGAGGAGGGAAATGCCTGCAGTGAACTGCAGACCAGATCGTAACACTGAGATTCTCCAGCAAGAAGATAGGGGCTTGGGGGGGTCAGTGGGGTGGGGTGGCGGTTATCTCTGTAAACTGAGGTCTTTCTGGTGTGCAGAAGAGAGTAATTATTTTGAGCGTGTTAATGGCCTGTAGGGAGAAGGGAAGGCATGATGTAAATTACACCTATTCAGACCTCCTCAGTTCTTTGAAAAGTGCTTGTTTAAAGACCATTTGGATGCCAAAAACGGTTTGTGTGTTGGGGATGAAGGGCTGTCTCCTCTAAGTCATAGTTTAAAAAAGGAAGTTGTGTGCAAGACATCTGCTTTCCTTCTCCATTTCCCCAGACCTGTAATAGCAAGGGCATACTGTATATCTTATAATGAAATATTAAAAGTCCCTTCAGGTTTCCACTACTTTGTTGGATGTATCTGGTGGTTTACTTGGTAAGAAATGATTCATCAGTCATTAGGAAGATTTTTACCATATGCTGGAGTTTCACTGTAATCTATTTAAAACTTATTCTGGTGTGAGATGAGAAGAATCTCTCTACCCGATTCCTTGGAGACCTCCTGATACTCCTTCAAAGCCCTTTTATTACTCTTACCTTCCCACATACAAAGTTTTGTTTCTTTAGGAAACACTGATTTTTCAAACATCCAAGACACACCTCATGCCTATGAAATGCCTACACTTGCTAAGAAATCAGTTTACTTGGCAAGTTAAAACAAATTGAAGCAGGAACACTTAAATTTGTTAGGGGAATCGGAACGTTTATCAGCTGTAGCAAATCAACTTTTTGATGGTTTTCTGAGGTGAATGGAAGTAAAGTTGCTGCAAAGCTTTTTGGGAATGTAACAAATGACCCTATTAAAGTGACTATAGGTTGTTACCCCATAGATTGGAATATAAAGTAAATTAGTGTGAATAATTCAATTTACCAATGATTTTTTTTTTTAAGATGGCATGTGATGGGGTGGGGGAGAAGGAATTCTGAAGGTGGGGTAGGTGGTATAGTTTGAAAAAATATGCTTTTATGTTTAGAAAAATATCATTTTTATATAAATTATGTAAAGGTCATAGTATGTTTATGTTTAGCCTTTGGAAGAGAGATGGGTTTTAAAAAAGTAGAGAAACATGTATAGGTTTATACAAGGTAAAAGAGAAAGAGTGGCTGGCTTAGTTCATCTTGAGGGAAGCAGTGTTACCTCAGTGACCTACAAGACAAGGTTTTATTTTCCGATTCAATGAAAGCCCACTAGTGTTGCTTTCGAAGCAACAACGAAATCATTTCCTTTCTGTCATTTCTGTTCTCTGGGTCAGGAACAGGGAGGATGGAGAGCAATGAGAGAAATTAGAGTCCGACCTGCATACCTAAGCAATAGTGTCCTTTGAGCGGGATCTGTGTCACATTGTGTAAATATAAGAGCCTTTACTTTGAGATGGATCTGAGCACCTTCCCTAAGATGCATGCTGTAAGATAAAGCTGGATAACATTGCCACAGGTGGGGGCATGGGTGAGATCATCTGATAACAGAAGCACTGGGGGAAAAGGAGAGCCAGGAAATGTTTAATTCAGTGAGGTTCTTTGGAGCCTTAAGGAGGCATTTCCAGGCAGAGCTCATTATTGGCTAGCCTGGCTGGGCTTTGTATGGCTTCCACAGGAGCTGCCCTTCATGTGGAGACTCCTACGGAGGTTCCGTTTCTCAGGTTGTAAGTAAGCATCAGTTATGTTTCTTATATGCTCTAGAAAAGAAAGGCTCACAAAGACACAATCTAGCCTGCCATTCTTTCAGATCTTTGGCTCATGTCACCCACAGGCTTCCAGAAATAAGTTGTGCCCTCCCTACCAGTAGATGGCACTGCTGTCTCTGGAATTCCTGGAGGAGATGAAACAGAGCTGGCAAACCAGTGGTGTGTAGCCTCCAGATTTTGAAAGGCTATCAGCTCTCAAAAAAAAAAAAAAAAAAAAAAGGTTCTGAAAGCCCAACTGTTTATATTAGGTAGAAATAATGTGTGTTGGAGGTTGAGGAATGGGTACAGTTACTTTGCTGGGTGTGTATAGGGGAAAAGGCAACAATTACGCATTATATCATAGGTTTTAAAAGCTCTTGGCATACATGTTGCTTAATTGAACATGAGGTTGAAATCCTGATTCAATCAAAATTCACAACAATGTCATGGTTCTAATTCTTTGCACGTGAAGCTAGTCTACATATGGACAGGACTATGGAAATATACATGTGACTTTTAAACCTGATCAATATCCAGTAATTACATGCTCTGAAGGTGGTGGTGAGAGTATCAGTAAAGGCAGTGCTTGTTGTTACTGTACTGCAGGGCTGTCCAGGTAGGTCAAAGTTATTCTGAATCGTTTTCTTCTAAAACTTGGAAATTACTAAGAAGTATTTTAAGGTTTTCTTAGCTAAAGCTGTCCTTTCAAGATTATGTTACTCCAAATCTTGAATTTTGGTTTTATTAAGCTTGTGAGCCAGAATTCATTTATCTGTTCCCCTCTTTTAAAATAGCTATTCTTTGTTTTTGACTGTTCTTTGAGATGCAATTTGTAACCATGGTATTTGAAGGAGGTGAGTGCTGTTGCCAGTGAAGTTACAATGTATATGAGAACCTCAGTTTTGACCCTGCCTGAGCTACACAGTAGGCTGCCTCTAGGTGTCATTACCCCAATCACCTGCTTCCTCATGCAGTTCACTCCCTATGGCTCAGCTTATTTGAGGTTTATTTCTGTCTCCAAGAGAACTGATGAGCTGGTTTTTACTACCAGTGCTGAATCCTAAAATCCTGCTGGTGCTAGATGGCAGTAGTTACAACAGTCCATTAACATTGTCTCATTATGTGACCTCAAATAAATCTTTGCCTTTCTGAAACTCCATTTTCTTGCCTGATCACTGGGATTGCTGAGGTGATACATGTCTATTAAAATCTCTTTCAAGTCTTATTCTGTGGCAGGGTGACTCTTGTAAGGTATTTCTGAAGCCTCTGAAAAGTTCATCTAGAAGGTAATTTCAAACTGTGAGCCTAGGGCAAAAAGAAATCTCAGTAATACTTCTTTCCAGAGAAATGATTGTGTATTGTCTTAGAATCCTAATAATTCAGAGTTGGAAGAAACCCTATGGATGGTTTAACTCAACTTTCTCATCTAATAGGCAGAGTTTCAACTCAGGACTGAGTGACCAAGCTAACAGAACTAGTTAGTGGTAGAGAACTCGTTAGAGAACTAGCACCCAAGCTCAGACTCCTCTCCATCTTTCCTTCTCCAATGCTGCCTTTCTCCACTTGCCATCAGGACTCAGAATATGCTATGTCTGCAGGGCTGGAGCCAAGAAAATTCTGAGTAATTCCTTAATGTAGCATTTTAAAGCCACAGCATGAATAATGTTGAGTTTGGGTAGAAATTCAAGGTCAGGCTTTTCTTTGCAGCTTGTTCTTCACTGACTGACCCTGCACAGGATTCTTTATGTGCATCTTTGGGTTTTTCAAACTTTTTGCATACTGTTTCCTAGAAGAAAAACTTTCATCATCCTAGAAGAGTCCCTTACCAATCAGATATTCTTATACTAGGTTCATGGAACTGTGAGTGCTGCGTGGAAAGAATATGTCCATATAATAGGCTTCTTTTGTAATCCTATAACATTTAACACATTCTGAGGAGGAGTTTCTTTGGCTTCAACAGACTGCCAAAGCTGGGTTGGGGGTGAGGGAGTGGAATCCATGGCACAAAAATAGGGTAGAAATTCTAGAGTCTAGAGTGGGTTGTGGAAAATTGCCAGGATGGGAGAGTTTTTGAGGAGCTAAAGACACTATATAGTGCATGAGGGCTGGGGTTAGAGTACAGAAGTAAACCTATGGAAGTTCTTAGACCCTTTTACCTTTATTGAAATGTTTAAAATTGCTCACTAAATGAAGATGCTAATAGCATTTTATTCATTTTAAATTAATAATGGATGTGCAAGTATTGATTTCCATTTATCATTGCTTGCCCAGTAAGTACTCCCTTGTGATTTCACCAAAACACTTTCATATTCATGTTCCTTCATTGAAGATGACAAGCATTGTAAGAACCTCCTTTCTCCCTCAATCTGATCTGATTTCCAGATAGATAGTGCTTTTCTGACTTGTGACTTGGGGGGTTGACTCCTGTTTTTCACTTCTGACGTCCTTCATTGCACTGTTTTTTTACTGTAAGCTCCTAGGACTCACCATGATCTCAGAGATGCAAAAATAGCATACATGCCAGGGATAAAAAAAAAAAATCTTGAGGTTCCTTTGTCCTCAGAATTTATCACAGAAACTGCTGATTCTTGTTTATTTCTCTTTTCTATTTGCAACCCCAAATTCTTTTTCTAATTGTCTCCCAAATAGTAGTGACTCAGAGTTTCTATATATTGAAAATATTTTTGATTTTGCCAGAGCCTATGCAGAAGTTAATTTGTGTTCAAGTCCTATTTTGGACATGTGAAACATAACTTTGGTGGAGATCACTACATCATGAACATCTGCTTAAAAATCTCCTGATGTCTTTTCTGTGTCACCTTGCCTACATTTGGTACCATAGTGACCTAAGCTGGTAAATGCTACCTTTGGTACCTTTTTGGTTATGGGCCAGAGTAGTATTTGTTCTTGTTTTAGCAGAAGAAAATTACCTTTTTTCAGAAGGCTATCAATTGAGTTTATGTAATAACAGAAAAAAAGTAAAAATTTCTGCATTCTATTCCCAGTACACTAATTTATTGTGAGATTTTGGGGGCATTATTGACATCTGAGTTTATTTCCCTGTGTGGAAAATAAGAAGAGAGAATAGTGACCACTTAAGTTCTTTCTATTTCTAAAAATCTGTGACTATATGAAATTTTATATGGTACCTAGACTAAGCATTTCCTAGAAGTGCTGGTTAGTTGGGAATTATAATCAGATTTGGTGCCGAGAGAATTCTTTATATCTGCAAATTACTTTCTGGTTTACAAAAATATTCTCTATTTCCTTTTTACTTAGTGTGTGGTCAGAGAACAGCAGCATTGGTATCATCTGGGAGCTTGTGAGAAATTCAGATTCTCAGGCTTCACTCAGGACCTACTGAATTGGAATGCACTTCGTCAAGATGCGCAGGTGCTATGTGTGCACATTAAAGTCTGAGAAGTGCTGCTTTGTCTCATTTGGAGTTTCACATTAATCCTCTGAGGGAAGAGGTATTTTACAGATAAAAAATCAGGGAACCAAGATTCGCTTCTTAAGTAACTAAGTCAAGGTTATTGTGCTAGTGTCTTACCCAGAACGTTGTACCAAATAGAATGTTGTCTTCTTGGTTGGGCTGGAGCCAGCCTTGTATGATAGATAATAACTACTAGCTGCCCAGCAGCGCATGGTTGTAGGTGTGGCTGTGTTACTGCTTCTGGCCACCAAAATGTGAATGGAAGTGGAAGAGTGTTGCAACCCACTTCCAGGAAAAAAAAAACACAGAGAATACCCGTGTGAGCTTCCATGCTGTTCTCCACTTCTGGCTGGCTGGAATGGAGAAAATTCCTAGGGCAAGCTTGGAAATCAAGTTTTTAAAAAAGTTGCAAAACTTAGGTTAGCCTGGGTGCTTGGATCACTGACCAACCTGTTTGCCTCTTCAGTATGTATATGGGAACCAGAAATAAACTTTAATTGGGCTTGAGCCATTACATTTCCTTGGGTCTATGTGTTAAGCAGTTAGACTACTCACAAATTCACTTGAGCTGCGGCTCTGGGCTTGAAGTTGTGGGTCTTCTGGCCTAATGCATTCATTTATTTTTTTGTCTTTGGCAGTTGGTGATCGGTCAGTGGTGGTCCAGCATGCAGAAGTGAGTGAGTGGTGAAAAGCAGCAGAGCTGATGGGTCATGAGGATGTAAGTGCGTTTGAAGGCTCTCACACCCTTTACTCCAGGGTAAGTCAAAGGCATTCTCTGCCGTTGTTTTTCTGGTTTTACTAAGTCCTACAGGTTCTTGTCTCACTAGCCTCTTTGAGTCAGTGCAATTAAGTGCTCTGTCTTTGAAAGCTTCCCAAAGCCTTTATTGATTCAACTTATAGACACCATACAAATCAACAGTTATGAAGAGAAAATTCCATCAAAGTGATGGGATGGAAACTGCATGGAAATACCTCAACAGAGGAATTTTCAGTGAGTTTGAATGGGTATGATTTACATGGGAGGAGCTGGTTGACTTTCCTGACATATGTAGTAGAAAAGAGAATCAGGCCTGATTGCCTTTTTCTTGTAGCCATATCCTACTGTTAGCTCTGTTGACATACATTCCCCTCTCCCAGCATCCTCCTCTTCCATGGCTTACTTTGCTTAACTTTTCCTTCATTAATCATTTAAATTTTTTTCCAGGAAGGAAATAGCTTACTAAAGAGTTGATGATTCCCACTTTGGTGGATAATAGCAGTAGCAAACATGTGGTTCTTCCTGTTCCGTTTTATTTTATCCAGTGTCACTGGAAGCTACGTGTCCATTCACTCCTCTCTATTTGCAGTCCCTAGTATAATGAATGTGGGCATTGGGAGCATTATAATTAAAGCTGGCTTTGGATTTTCATTTGTGCTGAAGATTTTTGAGACCAGAGGGAGAAATTTACTATTTGGAATGCCCTTCTCAGAGTCCATGTGGAGGTCCAGGAAGGATGGGTTGAAAAGACATCATAACCTTTCTATGCTTCCTGGCTTTAAGAGCTTAAACTAAAACCAGACTCCTTGAAGAGAAAATTGTAATTAATATGGATCTAAGCAGAGCTAAGGATGGTTAGGAAAGAGAGGAGGTTAAAAAAAATGGTACTCAGCTGAAAAACTGGATGGAAGTTTGTTGTAAGCATCTCAGTTCAATACTGTGGACCCTTGGCAGATAATGTCCCATTACCCAGGCTCACACAGAGGGCACCCAGAAAGGCTGATGTCCTTCAGTGCCTCACATGGCTCAGTAATGAGTACAATTTACTGACCAAAATAGAAAATTAGGGGATGTAGATCTCTGTAGATTCCCATAAGCATACATCATTACTGCTCTGGAGTGATGCACATGCTTAGAGATAAGCAAAGCAGAGAAAAGGCAGCTGCAAAGCTCGTCAGCAACTGAAGAGTCCAGGTGAGCAGCCAGATACAGACCATAGCTCAGGGTCTGGAGGTTGCTGGTGCAGGGACCTGATCTTTGCTAGGTTTTCTCATTAAAGAAAAGAAGCCTGCCTTTGCTAGCTGTCCTCATTTTCCTCTGTGGCTCCCATATATCTTGTATTTTTAAAGTAACTAAAAAGTATATAATGCCAGAAATAGCACTTGATTGGCATGTTTCTGTGTAAATACTGTACAAGGATCAAACTGTAGAGGGAGCCATTCTTTATTGATTAGGGGCCCAAAGAAAGTCATGCTAGAATTGCCAGAGGAGCAGGGGTTCTCATCCTTGGCACTGTTGACATTTTGAGCCAGGCAGTTCTTTGTGGTGGGGGCTGTGCTCTGCACTGTAGCCTGTTTGGCAGGGTCCTTGGCTTCTACCCACTAGATTGCAGTAGCACTCCCCACAGTCAAAAATGTCTCTAGACATTACCAAGTGTCCTCTGGGGGCAGGAAATTGCCTGGTTGAGAACCACTGCTGAAGTAATACTGCTGAAGGGATTGAATTTTGCTCTGAGTTTTTCTGGGACTGTGTTTTAACTATTTAGCCTCATTTTGCTAGATTCCCTACCTGCAAACGAGACACAGAATTTATAACTCAGTACCAAGGAAGTGATGTACATAGTACTGGATGACTACATGGGGGCTCTGTAAATGTTAAGAAACATTGTCTGTCTCCCCAAATTTCCAGGACCCAAGGATCACTCTTGTGCAAGTATTAACTGAGGAATATTGGGAGTTTGAAGAAGGGCTAATGATTAGTGGTAGGGGAAATAATGAACAGTACTGGATTCTGATTTTATTTGAAAGCTCATGCCCTATTCATTGCAGCAATATATTCTGAATGAAGGCTTTCTTTTGGAAAGTTAAGAAAGAGGGTAGTGAAGGAGGCAGAAAGAACGTTGAGAAGAAAAGTGAAGGAAATTGCTTTTTTTTTTTATTATGTTATGTTAATCACCATACATTACATCGTTAGTTTTTGATGTAGTGTTCCATGATTCATTATTTGCGTATAACACCCAGTGCTCCATGCAGAACATGCCCTCTTTAATACCCATCACCAGGCTAACCCATCCTCCCACCCCCCTCCCCTCTAGAACCCTCAGTTTGTTTTTCAGAGTCTCTCGTCTCTCATGGTTCATCTCCCCCTCCGATTTCCCCCCCTTCATTATTCCCCTCTTGGAAATTGCTTTTTAAAAAAATGTTTAAATTTAAGTATAGTTGACACAGAATGTTATGTTAGTTTCAGGTGTATAACATATTGGTTCAACTTCTTTATGTGTTCTGCTATGCTCACCACAAATGTAGCTACCATCTGTCACCATACAGTGCTATTACTATATCATTGACTAAATTCCCTATGCTGTGCCTTTTATTCCCGTGACTTATTCCATAACTGGAAGCCTGTATCTCCCTCTCCCCTTCACCCATTTATACCCATCCTTCCACTTCCCTCCCCTCTGGCAGTTTGTTCTCTGTATTTATACGTCTGGTTCTGCTTTGTTTATTCATTTGTTTTGTTTTTTAGATTCCACGTATGAGTGAAATCATAAGGTATTTGTCTTTCTCAGTCTGACTTATTTTGCTCAACATAGGTCAATCCATGTTGTCATGAATGGCAAGATTTCATTCTTTTTTTATGGCTGTGTGATAGTCCAGTGTGTGTGTGTACACACCACATCTAAGGGATTGTTTTTGATAGGGTGGTCTCTTAACGTTAAAATGACTCATGTATAAGTAGACCAAAGAACATAAGTAACCCTCAAAGGAAATACAAATCAAAACCATGATGAGATATCACCTCACACCTGCCAGAATGGCTAAAATTAATAACTCAGGAAACAGCAGATATCTGTGAGGATGTGGAGAAAGGGGACCCCTTTTGCTCTATTGGTGGGAATGCAAACTGGTGCAGCCACTCTGGAAAACAGTATGGCGGTTCCTCAAAATGTTAAAAATAGAACTACCCTATGACCCAGCAATTGCTCTACTAGGTATTTATCCAAAGGATACAAAAATGCTGATTCAGCAGGCACATGCACCCCAATATTTATAGCAGCACTGTCAGCAACAGCCAAATTATGGAAAAAGCCCAAATGTCCATTGACTGATGAATGGATGAAGATGATGTAGTATATATGTACAATGGAATATTACTCAGCCATCAAAAAGAATGAAATTTTGCCTTTTGTAACAACGTGGATGGAACTAGAGTGTATCATGCTAAGCAAAGTCAGAAAGACAAATACCATATGATTTCACTCATGTGGAATTTAAGAAACAAAACAGATGAGCATAGAGGAAGGGAAGGAAAAATAAGATTAAATAAAAACAGAGAGGGAGGCAAACCAGAACAAACAGTTGCTGGAGAGGAGGTGGGTGGGAGGATGGGATAAATGGGTGATGGGAATTAAGGAGGGCACTTGTGGTGAGCCCTGGGTGTTACATGTGATGAATCACTATATATATGATTTTATTCATTCACTTGACAGCACGAGAGAGCACAAGCAGGGGGAGCAGCAGAGGGAGAGGGAGAAGCAGGCTTCCCATTGAGCAGGGAGCCCCATGCAGGGCTCAGTCCTAGGACTCTGAGATCATGACCTGGGCTGAAGACAGATGCTTAACCAACTGAGCCACCCAGGTGCCCCTGAATCACTATATTTTATTCCTGAAGCCAATACTACACTATATGTTAACTAACTTGAATTTAAATTAAAAAAAAAAAGTAACCTTCAAGAGAAATCTATCCTCCCAAATTACTGCTGATCCTAGAACAGATTTTGAAGATAATACAATAAAGACCACAGAATGTTTGGAGAAACGTTTTTATTCTAGAACCTTTTAATTTCTGTTTCTTCTTTGGGAATATGGAAAGGGGGAGTTTATCTTTAAACATATGCCTTTTGAGTGATAAATAAAAGGTTTTAATATAACATGTGTTCTTTTGATACTTTTTTTTGGTGATAATATGCTCTTGTATAACAAGATCTCGTCTCATTTAAAACAGAATTGCATTTTGGACTTTTTTATCTTGAGGAGCCTTTCAGTCTGTGAGTGTATCTTGCTGAACTTTTACCTTGCTATTTAATCTCTCTCTTCCAGAAAGTGCCATGGGCCTGTCTCTCTGACATAATCGAGTATACTGCCTCTAAAATATTTGCCCTTTAATCCAAGGTTTCTGAGCCGTCTCCTTCCATTTGGTCTCTCCACAGCCTGACCCTCAGTGGTGAAGCTTGTTTGTGCGGGATGTCTCTTTTGATACTGCCTAGAGCTTAACAAAGAGTCTGGGAGAGGTGGCAAGAGAATTTTCACATTTCCTTCTGCCAAGCCCCAGTGTGGCTCAAGAAAGTGTTTCATAAGATAGTAGTAATTCATAAGCTTAACCTCTAGAGAGTTATGCCCTGGAGAATTAGTCTGTAAAGCAGTTTTTTAACAGACATATTACAGCACAAATTTAGTAATTAAGCCCTTTAGCAATGTGGAAGAATTTTCAGTTGATATTGAATTTTAGCAACATGGGAGAATTTTCTGTTGATATTGTCTATTACTATTACCAATATTGCTCAGAAACTATCATAATTAGAACAAATGAAAAGTTGTGGAAATAAAGACAGTTCTTAAAAAGATGTAATTTAAATCTAACTGAGCCCAAGATTGTTTTGTAGAGGGAATGAGAGTAGGGAGTATGCCATGAGTATTGTTGGAGGTGAGGGGAAGGAAGTCAACAGGGCCTGAGATTGATCCTTAGACAGCCTTTACTTGATGGCTTCACCTCTGGTGGAGTGCATTGCTTGTTCTCTTATTGCCATCCTCTCTTCAGTTTGCCTTTCTTTCCTGCTTTTTGGAGAGGGCTCAGTGCTTCTCAAGGGAAGTGCTGTTAGCATTTTGATAGAATGATTCATCATTGTATGGAACTTTTCTGTCCATTTCTATCCATTATAGGGTGTTTAGTATCCCAGGTTACTAACTGCTCATATTATTCTAACCAAGTCATTGAGTCAACCAACATATCCCCCTGCTCCCATTTCCAAATACCTGTGATTGAAAATAACTAGCTGCTAGAGAAAGGAGTGATGTCTTCTTTGGGAGAGGGAGGAGTAATTAGTTGGGAAGGTACAGGAGCTTTGTGGGGCTGGCTCATTAATTTTTGATATAACCTGACCTTTTCCCAGTGCTGAATAGCTTTGGAAACCAATTTTATCCTATAGGGATTGGAAGAATCAGATTTTACCAATGTAAAAATTGACCCTTGAGCCTTGAAATCAACTCAGAAGTCACACAGGGGAACCGGTCAGTGCCATAGAAGATGGAGAGACTATGAAGCTTCCATAGGATGCCAGGTTTTCATTCTCGACTCACTGTAGCTAAATCTTCTACATCTACTTGAAAATAAATTATGGTCTGCATGTGGCAGCAGAAAAAATTCAACAAGGGCAATTAAAAGGCAATCCAAGGTTTTTTAGCCATTTCCTTTCTTTCACAAATATTGGCAAAGTAGCCCCTAAATTTGTGAGGTTATATGTAGGCTATCAAATGAGAGATCTAAGATTGTGTTATAGTTAGTAAAGAGAAAAGGAACGCTTTGAGTCATTTTGCTGTGGAGCCCATATAAATGTCTGATTACAAGAATGGAAACTCGATCAAGTTACCTTAATAAATGGAAGGCTTAAGGATGCATGAGAAAATAAATCAATGTCAGACATGTATCAAGTTGGGAAGAATTCTAGGGGTCTTTCAGAATGAGAAGGAGGTGTAGTCTGGTCAGACCTCACAGGGATAGGACCTAACTCAGGACCAGGAAGATTGTTCCCGATCTATTACAACTCCAGGATGTATCTGTACTACCAGTGGTTGGTCAATCCATATTCTACTTCTTGACCCTTGACATGGCACAACATTTCCATTTTGGCTTCTCTCCTCATGTACTCCTCTTCCTGTTTTTCCTTTTTGTCCTCACAACCTAACTGGTGATCTGTGTACAGACCAAGAAGAAAAGGAATAGGATAGTTCTATAGTAACTATCATCCCTACTTGTTAAAGCTCTTTTACCAGAAATCTTAGGGCTACTGATGCCCTCTCTTGGTCCAAACAGCTGTGGCCTGGGCTGCTTGCCTCAGTAAGACTGTGGTCCTGGCAGTTTCTCTAGAAAGGCGCAATGGTGGGGTGTAGACTGATACAGCATGAGCTCTCTAGCATTAGGACCCTGAATTCTTAACTCCTAGAATCAGGATAAATAATATTTGTGGGATATGTGTATAAAAAATAATTGGAAGACTGTTTGAGAAGCCTACATGTTCAGTAGCAATTGTGAAAAAGGCCTGAATCCATTCTTTTGGGAAGATTAGCTGCATCCCAGTGCAGAAGGGTAGGGAAATTGCTGGGTTAGATGATTGGAAAATGAAGAGTTGTGTTTTACATATGGATATCTTATTTTTCACATCTGTCAAATGTGATTCTCTAGCCACCCATGTATCCCACAGGAATAATAGCTAGGTGGCTGTCTAAATGTTGAAAGACATTTTGACATCTTTGACAAATGTTGTTCAACAGCTGAGTTTGTAAGATTCCAGTTCTACAAAGGAAGATAACTTGGCTTATGACTCTGAAAATAAATTCCATATAGATGTTGTCATTTTTGGGATTACTGCCTTACAAAGTAGACTTAATGTTTTGTGCATTTACCACTGATCTTGGAGAGTTAATTTCACTTGAACCAATGATTGTGACTCTACAAGGTAATGCATTCCCATATCACAGAAGGCTCTGTACTTACTGATAATTCTGTGTCGGGGTAATAATGAAGGTCCTGGCTCCATGGACCCCTACAGCTGTGAGTGGTGCAGTCGATGGCAACGCAAACAGACCATGGTTCATGGAACTCATTTAAGGCTCTCTCACTTCTCAAGTAGCTAGAGCATGGTGGTGCCACAAATGGACAATCAGTATTTCCTTAGAGAGATGCAACTTTTGTTGCAAGCAGCAGAAGAGTTGTTCAGCAGGGCTTCTGCAACTGCTGAGTGAGAAAAGAATATGGCCTATTGCTGCTACGGGATCAGGTTTCTCACCCAGCTGCTGACTACTGAGATAAAAAGAGCAAAGATGAATCATTTGCTGCAGTTTCTCCTCTTCTAACTCTGTGAAGATCCCTCTCCATCCTCTCTATTGAATTTTTTTTTTAATGGAAAGGAGAAGAGAAAAATATAGAATTGTATCCAGTGAGGTTTAACACATACCCATATTTTTTCTAAACAGAAAGATTTATATTAGATAACCACATATTGCAAGATTAAAATCTTTAATTTTAAAGAAGTACTAATCTTACAGTATAAGCTAAAGTAACTCAAATTTATGCATATGCAATTTTTTTTACAAAAATAAAACTAAATTGTATTCTGATAAAATCAGGAATTAATTTGCAGCCCCTCCATGAAGATTCTGTAGCAACAGTAAAGACATCTCTCTCTAGGGTGTAAAGAGATTCTGAAAGATGGCCGAGAGCCAGGATCCGGAGTCCTGAGATTTTTGTCCTGCTACAAGCCACTCCCTGTGAGTGGTAAATGTGCACAGGGGTAAGGACTGTGGGTGTAGATGCTTGAGGGCTGGGCTGAAACCTTTAGCCTTGGTGAACTGCCTTGTCCTTCCTGTGAGCCACAGGAAGGGGTGATTGATCCTTTTCAACCCTTTCCCTCCTGAGCCCATCATCGCATCTTGGCCTTCACCTTTCCAAGAAGTGAAGCTGTGGCTGAAGTAAATGTCCTCAAACATGACCCATTCTTTATCAGCACACCCCCTTAGAGGAGACTTTGTGGGCAAGGAAGAAGAGAGGCACATGTTTCTCTTAGCTATCAAAAGCTGTCCCTTTTCTATTGGAAAGAAGACTTATTGGATCACTTCTGAAATTTTTAATTATTGGTATCAGTAAAGCATTAAACATTTGGACATTATTTAGGGACTCACAACTTAGAAAATTAGGTTTTTACTTGGAAAGACCAAAATTCCATGTTAGTACAGTGCTTGATTTTAAGTTTTTGTTCTTGTGTTTCTCCAAATGCCTTTTTTAATGCCTTTAGATTCTTTAAGCTCTTTCCCCCCTTTCTTAGATTTTTCTCTTATTTCCAAAGTTCTGTGGTTCCCAACTGGCCGTAGGACAAGGTGCTTCTTAACTAGGCATAAATGCTATCTGACTCCAACTTTCTGACCTTTCTACTCTTTCTGTGCATAAACTTCTAATACAAACTGGTCCTTAGTCCCATTCTCTCCCCTCTGCATAGAATACCCTTTTTTCTCTTCAATGACCATTTGGTTTGGTAGTATTGATAGACTCTTGGTCTAGTAGTGGGATCTGTATATCCATCCTGTCTATATCAGCTTTTAGAAATGTGACTTTGGGCAAAATATGATTTCTGTCAGCCTCAATTTTCTTTTAGGATGGGATTCATAATACCACCTTGGAGTATGATTATGAGCATGGTACTTGAGGTGCTTTCCCACCTGTGTCCTCTTTTCTGCCTTTCAAACAGAGTTCTGCACATAGGCTCATTATACATGCTTGCTGATTAGATTATTGAACATCATAGCAGAGCTGGTCTGCATCACAATTCTTGATTAGCCATACTTACCACTTCCATACCTTCTCTAACTACATTTTTCTTTGATAAAAGCCCCAGTACTCCTAGCCCTATCAGCAGGCACCTAAAGATATATTCTCCTCCTTCCCCTTGGGTTGTGAAAATTATGTTCATGGACATTCATGATGTTCTAGTGTATCTGCTCACATCAGAAATTGACAGCAACTTTAAGGTCACTGTACATGACCTTGATAAGGGATTCATTTTCTTCACATTTTTTTCCTCTCATATATAGTGAGATTTATCATAAAGCCCAAATGCTGTGATTATAGCTGTTGTTGTAAAGTAAGGTATACCTCTTTAAAACAAAGTTTTCTAAGGCCCAGCCAGCAGGCTTTTTATTCCAAACATCATTTAATAAAATGCAACATGACATTAAAAGGATTGCTTGGACAAACTCTCGGAGTTCATTTAAGCAGACTCTGCCCTGTATTGATTCTCAATTATAACATGCTAGCATGAATAAGCCTGCCAGTGTTCTCAATGATGGTGGTGTTCTCCTGGCAGCTCTGCCCTTCTCTGACTGTGGAGCTGCAAGCATATCAGTGTTTCTTTTGTTCATTCTATTTAAATTATGGTTTTCTACTTTTTGTTCAAGTTATTTAAGCCACATGTTAGGTCTATAAATTTGGTTTCCTAAATCTAACTCCTCCTGCCCCCTTTTTTCTTCCATTTTCAACATTTTACTGTTTTATGCACAAAATAAGGCTTATTTTTTTTCTACTCAAGGTAAGAATTTAAATGCTTGTATTGCTTTTCTAGCTTGATCTGTTGGTTTTTCTAGTTATTAAAATGGGCTGTAATTTCATATAGATGTGTGGTTCTCATTGAATTAATTTTCTCTTTTTTTTGTTCTTGAATTTTTTTGGTGAGAGACAGGAGTACAGCTACTTGGATTCTTCTTCATTCTTTGCTTATTCACGTATATTGCTAAATGGACCCTTACCAGTGGTTTTGTCTCTTTTTACCTCAGGCTTTTGAAGGAAATATATAAAAAGCCACAAAAATGTTTGTGGTATGGAGAGATGTGTTACATTCTTTCCAAGTCCCTCTTTTGGAGAATTAGATAATTTTTTTTTTCTCATAATCAGAAAGATCTAGCGTAACTTCTTTGAATGAAGACATATTACAGGCAGGCAACAGGGGCCCCTTGACATTTTCACTCCTTAGGCGTTGATGGAGGGAGTGCCCATATTTGAGTGTGTTTCAGGGGAGAAGAAAGGGTGAGTGGTAGCAATAAACTGTGAAACTGCTTTGTGCTTGGTGGCTTGTTAATCCTTCTGAAGGGCAGGGAGATACCAGGGCCTCAGCCATGTGCTCTTCCTCACGGAAGTATTCATAGTTGGAGGAAGCAAGAAATACAATCTCTGAGCAAGTTGAATTTTTTTTAACTATGGGCAGCAGGATAAGAAAAGCAAATGGAAGGAGAGATGTTTATCAGCTCAAATACATGGCTGCTTTGTTAACTTGTGTTAGGTCAGATATCCTACTCCACCTACAGTTTTAAATCTCTCAATTTCTTGCCCTGTGAGCTTAATCAGAACTTTCTGCTGTTCCTGGAAGCTCTCCCCTCTTCCCGCAGAATTTAGGAAGAAGAGATGATGGGATCAGGCCCTGTCTAGGAAGAATTGACTGCCCCTCTGAGGGTTGGCTCCTGAGGAAGGAAAAAGGGCTTGCATCTTGTCTTGTGCAAGTCATACCCTGCTCTGCCCTTAGAATCACTGCTGCAGTCAGATGTATGCTTTGTCTGTTTGGGGTTGCCGTCCTCTTTTGTTTGGCTGCAAGGCAGGCTGCTAAGCGTTGTGGCTATTCTCTTGTGCCTACCAGCCCTCCTTCCCAGGTGGAAAAAAATGGGGGAAGAATGCTCCTGAGGGGTGAGAAGTCCAAAGAGAGAAGTGCCATTTCACAGATTTGCTCCAGGCCTTTTTGTTTACCTAGATTTGCTTCTTTGGATAGTATAGTTTGAGGCCACATTTTTGTGACTAGGAGACTTTATTGCTTACTGGAATTTCTTCCTCAATTATTTGTCCCCACAATTAGACAATAAGGCCTCTATAAGCATGGACCATGCCATCTACTTCTCTTGGCATTATTTATATTGCCTGCACTGTGGGAAGCACATGACAGGAGCTCAGAATAGGGGGTTTCGGTGCATTAATAGTTTCTTTCTGTAGTCTGTGTTACTCATTCCCTTTACTTTCACTTACTTACCATTCCTATATTTCTATTCAGTAACCACTTGCTTGGTTCTTCCTGGCGTAGCATTTATTTTCTAAATGGGCCCAAATTCTGCTTGCCTCCAAAGCAGTCTGTAGTAGAACTGATTCAGCCATATCTGAGTTTATCTGTTGATCTAAATCTTACCTTTTCCTCTCTTGTGACCCTACAATCTCAGGAACATGAGCCCTATTTTTGACTTATAGGGATTCTTTTTCCTTTCACTACCAGGAAATGGAAGAGGCCTGGGTTCTTTTCTGTCAGGTCTCACTTGGTCCGTGTGGCTGCAGGAGAGTCAGCACTCCTCTCTGTGTAGTGCATTATCATAATTGAGAGTCATCCCAACTCCTCTTGCTCAGACCACTTACTCTGTTACTGGTTCTCCATCTCTCTGGTGAAGTCATTATTTTCATTAAAGTTCTGTTCCTTTGTCCTAGTTGTTTTATTCATTTTTTTTTTTCTAGCCAGACCCATTTCTTTGAAGGGCAGGGACAAGACCTAATTCTCATGTATCCTTGGCCACCCCTTTATTCCCTGTAGATAAAGCATAAGACTCCATTCAAATTAGGTGATCCATGTATGTATTAACCTAATTAAACCCAAGCATTTATAAAATTCAAGAGGAAAAAATGCCCTTAATACATTAGCATCCAAGCACACCCTAGAGGTCTTCTGGTTTACCACCTCATTTTTTGATTGTCAGTTTATTGAGTCAATTATTTCTTCATCCTCCTTCCCTCCCTGCTGCCAGGCACTGTGTCAGGAGCAGCAGATCTGAAGTGAATATAGATATGGAACTTACCATCAAATGGAGAGGATAGACATTGAACAAATAATTAAGTCGTAGAGATTTAGATACTGAGAACTACAGAAGCCCATGATGCAGAGCTGCCTTAGGGCCAAGGAGGCTTTTGTTAGGATTCGATGTTTAATCTGAGAATTTTTAACCCAGAAGAAGGGAAGTGACTTGCGCACGGCCAGTTGTTAGCTCCTATGTACCAGAGCTTGGCCTGTAACCTAGATTTCTACCCTCCTTCTGAATTCTGTGAGAATGCTATGGAAACAGTCATTGTTAAAGTACCTTGATCTTGAATTTCATTGGGTCACATAGCTTAGCTATTACATGAATAGCTTACATTTTGATAATGTACTTACTATTTATATTTGACAGTGAGAAATGTTATACTTATGAAGCAGTATATTATGTTTTAGTACCTTAACTCCTTCTGGAATAGTTATTGGCTCCCTTTCTGTTAGTTTCTCTCAACACTGTATAGTTTATGGCCTTCATGAGTTTACATTTTTTCAATTTCCCTTAACTCATTGGAGTTTTATTTTAAACTGTGTCCTATAGAGTGATAAAAATGAAAGACTCAGGATTTATAGAAATTGAAAGTGGCTAGAAGATAAGTGATGAGCAAGTAAGAACTTTAATAAAAATTTTAAAATTTCAGAATAAACTCAAGAGGTTCTCTGAGATGAGCACAGAGGGTAGAGAATGGTAAAGGAATCCTTTTGCATTCTTTCCTAAATCATCAGACCTCTTCACATATGTGGGCCTGGCCAGAAATGCTGATGGACAAAAAGTGAAGAGAACTTCTCTTTACATGTTTACTCACAAATTATTCATGTAATGTGCATGGGAAGAGGAACCAAACACTGGGGATAGAGTCCTTGAGAAAGGAGCTGTAATAGGGAAGCCTGCTTATTAACCTGTGGATATAGTAGGTATTCTTTTTTTTTTTTTTTTAAAGATTTTATTTATTTATTTGAGAGAGAGAGAATGAGATAGAGAGAGAGCATGAGAGGGGGGAGGGTCAGAAGGAGAAGCAGACTCCCCGCCGAGCAGGGAGCCCGATGTGGGACTCGATCCCGGGACTCCAGGATCATGACCTGAGCCGAAGGCAGTCGCCTAACCAACTGAGCCACCCAGGCGCCCTATAGTAGGTATTCTGCATCATGCTTGTACAAATAGTTCTATGATAGAGAACTATCTTATCATTCTACATTAGTTTTCAGAGAAGCATAACATACAGAAAATGTGATTTGAGCAAGATCACACATCTAGTTAATGAGTTCTTGAACTGTGTGAAATTGTCTACAAAATATTTATAGTTAGGCATTTTTTGTGGGTGATTCTGGTTTTATCAGATTCTCAAAGGGGTTTCTGATGACAGAAAGGTTAAGAATAATGATATCAGCAGAAAATACTGATAATTTTAAAGTTTGGATTGATGGAATCTTTCCTTATGTGTCATGAAAATCAAACTGTTAATTTGCTAAGTTTTACAATATAATTTAAAACCTACATAATGAAAATCACTATAAACAAGATTCAAAGATGTAATTGCAAAATATTTAGAACGTGTTTGTTAATATCCCTAATATGAAAATAGAAGTCAAACTGGCAGTGATTATGAAGTTGGACATAATGGGGTTGATGAGTGTGGGGACCTCTGGAGCACTATGGTTGGTTGGGTATGTGTTGTTAAATCTTGCTGGAGCACAGTTTGACAACACACATAAAAATATAAAATGTGCTTACATTTTGATCTAGCAGTTCAACTTGTAGAATTTGTCTAGAGAAAGCAGTTGCACAACTGTCACAAGATGCATACACAGAGATACCCATTGCAGTTTTGTGTTTGGTAAGATAAAACTAAGGATAACCTAGATATCCATTAGTAGGAAACATTATTAAATAATGGTACATGTCTACCATGGAATACTATATAGCCATTAAAAATGATATGGGAGTTCTTTGTTTTTATGAAGAGGCATCCACAACATATTAGTAAGTGAAAACAATTCTGATCACAGGACAACATAAATAACCCATTTATATAGAATTGTAAATGCATATATGTATATGTGTGAACACATAAAGAATGTTCCACAAAATCCTAGCAGTATTTTTTCCAAGTGATTTTTATTTTTGCTTTGGTATTTTGCTGTATAATTTGAATGTTTGTGCAATAAGCACATCTCATCCTTAAAAATCATAATATTTAAAACTGCTTGGCCTTACTGATCAAGTGTTTGCTACATCATCTAAGTAAGGCAGCATATTAAATGGGTAAAAAGAACTGGACATTGTTTTTATAGAACACTTGTTAAGTAAGACTGTGTATACAATACTATACCAGGTAATAGGAATACAGAGGAGTATCTTTGTTTCCTAGGAGCTTAAAGTCTAGAAAAATTTAAAGGCGATTGGGTATTAAGTACATGTAAAGGTGATTGGGTATCAAGGCGATTGGGCAACTTTTATTTTTACTTTTTAAATTTTAAATTTTATTTAGTTAATATGCAGTGCAATATTGGTTTCAGAAGTAGAATTCAGTGATTCATCACTTACATACAACATCCAGTGCTCATCACAGGTGCCCTTTTTAATACCCATCACCCATCTAGCCCACCCCTCTACCCACCTCCCTCCATCAACCCTCAGTTTGTTCTCTCTCATGGAGTCTCTTATGGTTTGTTTCCCTCTCTCCTTTTTTTTTTTTTTTTTTAATTTTTCCTCTTCCCATATGTTCATCTGTTTTGTTTCTTAAATTCCACATATGAGTGAAATCAAAAGAAATCAGTATTTCTTTTCTCTGATTAACTTATTTCGCTTAGCATAATACATTCTAGCGCCATCCACATCATTACAAATGGCAAAGATTTCATTCTTTTCAATGATGGCTAATATTTCCATAAATATTATACATATATATTATATATATAATATATATGGGATATGTATATATCACATCTTCTTTATCCATTCATTAGTCAGTGGACATTTGGGCTCTCTCCATAGTTTGGCTATTGTTGATAATGCTGCTGTAAACATCAGGGTGCATGTACTGCTTCAAATCTGTATTTTTGTACCCTTTTGGTACCTAGTAGTGCAATTGCTGGATTGTAGGGTAGTTCTGTTTTTAGTTTTTTGAGGAATCTTTGTATTGTTCTCCAGAGTGGCTGTACCAGTTTGCATTCCCACCAACAGTGCAACAGGGTTCCCTAGGGCAGCTTTTATGATGGCATGTGTATTCAAATATATCATTTTACCTTGAAAATTTACCCAAATATGAAAGGAAAGTCAGTCAGTGCTTCACATTGAAGGAGGTATTTTGGCACAATTTTATGGACCTACAGAACCATTTAACTGAGTGTTGCTAACAGTTTTGGCACTTACTTTTTAAAGGAACTAGCAATTTCTTTGGCAGTTCATTATGTATCTTAAACACCTGCAATTTAAATGTGGTAGCATGGACATGGAGTCTTTTCTATGGCAGTGTTGGAAAGTCAGAACGCATTTTCTAGGAGAAAAGGTCACATCACAAATAAAATAAGTACTTAGTCATTCCTTAATCCAGATTTTATTCCTGATATGGATGTTTTCCTCTAGCATTGTCACATCATTTTTTTTTAAAGATTTTATTTATTTATTTGACAGAGAGAGACATAGCAAGAGAGGAAACACAAGCAGGGGGAGTGGGAGAGGGAGAAGCAGGCTTCCCGCGGAGCAGGGAGCCCGACGTGGGGCTCGATCCCAGGATGCTGGGATCATGACCTGAGCCGAAGGCAGACGCTTAATGACTGAGCCACCCAGGCGCCCCTGTCACATCATTTTTTGACATTGGAAAATCCTAGCCTGTTGACCTGATGCACAAAAAATAGCTATGAAATATTTTGAGAGTTTTTGATAATTATATTTTCCATTAACCTCTCATTTAAAATTGTCTTAATTTTTTTTAGGCTCAGAGAATAAAAACATCTGCCTGCAGCTAACGGACATTCTTTTGGGCCAGAAGGATAGGAGCCCCTGATCTAAGGAATCAGAGTAGGTTTAAAGGAAGTTGGTTAGTGAGCTTAAATCTTAATATACTTTGCTATTCATTTTCTGCTTTTAGTTTTATCATAAGTTGTACTAAAGGGAATATTCAGGAACATATTCTAACTCAGGACATACCCACTTAGAAACTTGAAGTAAATCTCATATAAAATTTACTTTCACAGAATTAAATTTCAGTCTAAAGGCTGGTGACATAATTTAATGCCAGTTCATTGCTACAAAGATTTATCAAGCCGCTATGGATTCAAGAGAGAATGGGAGGAAAAAAAAAGAGAGAGAGAGAATGGGAGGAGAAAGATTGGAGGCAGCACTTTAGAGGACTTTTGCCAATTGCCTGGGGAAGAGTAGGTAGGGACTTACTGGAGGTCACAGATTTACAGTGAGAGCCTTCAGTAGGTTGTGCATGTTTCTTCTCGATAGGCCTATATGTGCATGAGTGGAGGGATGAAGTTAACCGGGTTGTAGTTTTGCCAAGTGGGCATGTCCACATGAGAGTGGGAGGGAGTTCAGGGTATACTCCTTTCTCACTCAGAAAGGGAGTGGTCATTACAATTCAATGTAGAATTTAAACTGGTTAAGGAGTTGAGGCTGGACATGAGGTTGAGGGACAGTGAAAAGTGGTAGGATCAATGGCTTGTAGGTCTCACTGGAGTCCCTAAAATTGGTCTCACTGAAGTTGGGGTACCAGAAGTGAAGAACTGAGACAGGAGATGGTGGTTACAGAGTAAAATGGAGGAATTGCAGTTAAAACTGGTGTCTGACCTTGGAGTTAGGGTGGAGGACAAAGACTAAGAAGCCAGAGTACTGGATCATCTGTGTGGATACTGAGTTCACCTGGAATCATGGCCATGGTAGTGACTGGGAGTAACAGAGAGCCAGGAACCCAGGTCTTTGCTGAATGAGAAGGAGTGGATGGTGGTCTGATTTCGTGTGACTCCAAGCTCAGCATTTGGACAGAAAATAAAAGGAGGGGCAATGGTCTAGATGTAAAGAGAAGCAGTAAGTACACCCACCCCACCTCTAATTCCCGTGGTTCAAGGAATGTTGGGGGGAAATAGCCACCACCTGAGAGGGTGGGGGAGGGGGGAGAGTAGTGCCCTCAGGGAAGAGCCAGGTGACAGAGTAGGAAGATGAAGCTTTCAGAGAGGAGGCCAAGGATATAGGGGATCTTGCTGATGGCTGCCTATGAGTTCCAGAGGCACAGGAAGAGGGCTTTAGGCACTGGGGATGGTAGGAGATAGGGTCAAGAAAATGAATGAAAGAGGTTATATCGCCATAAAATATGGAGGAATGAGAAATGACCTGGGCTTCTCAGTGTCTGTTGTTAACAGGGGTAAAAGGTGTAATGAAATTAATCATAATATCCCAAGGCTATGAGCATAGGGAGTCGGTTGGGAGGCAGGCAGTGTGGATATTGGAGCACTCAGGGTTCTGGGTCTCCAGACCCTTGATTGAGAGATAGTCTTACTGTGAGTGCCTAGGGCTCCCGTTTAACCCCAGCTGGGGGACTGTCTTAATTTCAAGCACTCAGAGCTCAACCTTAGCCCTGCCCACAGATGTATAAAGAACAAAAGAGGGTCATGGAAGACTCTCCTGCTTTATTCAACTTTGTGCATCACTTTACATATTTCACCACAGAGACTGCATCCCTTTGACTGTGGCATATTTCTGCTAATTACTTTGTGCTTGATGAAGAGCCCTCCTTCGTTTCTTTCTCCTTTCCTTCCCACTTATCCATCTGTTTTACTTCTGTCGGGACAGATGAAAGCTGCAATGTAGGCCAGTCTGAGGGCAGAGCATCTACAGGGCCCAGCTCAATTAAGATACTGTCTGCAGGAAGGCATTTGGTCATTTTAGACTAGGAATCACTTCTACCAACCTAAAAGGCATTCAGATCTATATTCTGGGCAATCCAGAAGGGATCCCATTGTACAAGCCAAAGGAAACTAAATGTATGAACTGACCTTTAAGTGATCTATTTTGGATGAGTCATTTTGTGTTTACTTTTTGTGAGCACTGTATTTAAAATTCAAAATGAACACTTGATAAGTCCTTACTGTCCCTGTGGACAGATGCTAGTGTCTTTAGTGTCTGTCTGCTCTGTGTCACAGTCTGTTGAACCTTAAACACAGTGTATAAAGAGATCCAAAAAAGATTTGCCAAAGGGAGCAAATTTTAATTCCAATTTCTCTTTCTGGAATCCTGCTACCTTGACAAGAATATCATACAGAAATGACATTTCATGAGACATTTGAGGAGTTTTAACATTTCACTTCTAAATGTCTATTTTGTGTGTAAGGGGACTTTTCATATATAAATCAGAATTTTCAAAACAAATGGAACAAATGTGAATATAAAGGTTGGCTAGAGAAGGAACCCCCTTTTTTTTCCTGTGTAAAATTATAGAATGTGTTAGAGGTTTCAGAGATGGAGTGAAGCAGGGGAAGATAACACTGATGAAATCATGGTTTTAAAGGTACCCTTTCTTTCCTTACAAAGAAGTCTATCCTACAGATCATTTACGCAGTGTGTAAACAAAAAGCACAGCCAAAGGTGATTTACTGGCATTTTCCCCCCAACTTTGCATTGACACTTCACATCTGCAATATAGTCATGATCACAGTGCAGTCTCCCTGCAAGACCCTGAAAGTCCTGAAATAACAAAGTTAAATCCGATTCCTGCCAAGCTATAAACTTTTAGAGGGCAGAACCAGGTCTTTTATGTCTTATACAGTGTCTTTGGGGGAAATGATCTCACCCTTTGAGATGTCCTAGATGCCAAAGCCATTTGGCATTTATTGAATATAAATAAAGCCATTTATTGAATATAAATGAATAGTGTATATTTGTTGAGTGAATTAAATTGTGGTCAGTGTAATTTTTTTAATACTGTGTATTTTCTAATTCTGTGGGTGCTAGCAATCCAAATGCTTGGGTGTGTATAAGGATATGTACAAATATACAGGTATATAGGAAGACACACACACAGACATGCACTGACACAGGAGATAACTTGGATATACAGAGAGACACTCTAAGTCTTAGCTAACATGATTTTTAATTAGCCAGAATGTTGCCTTTCCCAGCTATGGTAGATACAGTAAGTTTACTGTAAATGTAGTTGTACTTTGCCAGCTTTTTAATCTTCTGCCTCATAGAGGAAACAACTATGTTTAAGAAAAACATGTCTTAGGAAATCATAAAATGAGAAAGCTTGGGAAGGGAAATGTGACATCTTCCAGTGGCGTAAGCCTGATCTATCCACCTCTGACCTAGTTTTAACATTTTTAACCTCTAGTTAGTACAGAAGAAATCCATTTTTTTTTTCATGCTCCAGAAACAAATTTGTTCTTACTGAAAAAATGAAAGGACCTCAACTTAGGGTGCATATTCCTTAATGAAGAACTTCTGTGATACATTAATTGATAGCTCATCAATCTTGATTCTAACAAGTTGTTTTATTCAACTGGGCCAATTTTTGAAATGAGAGGGTTGTTTTTGTCCATATGGCATTCATGTGGTTATGAGTATTTGTACATAACATTCTAGGAATAAAAATATAATTTTAAAATGAAAATTGTGATACCAGCATGTGACTATTTCTACATAGTTCAGCTGCTTTCAAGGCTTAAAGTGGGTGGGATCACACATCTGAATATTTCAATATAATTGTAGGGTTATTAATGCATGGCAATTTTGGTTCTGTAAACAAGGGAATAGACTGTTCTGGAGGTTCTTCTGTAGTGGGTAAATGTATTCTCTAAATACAAGGATTGGAAACAACCATAATAGCAATGAAAACCTACTCCTCTTCATTATTGTGGTTTCTGTGAGTTTTTACTGTGACCATAATTCTTCATATGTATTTATACTCCAGTTACCTTACTATGTTTGGTAGTCCAAGCATGACATTCCTCACTGGATTTTCATTAATTAAACTCGTCTTTTCTGTGAAGTAAGGACTTTCCTGGATCTTGAAATATAATTGGTGTTATACTGGGATAGTCACCAGTTTTCATTCCTGTTTCTGTCTAGTATAAGCCCCTTCAGTATTATGTGTGCTTGGTTACAGGATGATCTCTTCATTCTGTTTTGTATTACCATATTATTTCTAATGTATATCTCACTTATTACCACATCTTGTTCTAGAAAGGATTTAGAGTGGTTTACAAAGATGCATAACATATAACAAGTTAAATTTTAAGAGTGAAAGAAGGGAAAAAGGTGGAGTAACAAAAAATGTTGAATGAAGCTAAGAAAATTGCAGGTTATGGGAACTGATAGTCTTAATTTTGAGAGGACATTTTTATGGCTTTGGATTTATAGCAGCCATTTTGAAGAGATCTCTGCTCCATTCCATAATATCTTAAGAACAAACCATTTACCTCCTCCCTTCTATAGTTTGATCAGTGTTTAATTCTTTCAAAAGAATTAATATACATAGAAGGGTAGATATCATGTATATGTAAGGTATGAAGAATAAAACATGTACCTTCTGTGTACTCTTCACCTAGCTTAAAAAAACGGAACATTACCACTTTTTTTTTTTTAAGATTTTATTTATTTATTTTGAGAGAGAGCATGAGAGGGGGGAGGGTCAGAGGGAGAAGCAGACTCCCTGCTGAGCAGGGAGCCCCATGCGGGACTCGATCCCGGGACTCCAGGATCATGACCTGAGCCGAAGGCAGTCGCTTAACCAACTGAGCCACCCAGGCGCCCCATTACCACTTCTTTTGAAGCCCCCGTATGCTTGTCTCCAATTACATTCCCCTCCTTTTCCCTACTGGATGTAACTAGTATCTCCAACTTTGCAGTTATGCCTTACTGTTTAAGTTTTAACATCTGTTTACATATTTTTAAGCAAAAAATGAAACCATAATGTGTTTTTCTGTGACCTTTGCTTCTTGTGCTTAGCATTGTTTGACATTCCTCTGTGTTGAAGTTCGTACCATAGTTAATTCTTCACTTACGTGTGAATGTGTACGATTGATCCATTCCCATATAAACAACAGTGCTATCAATGTTCCTATTTACATCTCTTGGTTCATGTCTCCCTTGTGTATGTCTTAGATACACTTGTGTAAGACTTTCTCTAAGCTATTTATCAAATGTTATGTCATAGGGATTGTGAATATTCAGCTTCACTGGATAATGCCAAATTGTTTTCCAAAGTGGTTACACCATTTTATGCTCCTGCTAGTGTACTGGAAGCTCTTATGCTCCATATCCTCATAATACTTGGTATTGTCTAGCTCTGTAATATTTGCTCATTTGGTGGGTGATTGATGTATTCTTTATAAAGGCACTGCCAGAAGACAAGCCTGGCACCGGAGGTGAAATCCTATTTATTTGGTCCACCAGACCCTTCTAGACAACTTCTCTTTAGTTTCTGAAGTTTTCCTTTATACTAGCCAAAACTTCACTGTGTCCTGCCTGCTTTAGCTCTCTGAATTACTAACATTCATGTGGTATAAACTCCCTACATTGAGAATTTAGGACATGCTTTCAAACGTCTTCAGTTGTGATTTTCTCAATTAATTCAACATGTAATTATTTGGTACTGTACCTAGTCTATGCCAAGATATGTTCTCTGCTTCAAGAAGCTTTATATGTCTTTTGAGGGTGAGGGCCAATAAGGCTGTAAACAAATTATAAATTAAAGTGCAAAAATGAACTTTTGGGACTTCATCAAGATAAAAAGCTTTTGCACAGCAAAGGAAACAGTCAACAAAACTAAGAGGCAACCCATAATGGGAGAAGATTTTTCCAAATGACATTACAGACAAAGGGCTGGTATTCAGGATCTATAAAGAACTTCTCAAACTCAACACTCAAGAAACAAATAATCCAGTCAAAAAGTGGGCAGAAGACATGAACAGACACTTCTCCAAAGAAGACATACAAATAGCCAACAGACACATGAAAAAATGCTCAACATCACTAGCCATCAGGGAAATACAATTCAAAATCACAATGAGATACCACCTTACACCAGTTAGAATGGCTCAAGTTAACAAAACAGGAATGTGGAAATTTGGAAAACAGTATGGAGGTTCCTCAAGAAGTTGAAAATAGAGCTACTCTGTGAGCCAGCAATTGCACTGCTAGGTATTTACCCCAAAGATACAGATGTAGTGATCCAAAGGGGCACCTGCACCCCAACGTTCATAGCAGCAATGTCCACAGTAGCCAAACTGTGGAAGGAGCCCAGATGCCCTTCAACAGATGAATGGATAAAGAAGATGTGTACCACATATATACAATAGAATATTACTCAGCCATCAGAAAGTGTCAATACCCACCATTAGCATTGACATGGATGGAACTGGAGGGGATTATGCTAAGTGAAATAAGCAGAGAAAGACAATTATCATACAGTTTCACTCATGTGTGGAACATAAGGAACAGTGAGGAGGACCGTAGGGGAAGGGAGGGAAAACTGAAGGGGAAAAATCAGAGAGGGAGACAAACCATGAAAGACTCTTAACTATAGGAAACAAACTGAGGGTTTCAGAGGGGAGGGGGGCGGGAGGATGGGGTAGCTGGTGATGGGTATTAAGGAGGGCACGTGTTGTGATGAGCACTGGGTGTTATACGCAAGTAATGAATCATTGAACACCAAATCAAAACTAATAATGTAATATACAGTGACTAACTGAACATAATAAAAAAAATGTGCTATGAAGGAAACATCAGGTGTTGAGATGGAGAGTAATGTGGGAAATGTACTTCAGGCCTTTCAGGCAGGTGGATTTAGTTGAGACATGATGAATGGGGAAGGGTTAGTTATGCCATGTGACTATGACTAATATGTGTGGGGCAGGCTGGGGAGGGGAAAGGGGATAGAGAAGGCATTTCAGGCCCACAAGAAACAACACATGCAAGAAACTTGAAGGCAGGATAAAACCCAGCATGTTTAGGAATTGTAAGAAGGTAGATGTGGCTAGAAGGCAGATGCTGGTTTGGATTATTGTGGTAAGACTGAAGATTAAGAAAGAACCAGATCATGTAGAACCTTCTAGGCAGGGTAACAAGTATAGATTCATGCTTAAGTGCAATGGAAAGCCGGTGAAAGGTTTGAAAAGGAGGCTGAAGGAGAGGGTGACATGATCTAGTTGAAATTTTAAGGTAACTCTTGCTGATATGTGAAGAATGGATTGGGGGGCAGGAAGAGTGATCAAAGAACCACAAAATTATAGACATTTGGGGCACCTGTTCTCTAAGATGATACAAGGTGAGGTCCTTACCCTCCAGAAGTTGTTAATTATTTGGGGTGGTAAAATGCATCCAAAAAAATTGATAGTAGGGGCACCTGGGTGGCTCAGTTGGTTAAGTGTCTTCCTTCGGCTCAGGTCATGATCCCAGGGTCCTGGGATCAAGTCCCAAGTCGGGCTCTCTGCTTAGCGGGGAGCCTGCTTCTTCTTCTCCCTCTGCCTGCCACTCTGCTTACTTGTGCTCTCTATCAAATAAATAAAATCTTTAAAAAAAATTGATAATACTGTATAGTTTTCTGTACAAAGAAAACATACCTTAGAGGTTCAGAAAAGGAGAAGATCGCTGTGGATGGGAGCAGTTGGGAAAGTCTTCTTGGGCAGCTGTCAGATCCAATATAGACCTGGAAGGATGGGTAGAAGTTAAATAGCAGGGAAATGGGGAAAGCATTCCAAGCAGGAAAAAATGGTGTAGACCTCTGTTTGGATAGAACAGAGGAGGACTAGGAGGTGAATTTAGAGGGAAAGCCTTTGCCAGGTTGTGAGAGACCTTGAATAACTTCTCTTCCCACTATTGGAGTGGTGAGTTGATACACATTTCACATCTTTGTGAGGATGTAGCTGACAATTCTAGTTTAGAAGACTTCACTAGGAATACAATTTCCTTACAAAGAGCTTCTGACATCCTTCGTTGTAAGCTGATTTTGTTGGTCCTGGATTACTTTCTTATGGGACTTTACTAAGTCACTGGTTGATTTTTAGTTTGTCATTGGGTCTTCATATGAAGAACCAATTGTTTTTTTAAAGAAGTAACATGTCTAGCTAAAAAAAAATAAGGACACGGAAGCCTTGGTGGCTCAGTTAAGCATCCAACTCTTGATCTCAGCTCAGGTCTTGATCTCAGGGTCATGAGTTCAAGCTCTGTGTTGGGCTCTACTTAAAAAAAAAAATGCGCCCCACTCCCCCGTTTTTTTGTTTTTTGTTTGTTGTTTTTTTATTCAAGACTTTCCTTATTTCAGCAATGGTGTGAGGAAATGGTTGAGGCAACATGTATCTGCAGAATTTATTTAGATCAAGTAAGATCAAGTCAAGTGTTGTTCTCAAGAAGCTAAAGGTCCGGTTTGGTACAAATCCTACTATTTATAATCCAAGCCCTTCCCCCTCCATATTTCATCCTTTATTTAATGCCTAAACTCCCCTCTAGCCTGCTCTTAAGATGGAAATAGTGAGACAACGTGGTATCCCATCCTGGATTTTGGCTTCCTTCATTTGTGACCTTGCCTTTACCACATCATGCCTGTAGCCAGGTGTGGTGCATGGTCTGTCCAGTCTTTGGTCAAAGTCTAAGTCTAGCTGTGTAATTGACCCCAGTCTTATGTTCCCGAGAATGTGTACATTCTTCATCTGCTTTTCCATTGTTTTGTATACCTATAGATATTCTTTTGAATTTGTTGATTCAGTACATCCTATTTTTACTCACAAACCTAATAGATGTTCCTTGTCCAGAATAATAGATTTCTCTTGGATTGATGCTATCCAGCACCTTCCACATGTAACATGTCTTTCTAAACTTGTTTTCCTATAAAAGCTCACTGGTGCCTTTTTGCCCATTCTTCTCTTTTGGCTCAGTACTACCTATCATGCCTCATTAAGTGCTGCTCTCTGGGGGCATTGAGTGACACCACCAGTATAATAAATGTCATAGGTACCTGACAACCTCCTCACACCTCCTTTCAGGTGACTTGAGCCATTTTGATGGCCTGTCACAGATTCAGAGGGACCCTTTAAGTGCGCAGGGTGTGTGACATTCTCTTGCCCTCTGGAAGGCCTACTGTCTTGGGAGAAGAGGGCTTAAACAAGTGAGGAGTGAGCAGATAGCACAAGGCTGGCATCACCAAGATGTCAGTCACCTCTGTTGAGCCTGGGCAGGGGCAGAGCTGTGGTACATCTACTACCACTGCCTCCCTCTCCCTGCAGCTGTGGACAGTGAGCTGCAGAAGCTGAGGAAATTTAAAGTGGATTTTTCTCTGGAAAGGGCTTAGGACTCTGATTCAAATTATGAGAAAGTGATATGAATGCAGATATAAGACAAAAAAAATAAACACTGAAGACTATTAGGAAGAGAGCATGATTTAAATATCATTAGAACATTTCATTATAAGGACTCATTCTCTATCGTAAAGCCATGTCCATATCCTGGCAGGCGACCCACAGAATAAGTTTTTTGTTGATCTGACTACAATAAACTCTGCAATGAATATTTCTCTGATTCTTGTTCACTTAATAGCCACTTGTCATCAGAAATGAATTGTGTTCTGAACTGGAGATGGGTACATGGGAAACTAGGCTATTTGTAGCAACTCTGAATGTTCTATTGCCCTTTTTAAAAATTTATTCAATATTTACTGCCCTCAGGGAACCCAAATTGAGAAAATGGAGACATAGCCTACTAATGCAGGTCTAATCTCCTTGAAGGCAGGAGCTCACGAGTTTGTCTTCTCTCTGTTACCAGTACTTTATACAGTGCCTTATATGCAAAAGGTGCTCAGTAGGGATTACCCTTTTTTTTTTTAGTTTGGAAATAATTTCAAACTTATAGAAAAGCTAAAATACACTGCAGAAAGCACTCATACCCATTATCAGGGTTCATTTATTATTGACATTTTGTCCCATGTGCATGCTCATGTACACATGCATTCTCTTCCATTCCACCCCCAAACCCCCATATGTAGATGTGTATATAGTTTTTTTTCCTGAAACCATTTGAGATTAAGTTGTATACCTCATGGTTCTTTAAATACTTTAGTACATATTTCCTATAACTAAGGATATTCTCAACATGACCACGGTACTTTACCAACCTTGATAAATTTAACATTGATAAAATACTTTTATCTAATATACTGTCCACATTCCATTCCAATATTTTTTACAGCACATTTTTTCTTCCAGTCTAGGGTCACTTATTGCATTTACTTCTGTCTCTCTAGTTTCCTTTACTCTAGAATAGTCACACAGCCTTTCTATGTCTTTTATGACATCAGTTTTTTATTTTTTTGTCTGAAATAACCCCTTTTTTTTTTTAATTTTATTATGTTATGTTAGTGACCATACAATACATCATTGGTTTTTGATGTGGTAAACCACGATCCATGGCTTTCATATAACACCCAGTGCTCCATTCAGTACGTGCCCTCCTTAATACCCATCACCGGGCTAACCAATCCCCCTTCCCCTCTAAAACCCTGTTTGTTTCTCAGAGTCCATAGTGTCTCAGGGTTCTTCTCTCCCTCCAATTCCCACCCCCCCCCATTTTCCCTTCCTTCTCCTAATGTCCTCCATGTTATTCCTTATGCTGAACAAATAAGTGAAACCATATGATAATTGACTTTCTCTGCTTGACTTATTTCACTTAGCATAATCTCCTCCAGTCCCATCCATATTGATGTAAAAGTTGGGTATTCATCTTTTCTGATGGCTGAGTAATATGCCATTGTATATATGGGACCACATCTTCTTTATCCATTCATCTGTTGAAGGGCATCTCCGCTCTTTCCACAGTTTGGCTATTGCGGACATTGCTGCTATGAACATTGGGGTGCATATGGCCCTTCTTTTCACTACATCTGTGTCTTTGGGGTAAATACCCAGGAGTGCAATTACTGGGTCATAGGGTAGCTCTATTTTTAAATTTTTGAGGCACCTCCACACTGTTTTCCAAAGTGGCTTACCAACTTGCATTCCCACCAATGGTGTAAGAGGGTTCCCCTTTCTCCACAACCTCTCCAACATTTGTTGTTTCTTGCCCTGTCCATTTTTGCCATTCTAACTGGAGTAAGGTGGTATCTCAATCTACATTTGATTTGAATTTCCCTGATGGCTAATGATGATGAACATTTTTTCATGTGTCTGTTAGCCATTTGTATGTCTTCTTCAGAGAACTGTCTTTTCATGTCTTCTGCCCACTTTTTGACTTGATTATTTGTTTTTTGGGTGTTGAGTTTGAGAAGTTCTTTATAGATCTTGGATACCAGCCCTTTATCTGTATTGTCATTTGCAAATATCTTCTCCCATTCTGTGGGTTGCCTCTTTGTTTTGTTGACTGTTTCCTTTGCTGTGCAGAAGCTTTTTATCTTGATGAAGTCCTAAAAGTTCATTTTTGCTTTTGTTTCACTAGCTTTTGGAGATGTATCTTGAAAGAAGTTGCTGTGGGCGATGTCAAAAAGGTTACTGCCTATGTTCTCTTCTAGGATTTTGATGGATTCCTTCTCACATTGAGGTCTTTCATCCATTTTGAGTTTGTCCTGGTGAATGGTGTTAGAGAATGGTAGAGTTTCATTCTTCTGCATGTGGCTGTCCAATTTTCCCAGCACCATTTATTGAAGAGACTGTCTTTTTTCCATTGCATGTTTTTTCCTGCTTTGTCAAAGATTATTTGACCATAGAGTTGAGGGTCCATATCTGGGTTCTCTATTCTGTTCCATTGGTCTATATGTCTGTTTTTGTGCCAGTACCATGCTGTCTTGGTGATCACAGCTTTGTAATATAGCTTGATATCAGGCAACGTGATGCCCCCAGCTTTGTCTTTCTTTTTCAACATTTCCTTGGTGATTCGGGGTCTTTTCTGATTCCATACAAATTTTACGTTTGTTCCAGCACTTTGAAAAATGTCATTGGAATTTTGATTGGGATGGCATTGAAGGTATAGATTGCTCTGGGTAGCATAGACATTTTAACAATGTTTATTCTTCCGATCCATGAGCATGGAATAATTTTCCATCTTTTTGTGTCTTCCTGAATTTCTTTCATGAGTGTTTTGTAGTTCCTAGAGTATAGATCCTTTACCTCTTTGGTTAGGTTTATTCCGAGGTATCATACGGTTTTTTGGTGCTATTGTAAATGGAATCATTTCTCTAATTTCTCTTTCTACAGTTGTGTTGTTAGTGTATAAGAAAGCAACTGATTTCTGTGCATTGATTTTGTATCCTGCCACATTACTGAATTGCTGGATGAGTTGCAGTAATTTGGGGGTGGAGTCTTTTGGGTTTTCCACATAAAGTATCATGTTGTCTATGAAAAGAGAGAGTTTGACTTCTTCTTTGCCAATTTGAATACCTTTCATTTCTTTTTGTTGTCTGATTGCTGTTGCTAGGACTTCTAGTACTATGTTGAACAATAGTGGAGAGAGTGGGCATTCTTGACGTGTTCCTGATCTTAAGGGAAAGACTCTCAGCTTTTCCCCATTGAGGATGGTATTCACTGTGGGTTTTTCTTAGATGGATTTTATAAACTTGAAGAATGTTCCCTCTATTCCTATACTCTGGAGAGTTTTAATCAGGAAAGGGTGTTGTATTTTGTCAAATGCTTTTTCTGCATTAATTGAGAGGACCATATGGTTCTTCTCCCTCCTCTTATTAATGTGTTCTATCACATTGATCGATTTGCGAATGTTGAACCACCCTTGCATCCCGGGGATAAATCCCACTTGGTCGTGGTGGATGATCCGTTTAATGTATTGTTGGATCCTATTAGCTAGGATTTTGTTGAGGATTTTGGAATCCTTATTCATCAGGGATATTGGTCTGAAATTCTCCTTTTTGATGGGGTCTTTGCCTGGTTTGGGGATTAAGGTAATGCTGACCTCATAGAATGAGTTTGGAAGTTTTCCTTCTGTTTCTATTTTTTGAAACAGCTTCAGTAGAATAGGTATTATTTCTTCTTTGAATGTTTGGTAGAATTCCCCAGGGAATCCATCAGGCCCTGGACTCTTGTTTTTTGGGAGGTTTTTGATCACTGCTTCCATCTCGTTACTGGTTATTGGCCTATTCAGGTTGTCAATTTCTTCCTGTTTCAGTCCTGGCAGCTTATAGGGTTCCAGGAAGGCCTCCATTTCATCCAGATTGCTCAGTTTATTGGCATATAGTTGTCGGTAATAATTTCTAATAATTGTTTCTATTTCCTTGGTGTTAGTCTTGATCTCTGCCCTTTCATTCATAATTTTATTAATTTGGGTCCTTTCTCTTTTCTTTTGGATAAGTCTGGCCAGTGGTTTATTGATCTTATTAATTCTTTCAAAGAACCAACTTCTACTTTCGTTGATGTGACCTACTGTGTTTCTGGTTTCTAATTCATTGATCTCTGCTCTAATCTTAATTATTTCTAATGCGTGGCTTAGGCGTCGTTTGTTGCTTTTTCTCTAGTTCTTTAAGGTGTAGAGTTAGTTGGTGAATTCGGGATTTTTCTATTTTTTTGAGTGAGGCTTGGATGGCTATGTATTTCCCTCTTAGGACCGCCTTTGCAGTATCCCATAGGTTTTGGACTGATGTGTTTTCGTTCTCACTGGTTTCCATGAGTTGTTTTAAGTTTTTCCTTGATTTCTTGGTTGACCCAAACATTCTTGAGCAGAGTGGTCTTTAGCTTCCAAGTGTTTGAATTTCTGCCAAATTTTTTCTTGTGATTGAGTTCCAATTTCAGAGCATTGTGGTCTGAGAATATGCAGGGAATAATCTCAATCTTTTGGTATCAGTTGAGACCTGATTTGTGACCCAGTATGTGGTCTATTCTGGAGAAAGTTCCATGTGTGCTCGAGAAGAATGAGTATTCTGTTGTTTTAGGGTGGAATGTTCTGTAAATATCTAGGAAGTCCATCTGGTCCATTGTATCATTCAAAACTCTTGTTTCCTTGTTGATTTTCTGCTTAGATGATCTATCCATTCCTGAGAGTGGAGTATTGAGGTCTCCTACAATTAACGTATTGTTATCAATATGACTCTTTATTTTGGTTAACAGTTGGCTTATATAGATGGCTGCTCCCATGTTGGGGGCATAGATATTTACAATTGTTAGATCTTCTTGTTGGATAGACCCTTTAAGAATGATATAGTGTACTTCTGTGTCTCTAATTACAGACTTGAGTTTAAAATCTAATTTGTCTGATATAGGAATTGCTACCCCAGCTTTCTTTTGAGGTCCGCTGGCATGGAAGATGGATCTCCGTCTTTCCCTTCACTTTCAATCTGGATGTATCTTTAGGTGCAAAATGAGTCTCTTGTAGACAGCATATGGATGGGTCCTGTCTTTTTATCCAGTCTGCAACCCTGTGCCGTTTTATGGGAGCGTTTAGGCCATTCACGTTGAGAGTGATTATTGAAAGATACGAATTAATTGTCATCATGTTGCCTGTGACGACGTTGTTTTTATAGATTGTCCCTGTAAATTTCTGTTGTAGATCACTCTTGGGGTCTTTCTCCTTTTATAGAACCCCCCTTGATATTTCTTGCAGGGCTGGCTTAGTGGTCACATTTTCTTTCAGTTTCTGCCGGTCGTGGAAGCTCTGCATCTCTCCATCCATTCTAAATGACAGCCTTGCCGGATAAAGTATTCTTGGCTGCATGTCCTCCTCATTTTGTACCCTGAATATGTCTTACCAGCCCTTTCTGGCTTGCCAGGTCTCTGTGGATAGGTCTGACGTTATTCTGATGTTCCTCCCTCTGTACTTAAGGAATCTCTTCCCCCTAACCGCCCTTAAGATGGTTTCCTTGGTTCTAAGATTTGCAAGTTTTACTATTACATACCGGGGTGTTGGCCTGCTTTCCTTGATCTTAGGAGGTGTCCTGTCTGCCTCTAGGACTCGAATGTTTGTTTCATTCCCCAGATTAGGGAAGTTCTCAGCTACGATTTGCTCAAATACATCTTCTAGTCCTCTCTCTCTCTCCACTCCCTCCGGGATTCCAATGATTCTGACATTGGAACGCTTCATGGTGTCACTTATTTCTCTGATTCTATTTTCATGGATTCTGAGTTGTTTTTCCCTGGCCTCCTCTTTTCCCTTTTTATCTATTATATTGTCTTCCAGGTTGCTTATTCGTTCTTCTGCCTCAGTTACCCTAGCTGTTAGATTATCTAGATTGGATTGGATCTCATTGATAGCATTTTTAAGTTCTGCCAATTCAGCTTTCATTTTTGCCCTTAGAGACTCTATGTTGCCATTAATTGATTTCTCCATTCTAGCTATTGTCTTCACAATTGCTAGCCTGAATTCCATCTCCGACATCTTGGTTATATCTGCATCCATTTGTAAATCTGCAGCATAAGTCATAATCTCTGAGTCTTTTCTAATTTGGGGTTCCTCCTCCTAGTCATTCTGTTGATGGGTGTTTGAGGGAATGTGGAGTCCAAATTATTGACCAGAACCCAAGCAAGATGCACCTGTTTTCTTGGGACCTTAGGGTTGCTGGCCTCTTGTTTTCCCAGCCTGTCTTCTGCAGGAGGGGCCTGCCGCACTGTTACTCAGTCAACCCTGTTCGGGCGGAGTTGCCCTGTGCCCCTGTGGCGGGGGATGGGCTCAGTGGGAATCAGTTTTTGGGGCTTTTGTTCTCTGGTGGCTTGCCCTGGCGGCTTTCCGTGTGTCTTCCATGAGTCAGAGCAGAAGAGACCGTTTCCAACCCTCTGCCTCAGAGCAGAGAGATCACAGTCTGTTCTTCAGTGAGCTCTCCAGGCCACACTGTCTCCGTTTCTGTCCATGCTGCTATAAACTGCAGCAGCCTGGGTTCTGCGCCCCTCTGCAGCCCTCCCGGTCCTGCCTCCAGGTCGGAGCACGTCTCTGCCCTTTGTGCTTCTAAAACCGCTAGCTGCTCCCAGTTTGCATGCGCAGGACTCTGCCGCTCAGGGTTTCGGTCCTGGGGGCTGCATTTCGCAGGCACGACCCCGCCGCTCCAGGTTTCCACTCCGGGGCTACCTTAAAGTCCTTTTCCCGCCAATACCGGTCTGCGAGTCTGTGCCCCGTCTGCAGTGCGAGAGGCTGTCACTCACCGGCGGTGTAGGATCCCCGCGGCCAGGCACCCTCCCGCTGCCGTTTATGCTCCGAAATCTGCCCGCGGAATCACGGCTCCCCACTTCGTACCTCAAAACCAACCGCCTGCGATATTCTGTTTGTAGAGATCCAGATCTTCTTACATCTCAGGCTGGTTTCGTGGGTGCTTAGAGTGGTCTGGTAGATAACCAGCTCAATTCCAGGGACCAATTGAAATAGGGTCCCCTACTCCTCTGCCATCTTTCCCCCTCCCTGAAATAATGACATCAGTTTTTTAAAAATATAGCATTATTGACATAGAATTTACATGTGATAAAAATCACCAGTTTAAGCAACACCTCATTGATTTTTAGTCAATTTACAGAATTGTACAAACACCTCTGCAATCCAAAACAAATCAAATCAAAACATTGCAGTTACCACAAAAAGATACCTTGTGCCCATTTGCAGTCAATCCCTGCTCCCAGCCCCAGCAAACCACTACACTGAACGCCTAACAATTCATTAGTTACAGTTTCGGTTTGCTTACCTTGGTACTGCTTCCCCCTGGAGGTCTCTGCTTGCAGGTGTCTGTTCCAGTAAGTTGTGCTTCTCTGCAACTACTTGTCCATCTCCAATTTGGGGGGGCAATAGCTTGCCCTGTGACCTCAGTTTTCTGATGGACCTAAGAAGAGTTGTTGATTTCTTTTTTTTTTTTACATTTTATCTTTTATTTATTTAATTATTTATTTATTTATTCTTATGTTAATCCCCATACATTACATCATTAGTTTTAGATGAAGTGTTCCATGATTCATTGTCTCTGCATAACACCCAGTGCTCCATGCAGAACGTGCCCTCCTCAATACCCACCACCAGGCTAACCCATCCTCCCACCCCCTCCCCTCTAGAACCCTCAGTTTGTTTTTCAGAGTCCATCGTCTCTCATGGTTCATCTACCCCTCCGATTTCCCCACTTCATTCTTCCCCTCCCGCTACCCTCTTCTTCTTCTTAACATATATTGCACCACTTGTTTCAGTGGTACAGATCAGAGATTCAACAGTCTTGCACAATTCACAGCGCTTACCAGAGCACATACCCTCCCCAGTGTCTATCACCCAGTCGCCCCATACCTCCCACCCCACCCCCCACTCCAACAACACTCAGTTTGTTTCCTGCGATTAAGAATTCCTCATCTCAGTGAGATCATATGATACATGTCTTTCTCTGTTTGACTTATTTCACTCAACATAATACCCTCCAGTTACATCCACGTCGTTGCTAATGGCAAGATCTCATTCCTTTTGATGGCTACATAATATTCCATTGTATATATATACCACATCTTCTTTATCCATTCATCTGTCGATGGACATCTTGGCTCTTTCCACAGTTTGGCTATTGTGGACATTCCTGCTATAAACATCGGGGTGCACGTACCCCTTCGGATCCCTACTTTTGTATCTTTGGGGTAAATACCCAGTAGTGCAATTGCTGGATCATATGGTAGCTCTATTTTCAACTTTTTGAGGAACCTCCATACAGTTTTCCAGAGTGGCTGCACCAGCTTGCATTCCTACCAACGGTGGAGGAGGGTTCCCCTTTCTCCGCATCCCCGCCAACATCTGTCTTTTCCTGACTTGTTAATTTTAGCCATTCTGACTGGTGTGAGGTGGTATCTCATTGAGGTTTTGATTTGGATTTCCCTGATGCTGAGCGATATTGAGCACTTTTTCATGTGTCTGTTGGCCATTTGGATGTCTTCTTTGGAAAAATGTCTGTTCATGTCTTCTGCCCATTTCTTGATTGGATTCTTTGTTCTTTGGGTGTTGAGTTTGATGAGTTCTTTATAGATTTTGGATACTAGCCCTTTATCTGATATGTCATTTGCAAATATCCTCTCCCATTCTGTCAGTTGTCTTTTGGTTTTGTAAGGAAATGGTCCAGTTTCATTCTTCTGCATGTGGCTGTCCAATTTTCCCAACACCATTTGTTGAAGAGACTGTCTTTGTTCCATTGGACATTCTTTCCTGCTTTGTCGAAGATTAGTTGACGATAGAGTTGAGGGTCCATTTCTGGGCTCTCTATTCTGTTCCATTGATCTATGTGTCTGTTTTTGTGCCAGTACCATGCTGTCTTGATGATGACAGCTTTGTAATAGAGCTGGAAGTCCGGAATTGTGATGCCACCGGCTTTGCTTTTCTTTTTCAACATTCCTCTGGCTATGCGGGGTCTTTTCTGGTTCCATACAAATTTTAGGATTATTTGTTGCATTTCTTTGAAAAAAGTGGATGGTATTTTGATGGGGATTGCATTGAATGTGTAGATTGCTCTAGGTAGCATTGACATCTTCACAATATTTGTTCTTCCAATCCATGAGCATGGAACGTTTTTCCATTTCTTTGTGTCTTCCTCAATTTCTTTCATGA
>NW_023270268.1:29392310-29428827 GCF_011800145.1 Mirounga leonina
TAGGTTACATATCTCTTCTCCCGAGCTGCTTTCAGGATTTTCTCTTTGTCTATGAGACTCGTAAGTTTTACTATTAGATGTCGGGGAGTTGACCTATTTTTACTGATTTTGAGAGGGGTTCTCTGTGCTTCCTGGATTTTCATGCCTGTTTCTTTCCCCAAATTAGGGAAGTTCTCTGCTATAATTTGCTCCATTATACCTTCTGCCCCCCTCTCTCTTTCTTCTTCTTCTGGGATCCCAATTATTCTAATGTTGTTTCGTCTTATGGTATCGCTTATCTCTCGAATTCTGCCCTCGTGATCCAGTAGTTGTTTATCTCTCTTTTTCTCAGCTTCTTTATTTTCCATCATTTGGTCTTTTATATCACTGATTCTCTCTTCTGCCTCATTTATTCTAGCACTTAGCGCCCCCATTGTTGATTGCACCTCATTAATAGCCTTTTTGATTTCTACTTGGTTGGATTTTAGCTCTTTTACTTCTCCAGAAAGGGTTTCTCTAATAACTTCCATATTTTTTTCAAGCCCAGCTAGTATCTTTAAAGTGATGATTCTGAACTCTAGATCTGACATTGTACTAATGTCTGTATTGAGTAGGTCCCTGGCAGTCGGTACTACCTCTTGTCCTTTTTGTTGAGGTGATCTTTTCCGTCTTGTCATTTTGTGCAGAGGAGAATAGATTAATGGTAGAACAAAATGCTAGCAGAGTAACCACGTCCCCAGAAAACATACTCTAAACAAATCAGAAAAGACCTGAAGCAGTGGGATAAGAAAGGGAAAGAGAGAAAAAAGAAAGAGAGAAAAAAGAAAAAGATAAAGATAAAAACAAAAACAAACAAAACAAAACAACAACAACAACAACAAAAAACCCAGAATGTGATCAAATATGATCTATATGGTATATAGATCAGTGCCACACACTAGATTTGGGGTGTATTTTGGTCTTTTAGAAGAAAGTGCCTCCCAAAATTTTAAAGAAAGAAAAACTTATATATGTACAAAAATAAGGGTTGATATGATGAAGGGATGGAATATGACTGTAAAAATGGAAATTATAAAAAATTTTATAAAAGGAATTGATAAGTTGTTTGAAAAAAGAAAGAAGAGGATTTAAGAAAAGAAAAAAAAGGGAGAGAATGTGATCAGGCAGGGGAATAGAAAACACCATATACTAGAGATTTAGGGTATATTTTAATCTGTTAGAAGAAACTATCTCAAAATTTTAAAGAGAGAACAACTTATATACATAAGCCAAAAATATGGGTAACTACTATGAAGGGATAGAATATGACTCTAAAAATGAAAAATAAAAATGTTTTTTTTAAAAAAAGGAATTGATAAGATGTTGGTTGAAAAAGGGAAAAAGAAAAATTCAAAAAGAAATAAAAAGACAAAAAGACAGTTAAAAAAAAATTAACTTTAAAAGACTAAAGAATAATGGTAAAAAAGCCGTGAATTCTATGTGCAGTAGTCCCCTAGCGCTGGAGTTCTGCCGTTCTCATTGATCTGTAAACTTGGTCTTGGCTGGCTGTTCTTGCTGATCTTCTGGGGAGGGGCCCGTTGCCGTGGTTTCTAAATGTCTCTGCCGGAGGCGGAATTGCCCCGCCTTTGCCCCCTCCCGGCTAAGTAATCTGCTTGGGTTTGCTCTCCGGGGCTTTTGTTCCCTGTGAGCTTTCCGTACAGCTTTGGAGGTGGCGAGTGAAAATGGCGGCCTCCCAATCTCCGCCCCAGAGGAGCCGAGAACTCGGGGCCCCGCTCCTCAGTGAGCCCCCAGAGAAAAGCCGTCAGTCACTCCCGTCTCCCCGGTCTCCGGCCGCACTCCGTGCTCACCCGGCCTATGACCGCGTGTTTCTGTCTCTGGCACCCGACCCCGGGTGGAGTCTCCAAACCCAGCAGATCCCTGCGGTGCACTCCCACGCGGCTCCTCCCGGGGGAGGAAGGTGAGTCTCCCCGGATCTGCCGCTTGTTGGGTCCCTGCTGGAGGAGCAGGGGCCCGACTGTGCCGCGGATCACGGTCAATGGCAACCCCGAGCTGAGAGCCTGAGCCTGGGCTCTGCCTCTGCAGCCGGCTTCCCTGCTCCGATACCTGGGAGCTCTGCCACACTCAGGCACCCCCGGTCTTTCTGTGACCCCGAGGGTCCTGAGACCACACTGTCCCGGAGGTTTCCACCCCCCGCTTAGCCCCCAGAGTGACGTCCCTCAGCAGAGCAGACTTTTAAAAGTTCCGATTTTGTGCTCCGTGGTTCTATCACTTGCCAAAAGCGGCCGACGGAGGCCCCTCCCCTGCCATCTATCCTCCCGAATATCGCCTCGGATTCACTTCTCCGCACGTCCTACCTTCCAGAAAGTGGTCGCTTTTCTTTTTTTTTTTTTTAATCTTTTTTTTTTTTTTAAGATTTTATTTATTTATTCATGAGAGACAGAGAGAGAGAGGCAGAGGGGGAAGCAGGCTCTCAAGGAGCAGGAAGCCCAATGCGGGACTCGATCCCAGGACCCTGAGATCATGACCTGAGCCGAAGGCAGATGCTTAACCATCTGAGCCACCCAGGCACCCAGTGGTCGCTTTTCTGATGAGAGAGTTGTTGCTCTTCTTTTCTTCAATCTCCTGTTGAGTTTGTAGGTGTTCAGAATGGTTTGATCCCTATCCAGCTGAATTCCTGAGAGGAGACGAAATCCAGGTCTCCTACTCCTCCGCCATCTTGCTCTGCCCCTCCGAGTTGTTGATTTTCACTTCGTTCAGCTTTTTCCTTGAGAGGATGGGGATGATGACTTCCAAGCTCTTTACATGCTGACCGGAAACCAGAAGCTCTATTTAAGGGTTTTCAAGAGAGCAAAGAAGCCAGTATCTAAAAATTCATCAGCAGAATATCAAATCAAGGATAATACCATTTTTGTTTTTAATTCCAGTTAACCTACAATGTTATTAGCTTTCAGTGTACAGTATAGTGATTGAAAACTTCCATGTTTCACCTTGTGCTCATTACAAGTGTACTCCTCAATCCCCATCCCCTATTTAATCCATTCCCCCCATCCCCTCTGGTAACAATCAGTTCTCTACAGTTAAGAGTCTGTTTCTTGGTTTATTTTTTTTTTCCCCTTTGTTTGTTTTTTAAATTCCACATATAAGTGAGATCATATGGTATTTGTCTTTGACTTATTTCACTTAGCCTCATGCTCTAGTTGCAAATGGCAAGACTTCATTTTTTTATGGCTGAATAATATTCTATTGTATATATATATATACCACATCTTCTTTACCCATTCATTAATAGACAGATACTTGGGCTGCTTCCATATCTTGGCTATTGTAAATAATGCTGCTGTAAACATAGGTGTGCTATCCCTTTTAGTTAGTGTTCTTGTATTCTTTGGGTAAATAAACAGTAGTGTGATTGCTGGATCATAGGTAGTTCAACTTTTAATTTTTTGAGGAACCTCCACTCTGTTTTCCAGATGCTACACCAGTTTGCATTCCAACCAAGAGTGTAAGATGGTTCCTTTTTCTTTACATCCTCATCAACATCTGTTATTTCTTATGTTGTTGGGTATGTGAGGTGATATCTCATTGTGGCTTTGATTTGCATTTCCCTGATGATGAATGATGTTGAGCATCGTTTCATGTGTCTGTTGGCAATCTGTAGGTCATCTTTGGAGAAATGTCTGTTCGTGTCTTCTGCCCATTTTTTCATTGGATTGTTTTTTTGGTGTTGTATAAGTTCTTTATATATTTTGGATATTAGCCCCTGATTGCATATATCTTGCAAATATCTTCTCCCATTCATTAGGTTGCTTTTTGTTCAGTTGGTTATTTTCTTTGCTCTGCAGAAGCTTTTTATTTTTTAATTTTTTAGATTTTATTTATTTGTCAGAGCACGCATGCACAAGCAGGGGGCAGGGCAGGCAAAGGGAGAAGCAGGCTCCCCACTGAGCAGGGAGCCCGATGCAGGGCTTGATCCCGGGACCCTGAGATCATGACCTGAGCCGAAGGCAGATGCTTAACCAACTGAGCCACCCAGGCACCCCAAGAAGCTTTTTATTTTGTAGTCCCAATAGTTTATTTTGCCTTTGTTTCCCTTGCCTCAGGAGATATATCGAGAAAGATGTTGTTATGGCTGATTGCAGAGACATTACTGCCTGTGCTCTATTCTAGGATTTTTATGGTTTCAGGTCCCACATTTAGGTCTTTAATCCATTTTGAATTTATTTTTGTGTGTGGTGTAATAAAGTGGCCCAGTTTCATTATGTTGCATGTAGCTGTCCAGTTTTCCCAACACCATTTGTTGAAGAGAATATCTTTTCCATTGCATATTCTTGCTTCCTTTATCAAAGATTGACTATATAATTGTAAGTTTATTTTCTGGGCTCCCTGTTCTGTTCTATTAATCTATGTGTCTGTTTTTCTGCCAGTACCATACTGTTTTGATTACTACAGTTTTGTAATATAACTTAAAGTCTGGAATTGTGATATTTCCAGTTTTTTTGTTCTTTTTCAAGATTGCTTTGCCTATTCAGGGTCTTCTATGGTTCCATACTAATTTTAGGATTGTTTGTTCTAATTCTACAAAATGCTATTGGTATTTTGATAGAGATTGTATTAAATCTGTAGATTGCTTTGGGTAATATAGATATTTTACCAGTATTTGTTGTTGCAACCCATGAGCTTGGAATGTCTTTCCATTTTTTTGTGTTGTCTTCAGTTTCTTTTATCAATGTTCTGTAGTTTTCAGAGTACATGTCTTTTAACTCTTTGAATAAGTTTATTCCTAGGTATTTTATATTTCTGGTGCAGTTGTAAATGGGACTGTTTTCTTAATTTTCTGCTGCATTATTAGTGTATACATAATTAATATATAGAATTAGTGTATGCATATTAGTGCATACATTATTTTTTTAAAGATTTTTAATTTATTTATTTGACAGAGCACAAGCAGGGGGAGCGGCAGGCAGAGGGAGAAGCAGGCTCCCCACTGAGCCAGAAGCCTGATGTGGGACTCGATCCCAGGACCCTGGCATCATGACCTGAGCCAAAGGCAGATGCTTAACTGACTGAGCCACCCAGGCGTCCCAGTGCATACATTATTAATGTATAGAATTAGTGTATAGAAGCATAGGTTTCTGTATGTTGATTTTCTATCCTATGACTTCACTGAGTCCATTTATCAGTTCTAGTAGTTTTTGGTGGAGTCTTTAGGGTTTTCTATATATAGTATCATGTCATCTGCAAGTAAAGTTTTACTCCTTTTCTGATTTAGATGCCTTTTATCTCTTTTTGTTGTCTGGTTACTGTGGGTAGGACTTCCAGTACTATGATGAATAAAAGTGGGAGAGGACATTCTTATCTTAGTCCTGATCTTAGAGGAAGAGCTTTCAGTTTTTTACCAGTGAGTGTAATGTTAGCTTTGGGTTTTTTTCATATTTCATAGTTTTCATATTTTGAGATATGGTTCCCTCTAAACTTACTTTGTTGAGAGTTTTTAAGAAGGGATGTTGTACTTCGTCAAATGCTTTTTCTGCATCTATTGAAATGAACATAAGGTTTGTATCCTTTCTCTTGTTGATGTGATGTATTATGTTGATTTGCAAATATTGAACCACCCTTGCATCCTAGGAATAAATCCCACTTGATTGTGGTGAATTTTTTTTTTTAATGTTGGATTTGATTTGCTAGTATTTTGTTGAGGATTTCTGCATCTTTGTTCATCAGAAATACTGGTATGTAGTTCTCTTTTTCTGTGATGTTTTTATCTTTGGTATCAGGGTAATGCTAGCTTCATAGAATGGATTTAGAAGTTTTCCTTCTATATTTTGGAATAGTTTGAGAAAAATAGGTATTAACTCTTCTTTAAATGTTTGGTAGAATTCATCTGTGAAGCCATCTGATCCCGGACTGTTGTTTTGGGGAGTTTTTTGATTACTGATTCAATTGAATTGCTAATGATTAGTCTGTTAAAATTTTCTATTTCTTCTTCAGTTTTCATAGGTTATGTTTCTAGGAATTTATCCATTTCTTTTAGGTTGTCCAATTTGTTGGCATATAATTTTTCATAATATTCTCTTACAGTTGTTTGTATTTCTGTTCTGTTGGTGATTATTTCTCCTCTTTCGTGATTTTGTTTGATTCCTCTCTCTCTCTCTTTTTTTTTTTTTTGATGAGTCTGGCTAGGAGTTTATCAGTTTTGTTGATGTTTTCAAAGAACCAGCTCTTGGTCTCATTGATCTGTTCTATTTTGTTTCTGTTTTGTTTATTTCTGCTCTCACCTTTATTATTTCTTCTACTGATTTGGGTTTAATTTGTTCTCCTTTTTCTAGTTCCTTTAGGGGTAAGGTTAGGTTTTTTATTGGAGATATTTCTTGGTTCCTGAGGTAGGCCTGTGTTGCTGTAAACTTCCTTCTTAGAACTGCTTTTTCTGTATCCCAAAGATTTTGAGCCGTTGTGTTTTCATTTTCATTTGTCTCTATGTATTTCTTTATTTTCTCTTTGATTTCTTGGTTGACCCATTCATTGTCTAGTAGTGTATTATTTAACCTCCATGTATTTGTGTTCTTTCCAGATTTTTTCTTGTGGTTGATTTCTAGTTTCATAACATTGTGGTTGGAAGAAATGCATGGTATGACTTCAGTTTTATTGAATTTGTTAAGATATGTTTTGTGGCCTAACATGTGATCTATTCTGGAAAATGTTCCGCGTGCACCTGAAAAAAATGTGTATTCTGCTATTTTAGGATGGAATGTTATGAATATATTTGTTTTATCTTTCTAGTCCAATGTGTCATTCAATGCCACTATTTCATTGTTGATTTTCTGTTTGGATGATCTATCCATTGATGTAGTGGGATGTTCAAGTCCCCTAAAATTATTGTATTATTATCAATTACTTCTTTTATGTTTGCTAATAGGTGCTTTATGTATCTGGGTGCTTCCACATTGGGTGCATAAATATTTACAATTGTTATATTTCATGTGGACCTCCTTGGCTTGTTGGGTACTCTCTGTGCCCCTGGATCTGGATTTCTGTTTCCTTCCCTAGATTAGGGAAATTTTCAGCTATTATTTCTTCACATTTTCTGCCTCCATTTCTCTCTCCCTCCTCCTCCTGGGATCCCTACAATGTGAATGTTGTTACTCTTGATGGTTTCACTGAATTCCCTTAGTCTGTCCTCATTCTTTATTAATCTTTTTTCTTTATCCTGTTTAGCTTGATTGCTTTCTATTGCTCTATGTACCAGGTTGCTGGTCCATTCTTTTGCTTCCTCTAGTCTATTATTTATTCCCTCTAGTGTATTTTTAGTTTTAGCTATTGAGTTCTTCATCTCTGATTGGTTATTTTATATGTTTTCTATTTCTTTGTTGAAAGTCTCACTGAAATCTGCCCCTCTTAAGTTCAGTGAGTATCTTTATGGCTATTGCTTTAAATTCACTATCAGGCATGTTACTTGTCTCTGTTTTGTTTAGCTCTCTTGCTGTGATTTTGTCATGTTTTTTCATTTGGGACATATTTTTCTCCTCATCTTATCTAAATCTTTATCTGTTTTTATATATTAGGAAAGTCAGCTATGTCTCTTGCTCTTTTTTTTAATTTTTTAAAACATTTAAGTTCAATTAACATACAATGTATTATTGGTTTCAGAGGTATAGGCCTGTGATTCATCAGTCTTATATAATACCCAGTGCTCATTACATCATATGCCCTCCTTAATGTCCATCACCCAGTTAACCTATCCCTCTACCCCCTCCCCTCCAGCAACCCTCAGTTTCTTTCCTATGATTAAGAGTCTCCTATGGTTTGTCTCCCTCTATGATTCCATCTTGTTTTATTTTTTCCTCTCTTCTCCTATGATCCTTTGCTTTGTTTCTTAAATTCTACATATCAGTGAGATCCTATGATAATTGTTTTTCTCTGATTGACTTATTTTGCTTAGCATAATACCCTCTAACTCCAGCCACATCGTTGCAAATGACAACATTTTGGGTTTTTTGATGGCTGTGTAATATTCCATTGTATATGTATATATATATATACCTCCTCTTTATCCATTCATATGTTGATGAACATCTGGGTTCTTTCCATAGTTTGGCTATTGTGGACATTGCTGCTATAAACACTGGGGTGCACATACCCCTTCAGATCACTACATTTGTATCTTTGAGGTAAATACCCAGTAGTGCAATTGCTGGGTCATAGGGTAGCTCTATTTCCAACTTTTTGAGGAACCTCCACACTGTTTTCCAGAGTGGCTACACCAGCTTGCATTCCAACCAACTGTGTAGGAGGGTTCCCCTTTCTCCACATCCTTGCCATCATCTGTCATTTCCTGACTTGTTAATTTTAGCCATTCTGACTGGTGTGAGGTGGTATCTCATTGTGGTTTTGACTTGTATTTCCCTGATCCTGAGTGATGTGGAGCATTTTTTCATGTGTTTCTTGACCATTTGGATCTCTTCTTTGCAGAAATGTCCGTTCATGTCTTCTGTCCATTTCTTGATTGGATTATTTGTTCTTTGGCTGTTGAGTTTGATAAGTTCTTTATAGATTTTGGTTACTAACCCTTTATCTGATATGTCATTTGCAAATATCTTCTCCCATTCTGTCAGTTGTCTTTTGGTTTTGTTCACTATTTCCTTTGCTGTGCAGAAGCTTTTTACCTTGATGAAGTCCCAATAGTTCATTTTTGTGGTGGTCTCCCTTCCCTTTGGAGATGTGTGCAGCAAGAAGTTGCTGCGGCCAAGATCACAAAGGTTGCTGCCTATGTTTTCCTCTAGGATTTTGATGGATTCCTGTCTCACATTTAGGTCCTTCATCCATTTTGAGTCCATTTTTGTGTATGGTGCAAGGAAATGGTCCAGTTTCATTCTTCTGCATGTGGCTGTCCAGTTTTCCCAACACCATTTGTTGAAGAGACTCTTTTTTCCATTGGATATCTTTGCCAAAGATTAGTTGACCATAGAGTTGAGGGTCCATTTCTGGGGTCTCTGTTCTGTTCCATTGACCTATGTGTCTGTTTTTGTGCCAGTACCATACTGTCTTGATGGTGGCAGCTTTGTAATAGAGCTTGAAGTCTGGGACTGTGATGCCCCCAGCTTTGGTTTTCTTTTTCAACATTCCTGTGGCTATTCAAGGTCTTTTCTGGTTCTATACAAATTTTAGGATTATTTGTTCCAGCTCTGTGAAAAAAGTGGATGGTATTTTGATAGGGATTGCACTGAATGTGTAGATTGCTCTAGGCGTAGACATTTTAACAATATTTGTTCTTCCAATCCATGAGCATGGAACATTTTTCCATTTCTTTGTGTCTTAATTTCTTTCATGAGTGTTCTATAGTTTTCTGAGTACAGATCCTTTGCCTCTTTGGTTAGATTTATTCCTAGGTATCTTATGGTTTTGGGTGCAATTGTAAATGGGATCAACTCCCTAATTTCTCTTTCTTCTGTCTCTTTGTTAGTGTATAGAAATGCCACTGATTTCTGTGCATTGATTTTATATCCTGCCACTTTACTGAATTCCTGTATGAGTTCTAGCAGTTTTGGGGTGGAGTCTTTTGGGTTTTCCACGTAGAGTATCATGTCATCTGCAGAGAGTGAGTGTTTGACTACTTCTTTGCCGATTTGGAGGCATTTTATTTCTTTTTATTGTCTGATTGCTGAGACTAGGACTTCTAGTACTATGTTGAACAGCAGTGATGGGAGTGGACATCCCTGTTGTGTTCCTGACAATAGCAGAAAAGCTCTGTTTTTCCCCATTGAGAATGATATTTCCTGTGGGCTTTTCATAGATGGCTTTTATGACATTGAGGTATATTCGTCTATCCCTACACTGTGAAGTTTTAATCAAGAAAGGATGCTGTACTATATCAGATGCTTTTTCTGTATCGAGAGTATCACATGGTTCTTGACCTTTCTTTTATTTATGTAGTTTGTCACACTGATTGATTTTGAGGATGTTGAACCAGCCTTGCAGCCCAGGAATAAATCCCACTTGGTCGTGGTGAATAATCCTTTTAATGTACTGTTGGATCTGCTAGGATCTTGGTGAGAAATTTTGCATCCATGTTCATCAGTGATATTGATTTGTAATTCTCCTTTTTGGTGGGGTCTTTGTCTGGTTTTGTGATCAAGGTAATGATGGCCTCATAGAACGAGTTTGGAAGTTTTCCTTCCAATTCTGTTTTTTTGGAACAGCTTCAGTAGAATAGGTATTAATTCTTTAAATGTTTGGTAGAATTTTTTTTTTTTTTTAAATGTTTGGTAGAATTACCCTGGGAAGCCATCTGGCCCTGGACTCCTGTTCATTAGGAGGTTTTTGATTAGTGCTTCCATTTCCTTTCTGGTTATGGGTCTGTTCAGATTGTCTGTTTCTTCCTGTTTCAATCTTGGTAGTTTGTAAGTATCTAGGAATGCATCCATTTCTTCCAGATTGCCTAGTTTGTTGGCATATAGCTGCTGGTAATAACTTCTAATAATCGTCTCTATTTCCTTGGTATTGGTTGTGATTTCTCCCCTTTCATTCATGATTTTATTAATTTGGGTCCTTTCTCTTTTCTTTTGGATAAGTCTAGAGGTTAATCGATCTTATTAATTCTTTCAAAGAACAAGCTTCTAGTTTCATTGATCTGTTCTACTGTTCTTTTAGTTTCTATTTCATTGATTTCTGCTCTGATCTTTATTAATTCTCTTCTCCTGCTTGGCTTAGGCTTTATTTGCTGTTCTTTCTCCAGATTCTTTAGGTATTAGATTAGCTTGTGCATTTTGGGATTTTTCTAATTTTATGAGAGAGGCTTGGATGGCTAGGTACTTCCCTCCAAGGACTGCCTTTGCAGTATCCCATAGGTTTTGAACCGATGTGTTTTCATTTTCATTGGTTTTCATGAATTGTTTAAGTTCCTCTTTAATTTCCTGGTTGACTCATTCATTCTTTAGCAGAATGCTTTTTAATCTCCAAGTGTTTGCATTCCTTCCAAATTTTTCCTTGTGGTTGAGTTCCAGTTTCAAAGCATTATGGTCTGAGAAGATGCTGGGAATAATCTCAGTCTTTTCTATCTGTTGAGACCTGATTTGTGACCCAGTATGTGATCTATTCTGGAGAAAGTTCTGTGTTCACTCGAGAAGAATGAGTATTCTGTTGTTTTAGAATAGAATGTTCTGTATATCTATGAAGTCCATCTGGTCCAATGTGTCCTTCAGAGCTCTTGTTTCTTTGTTGATCTTCTGCTTAGATGATTTGTCTATTGCTTTAAGTTGAGTGTTGAGGTCTCCTACTATTAATGTATTTTTATCATTATGATTCTTTTTTTTAGTTATTAGTTGGTTTATTTAGTTGGCTGCTCCCATGTTTGGGGAATATTTACATTTGTTAGATTTTCTTGTCGGATAGATCCTTTAAGTATGATATAGTGTCCCTTTACATCTCTTACTACAGTCTTTGGTTTAAAATCTAATTTTTCTGATATGAGAATTGCTACCCCAGCTTTCTTTTGAAGTCCGTTGGCATGGTAAATGGTTCTCCATCCCCTCACTTTCAATCTGGAGGTGTCTTTAGGTTCAAAATGAGTCTCTTGTAGACAGCATATGGATGCGTCCTGTTTTTTATTCTATCTGAAATCCTGTGTCTTTTGATGGGAGCATGCAGCCCATTCATGTTGAGAGTAACTATTGAAAGATACGAATTTAGTGCCATTGTATTGCCTGTAAAGTACCTGTTTTTATAGATTGTCTCTGTTAACTTCTGGTCTATATTACTCTTGGGGTCTGTCTTCTTTTATAGAATCCCTCTTAATATTTCTTGCAGGGCTGGCTTGGTGGTCACATATTCTTTCAGTTTCTGCTGGTCCTGGAAGCTCTCTATCTCTCTGTCTGTTCTGAATGACAGCCTTGCTGGGTAAAGTAGTCTTGGCTGCATGTTCTTCTCATTTAGTACCCTGAATATGTCTTGCCAGCCCTTTTTGGCTTGCCAGGTCTCTGTGGATAGGTCTGATGTTATTCTGATGTTCCTCCCTTTGTATGTAAGAAATCTCTTCCCCCTAGCTGCTCTCAGGATAGCTTCCTTGGCTCTAAGATTTGCAAACTTCACTATTATATGTCGGGGTGTTGATCTGTTTTTATTGATTTTGGGAGGGGTCCTCTCTGCCTCTTGTACACAAATGCTTGTTTCCTTTCCCAGATTAGGGAAGTTCTCAGCTGTGATTTGCTCAAATATACCTTCTTGTCCTCTCTCTCTCTCTCTCTCTCTCTCTCTCTCTACCCCCTTGGGGATCCCAATAATTCTGACATTGGAACGTTTCATGGCATCATTGATCTAAGTCTGTTTTCATGGGTTACTAGCTGCCTATCCCTATCTTCCTCAGCTTCCTTCCTTTCTATCAACTTATCTTCTAGATCACTGATTCATTCTTCTGCCTCATTTACCCTGGCTGTTAGAGTATCCAGTTTAGACTGCCTCTGTTTCATAGCATTTTTAGGTTCAGCCTGATTAGATCTCATTTCTGCCCTTAGAAATTCTATACTGTCACTAATGCTTTTTTCAAGCGTAGCTATTGACTTCATGATTGCTATCCTAAAGTCTTTCTCTGACATCTTGCTTATATCCATATCCATTAGTTCTGTGGCAGAGGACATTGTCTTTGGTTCTTTTCTCTGTGGGGAGTTCCTCCTAGTCATTCTGTTGAGGGATGGTTAAGCGAATGGACAGAGTCCAAAATATCAACCACAACCCAAGCAAAATGCACCTTAGAGAAAATCCGAGGTGGTCAAAAGCTACCACAGACATGCCACCAAAGCCAAGATGATCCAAAACAATAAAAAAGAAAGAAAAAAAAGTGGGGGTTGGTGAGGAGAGAGATTATAATCTCTCAGGGTGGAGAAAGCAGGGTGATCTGCCTGTTCCTGATTGATTTTTGGTCTCTGTGTTAGAAGACACTATATCCCCAAATTGCAGAGAAATCAGAACTTATACATATATATCTCATGGTAAAATTGAATAGAGTGAAAAATGGGCTAGTATTAAACATATATGTGAAAAAATAAAAGTTAAGAAGTGACTTAAACCATAGGTTGGGAAATAAGAATATTTCAAACAGGAACAGGGTGAAAAAAGGAAAAAAAAAAGAAAGAATAAGAAAAGAAACTAAAAAAGAAATGTAAAATTTTAGCCTGAAGTATAAACGTGTTGTGAGGGAACACCTGGAGCTCCTTATATTATTTTCCCCTGGTGCTGGGGTTTTACAGTCCTGTGGGAGATAAGCTTATCATTCACCTGTTCTTCCAGTCTGTCTTCTGGGGGAGGGGCCTGCTACTTGGCTTCTCAGGTGTCTTTGCCTGGGTGGAGTTGCCCCACCCCTTGTCAGGGGGATGGGCTTAATGTGAGCTGGTTGGCTTTTGTTCTCTGGTGTCTTTCTGCTTCTCTTGAGAGGGTCAGAGCAAATATGGCTGTGCAAGAATCTCCGGCCCAGATACGCAATGTCGCAGTCTCCCCCCCAACAAATCTCCAAGTCAAACCATCTCCACCTCTGCATGTGCCAAATTCCACAGACTTGCACAATTTATGCCCATCACACCTCTCGCCAGGGAGTCATGGGGACCCATGAGCATCTCTGTGCTTTGTGACTTTGCAATTGCTAGTGGCTGTGTGCTCGTATGTGCACCCTCTTTTGCAGCTCCCAGGTCATGCTGGGTGCTGCCCCAGTGACCCTTCGGGGGTCTCAATGCCCTGAGAACTGTTGCCCAGTTGTGGGTGTGGGCTCTTTATGTGCCAAACCACTGAATCCTGCAGCTCCCTTTGGCTGTGCTGCTTCCGGGGGAGTCATGGGGACCCATGAACATCTTTGCGCTTTGTGACTCCACAACTGCTAGTGGCCATGGGCTCGCTCATGCACCTTCTTCTGCAGCTCCCTGGTCACGCTGGGTGCGGCCCCAGTGTCCTTTCATAGGCCACACAGCCCTGAGAGCTGTCCCTGTCATGGGGGCAAGCTGTTTTATATCTCCCCTAGGATGTTAAACAGCCTGCACCTTCTAGTCCTTTTCAGGGTGGTCAGACAGAGGGCCGTCTCCCTACCAGCTCAGCTCGTGGTTTATGGTGACCAGAGCTGAGATTCCCTTCTGGGCTCACTGACTATAACCAGTCTCCCGGCTCCACTGCCTGGGCATTCTATCTGTTCAGGCTCCTCTGTTCATTCTGAGTCTCCTGGAATCCTGAGACCACAATGATTCACCTAGAATTCTGCCCTATTCGTCCCTTGTGCTCTTTTCAGAAGGGGGTACCTCTCACTAGAGCAGATTTCCAAGGGTCCCAATTTTTTGCTCCGGTGCTGTATCACTTTCCAGCAGCTGGCTTATGGAGGCTCCCTCCCCACTCCGTTTATCTTCGGATATTTCCCCTGAAGAGTCAAGGTTCCACACCTCCTACTTGCAAGAAGTAGTCATTTTTCTGCTTCTGGAGATCCAGATAAATCTTCTTACATCTCAGTTTGAATTCGTGTGTGTTCAGAATTGTTTGATAGATATCCAGCAAAATTCAAGGGACCAGATGAAACAAGGTCCCCTACTCTCCCACCATCTTGCCCCGCCCCTGCCCACCGTGGGTTCAAGGCTTTACTTTAGAAGCCCTCTTCTGATGTCCGGTTCCATCCTTAACCTGGACTAGTTGTTACCTGTGTAATCCCTTCATACTTTGCACATTGTTGGGGCGCTTGTGCACTGTTTCTCCTCATTACCCTCTGCCTCCAATACCTCACACATACTGAGAGTTCAGTACATCTATTGAATGACTGGACTGAGACAGGTGAGAATGTCATTGATATGTACCTCATGGACTGTTAAGCTGGAATAGACCTTTGAGTGAGTAATTGTGGTCCTTTTTAGGTATTTTCCCCTTTAACCTTCAGGCATTATTTACCTTCTCCTCCTAGCTTAATACTGTCCCACACCTACCCAGTTATGAGCACTGTGGACTAAAAAGGGACATCTTTGCCAAAAGTATATTCCATAATTCTTTGTTTTGTCTAATTTCCCTTGTGGTGTCATGTTCTTTGGGCATTGTTTCTTTTCATGTCCCTAAAGTAATGTTTTATTTTTAGAGAGTTCTAACCCAGAGGGTATTCCAAAGGCAGTGGTATTTCTGGACTTGTTATAAAAGAATATGTAATTTTAGAAAATGACCACATTTTGCATTTTATTAAGAGACTTTCAGAGGGAAAGGGTAGATGAGTAATTAGGAGATGAAGGTTTATTTATTTTTTTACCTTGACTCTATTGCTTTCCCTTCTTACCTTCCATAGGGGCAAGTCCTGAAGTAATGTAAAAGGGGGACATGAAGTAATACGACGAACTTCATGCTCCCTTTATGTTCATGGTTAGGACCTTCCTAAATAAATAAAATTTTAGCTCTTGACATGGTTAATGGATCATAGAAAAGGCATTTGATAGATTACTCTTCAACCAGGAAACTTTCTGTCATCTACACATGTATCATGGAGAATAAGATTTTTTTTTCAACTATTAGATTTTTAAACACTTCATAGATTATCAGTTGAAAATTATTAGTATTTTTTTTTTAAAAAAACAAAGAGAACAGTATCACGAACTGCATGTACCCAGCTTCAGGTTTTACCTGCATTCTATCAGTCTTATAACCAGACCTGCCTATCTGAGTCATGAATGCTAGACTCTCTGGTCAGGTTGGTTTTTCTTCTAATGCTTGGTTTCCCTTTGCTTACTCTCTTTTTACTTTCGCTGAAAAGATCAATCTATTAGACCTGTTTTAGCCACTCTTTCCTTTTCTCCCCACTCCAGAGAAGACATGGCCTTACATTATGGTTTGGAGCAGGATGCTGTGAAGTTACCTTATTCTAAAATGGTGTAGACATCCAGGAGCTATCACAAGACTGTATCATAGAGAACAAGGGAGGCAGGTAGAGGCAATTCCTGTCAGAATGATGAAGGCATCAGAGCTGCTCTTTGAAGGATTATTAGCTTTTGGAGAAGCTTTTGGATGGATGACAAATTGCAATTATTATTTCTTTTTTTTTTTTATTATAAGGATGATAGTAAACAGTTTGGCATGCTTACTACGTTCCAGGCACTGTTCCAATATTATACTTTACCTATAGTATTTCATTCTCACAGCAGCCAAACAAGGTACAGGGACTGTTAACATCCCTATTTTACAGATGAGGAACCTGAGGCACAGGGAAGTTAATTCACCCAAGGGCATAACAGCACAAGGGAAATACAAGTTCAGACATTCATGAGTTCATAGAGTAGGTATGAAGGTCATGGAGGCCAACTCGTTTATTAAAGAAACAATAATGCAAGGGGTAAAGGGCTTCTCCAGGACACACAGCTAGTGTGTGGCAGGGTTGAGGCTCATATGCAGGAACCCTGACTTGAGCCTGGTGTGTTTCATTTGTGCCACTCAGCTGTCTCCACTGCTAGAAGCACCTAGAGTCCTCATGATATCAGTATTCTACCTTTCAGCTTTTGTTAATATTGACTCTTCTTTTACTATCTTCTTCCCTTCAGGAATGTTTAATTTTTTAAAATCTTAATTCTACAAATTATTGAACTTTGCAAACAGAATACAGCCCATTCAAGACATGGTGCAAAAGTCAGTGTAAAGTTGGGGAAAATCTCCTGCCTTATATGAAACTCTAAGTATTAAATGAATTGTTTTCATTTCTTTTTTTTTTTTCATTTCTTCCACCTTATAGCCTTAAAAAAAGATGTCTCAAGGATAATTTCTTTCTCTGCCATCAAAGGCATTGCACACTGTAGTGCTATTCATGTTATTTTACTTTTATAACAGAAAAAGCATATACAGAGCAAAAATTCAGTCTGAAAGGAGCACAAACACATCACTGATTATCAAATCAGAGGCTGCAACAAGAGATGGGAATATGAGTTATAAGGATTTCCCTTTTTCTTTTTTAATGCGAGTTACTGTATACTCATGGATTTTTATTTACTATATTACAGTCAATTATAATCATTCTTTTTTGACCAAATTTGGCCACTGGAAGCCTCTTTAATCCGTTCCTGTCTTTTTTTTTTTTTTAAGAGCGAGAGAGTGTGTGTGTACAGGGTGGGTCGGGGAGGGGCGGCAGAGGGAGAGAATCTTCAAGCAGACTCCATGCTGAGCTTGGAGCCACACACAGGGATCAATCCTGTGACCCATGAGATCATGACCTTGAACCAAAACCAAGAGCCGGATACTTAACAGACTGAGCCACCCGGGCACCCCTGGTTCCTGTGTCTTTTTGATATAATCCCATTAGTCTTTGAGTCTTCTTGCTTTCTATGACAATAAGATATCCCCAAAAGATGTCGTATGTTCTTGCCACATTTTTTTTTTTTTGGTAGTGTGTGTGTGTGTGTGTGTAAACATGGAAAGAGCAGTTTAGAGTATATGGATTTTAGAACTCTTTGAGAAATTTGAAAGCCATTATTTAGATCACTGTGTGAGTTGCGATTTTTAAAAATAGAATTTCGGCCTTCAAGAGCAATATTTTTAGAGTGGAAACTTATTTGGGAAATGGAATTTATAAGTTGTCTAAATCAAGGGTTTACTAACTTAATCTTTTCTCTCAACTTTTTGACTCATTTCCCTTTGTGCTGAGAGAAGAGAACAAATACACTGATAATTGCTTACTAAGGACATTTCACATGAAAAGAAATGGAAAGAATTTTCAGATACTGATCCTGCCCAGAGAGTGGTGAAAGGGATGGCATATTCAGTGTTCTCTGTCCTCCATGGTCTTCTTTACTACATAATCAAAAGGCTCTCCCTCCACTCCGCCCTGGCCTCTCTACTGTTGGCTAGAGGTACAAGGAGCTATTTACTTCAAAGTCAGACCTATCTGGAGTCACTTTAGCTCTTTTCTTACTAAGTTTTTGTAGCATTTGAGGTTCCCCCTCCAGTCTGTAAAGCAAAGCAAAACTACTCTTATAAGTTGAAAGTGAGGATGTAATGACAAATTCTACATAGTACGAGTACGGGACCTGAGGCACAGCAAGTGTTCAGTAGTTGTTGAATTCCTTCTACCTTGTATTGTATTTACACATGCAGGATATGTCTGCCTCATTTCTCTAAGCTTTATTAAATATAACACAACTACAAAAACTGCCTAAAATGAACAGTTTAATGAAGTTTAATGAAGTATTAGATGAGCATTCTTTTGGACATCATCCATATGAAACAGGTCTCGTCTTCCTCAGTTGGATGAGGTACACTCTCTGGTAGGTCAGGACAGTCCTGATTTTGCAGTGTGGATAATTCTGTAGCAGTTTCCACCACCAGAAGTCACACATGGGGAGGAGAGATGTCATTTCATAGCTAAATTAAGTTGGCCCAGATCCAGCAAAGATCTTGTTAGCATAAGGGAGATCTCATTGTCCACTACAGTGTAGTTTGGGCTCACTTCTATGTCTGTGGAAAGACTGGCCCGCTTTGCAGTTTTTAAATCACAAAATGACTAGGAAAAATGCAGATGTGTAAAATCCTTGTACTCGTCCCAGAAAGCTTAAACTCCCAGTTGTAAAAGGAAATTTGGAATGTCAGGAATCCCTGAGGAGAAACATTCAACTTTAGGATCTTGGTGCTGTTTGGCTGATACAGGGGCAGTCACCGGCTGCCGGGTACAGTTCTGATGCTGACGTTGATGACTCACTCTGGTCTTCTTCTTCTCTGGACTCCTCCCTTGTCACATGCTTTGGCTATGAATCCAACTTCTTCACCTGCTCCTCAATTCTCTAGGTCTCTGGGTTGGATAGAAAGCTTGATGAGTTCTGAATATTGATTCATATTTTACCATCCCACATTGACTCATCTCTCTAGTTCCCAGTTTGGATCTGGTAACCCTGCAGGATAAATCTTCTAATAACTGTCTCCTATGCTCCATGCCTTGTAACTATAGGAGGTTGCAACTTGCTCTGTTGCCCAGCCCTGGTCTGGGAGATTAGTCACTAACTTGAAGTTAACCAAGGAAATGTCTTTTTTTTTTCTTTCTGTTCTTGTTTGTTTTTATTTGAGTAGTTTTTTGTTTGGTTGGTTGCTGGTCTTTAAGAGATGTCATAAAGCTATGGCATTATGACAGTTAGCTCTTGACCTTGCTTTTTGGAACCAGGTGAGAGAAACTTTCTTCTGTCATTAAGATTGGTTGTTTCAGGTCCACACTTCTTGTAGTCCCTGGCATTGCTGGTTAGCTTGCTCTGGATCTTATCTCTTTAACAAGACTACACATACTTTGAGAACAAGGAGCATGTCTATTTTTCCTCCTTGGCACCCGAGCACTCAGCATTGTCATCCATCTACCATGTGTTGTGGCAACTGGAAAAGAGCCTTGGGTTTGCTGTTTTGTTTTGCCTAGCCATCATCTAGCAGGTCAGGTCATTAACTATTTTGTCATCAGAGTTGAGGTCCCAACTAGTTGGTGTCTTTGAGAAATAATACCTTTGTTAGAAGGAGAGAGCCCACTCTCAATAGAGAACTTTCAGAGAACTGCAGATAAATATCATAATTTTGGTATTTGATGAAGAGAGAAAGATTGTTATTAGAGTGTTGAAGTTGACTTTAGTGTTTTCTTTCTCAATCAGGGCTCAAGTGTTTTAGCCCATGGTAGGCCTTTGAGGCAGAAGGATGGCCATGGTCCTTTGCTCTTGAGATATCTCTAGTCTTGTTGGACTGTAACAGATGCAAGGGATCTGAGAAGGGTGCTCTGAGACAGACAGCATGTGCTGCAAGGTTGTCAGAGGGCAGGAAAGGCCTCACAGAGATGATAGAATATGAAAGTCTTATGCTGGACCTTCACAAAAGAGAGGCTTCCTAAGAGCAGAGAGGAAGACTTTGGAGGAGGCCAAGGTATGAACAAAGTGCAGCATGTATTTGAAGGAACTGAGTAGGAAAATTAGGCTGGAGGGGAAAGATAAGACAAAGAAGTAACGGTGGTAAATTGAGAAGGGTTTGTTATAGGTCATAGGTGACAATAAATGCTGCCTAAGGGGTTTGGAGGTGAGAAAGTGTTCTAGTGAAGGTGATGTTCTCAGATTAGCCTTGGAAGGGCCTGCAGGGTAGTAGCAGTGGGGCAATGCTGAGAATTGGGTAATTGGTGGAGATAGATTGCTGCTGGGTCTGCCTTTTTGAGTAGAAAGGCTTAGACCACTATATTTCCCTCCTACACTAATTCTAATAGATTTTCATAGATCCGCAGTAGCAGTTCATCACACAAAGAAGAACTTTTGCATGACTTATGGTGCCAAACAGTATATCCACACTGTATTTGAACGTTTGACTTGGAATAAATATTAACATGAATAACTTTTTAAGAACATTTCTGATTGATAATAGACATTTCAATAGCTGCTTACTAGACTGACTCCAAGAATCATGAAGCTGTGGCATTGACAGTCCTTGACATTGCTGTTTGCAACCAATGAGGGAAGCTTACTCTGTCATTAAGATTGTCTGTGCCATGGCCATAAATGTAGTAAAGAACCATCCTATGAATGTAGCCCTGGTCACCATGCACATTCATGCATGGGAGGGTCCTCATCAGAATGATGTCATTGTCTGGTCAACTTGCCAGTTCATGTTCTATACTTTTTCTATGATTTTGACAATCATTATATTTTAAATTTTTTATTGAAAATAGATTTTTATTTTTTTAAAGGAAATGTGCATATGAATCTTATATTTCTGGCGTAATTCATTTTTTACCGCTTTTTTTGTCCACTTTAATCTGAATGTGCCTTGTGGACTCTTACCATGCTGTATGGTCTGGTAAGTTCAGTAACACCAATATAGGTCATCATTTCATAGGGGTAGTGACTGAGTAGGCAGTGAACTTGACAAGGAGAGGAAAGAACCTCAGGACCCACAAAGAGGCTGGTTTGATGAATATCTACCTTCCTTAATCCCAGATTTGTACCAGGCCACATGGTTCAGAGGTGCAGGCGAGCTCTCATTTCCTGACACTCTTTGGAAAGATTGCCAGTGGTCTGGTTGGCAATCTTGTTCATTCATAAGCTGACCTGCTAAAAGTAGGTCTGACTATCTTGAATAGACTGCAAACAGATTTGTTGGCTGGTTACATACTAGCATTTGGCAAACATTCCAGGTTCAATCAAATGTCAGTTTCGTACCTGGTCTATATGTACAGTTCTAAAACTAAACTACACAAAAATGAAAGGCTCAACTAATGAATTTAAAGCAAGCTCAGACTTTGCCAGCTTTGTAGGTTAAGCGTAAGCAGCAAATTAAAATGAGACCAGCAAAGATGAAGAATGTGGTAGGCATGGAAGAAGGTGAAGAGTGGGTCTTACAGGCACGTTAGTGAAACCCTGGAGCACTTACAGCAAGTGCCTAATTACAAAATGAGACATTCATTACCCCAGAGGGAGATCATTGCCTTTGGACATGTAGATTCTGGGATCTGTATTCTATCCCATTTAAAACAAAACAAACCAACCCCCACTTTCCTAAAATCCTTGTAAAGCACCTGGAGCCATGCAAAAGGTTATTAGCATTTCTGAACTCTCCAGCCACTCAAGGCAGTGGTAAAATTCTCATTGCTTGATAAATATAACAATTCTTCAGGAGAGTCTTTTCCCCAGACTTAATTTTAAAATGAAATATCACATAGCTGCTGTCTTGTTGGGGTCCAGTATATAGGGGCTTGAGGTCCATGTCAGCTCTGGGCAGGATGACTTTGGGGCAAAGCCGTCAGTATTCATCAGTAAGTCATTTCCCACCATTTAAAATATATACTCACCAAAAAAAGCTTAAGAAGTCAATATACTACTATTCTCATATTGATACTATAAGAAGTTCCAAAATTTCATTGTAACAGTGAGCTAAAGCAATCTTCTCTGCAGTCAGCATCAAGAAAAATCCATTGGTTAACAGTTTGGAGTTTTTCCTTCCGGTATAATTTACACGCAAATAGGTACATATTTTTGATTTTTTAAAAATGCAGTCATACTTGAAAAAGTATGGTGGAGGAGTAGAGGACTCTATTCCAACTGGTCCCGGCATTGAGCTGGATATCTATCAGACCACTCTGAACACCCACGAAATCAGCCTGAGATGTAAGTAGATAGATCTGGAACTCTACAAACAGAATATGGCAGGCGGTTGGTTTCGGTATATGAATTGGGGAGCCGCAATTCTGAGGGCAGATATCGGAGGAAAAACAGAAGGGGGAGGGAGCCAAGCCCTTGGGATCCTACACTGCCAGTGAGGGATAGCCTGCTGCGCTGGGGACCAGGCACAGACTTGCAGACTGGTAGTGACAGGGAAAGGGCTTTAGAGCAGTGCCCCTGGATGGAAACCCGGAGCGGTGGGGCTGCGCGTGCGAACTGGGGGCGGCTGGTGGTTTTAGAACGCAAAGGGCAGAGATGTGCCCCAACCTGGAGGCAAGGACTGGGAGTGCTGCTGAGGGGCGCACAACTCAGGACGCTGCAGCTTATAGCAGCGCAGACAGAAACAGAGATAGTGTGGCCTGGAGAGCTCACTGAAGAACAGACTGTGATCTCTCTGCTCTGAGGCAGAGGGTTGAAAATGATCTCTTCTGCTCTGACTCTTGGAAGAGACGTGGAAAGCTGCCAGGGAAAGCCACCAGAGAACAAAAGCCCCCCAAAATGGTTTCCACTGAGCCCATCCCCGCCAAAGGGGGCAGGGCAACTCTGCCCAAACAGGGTTGCTTGAGTAACTGCATAGCAGGGCCCTCCCCCAGAAGAGGCTGGGAGAACAAGAGGCCAGCAACCCTAAGGTCCCTATAAAACAGGTGCATCTTGCTTGGGTTCTGGTCAATAATTTGGACTCTATACATTCCCTCAACCACCCCTCAACAAAATGACTAGGAGGAGGAACCCCCAAAATAGGAAAGACTCAGAGACTGTGGCTTCTGCCACAGATTTACAAATGGATACAGATATAACCAAGATGTTGGGGATGGAATTCAGGCTAGCAATTGTGAAGATGATAGCTAGAATGGAGAAATCGATTAATGGCAACATAGAGTCTCTAAGGGCAGAAATGAAAGCTGAACTGGCAGAACTTAAAAATGCTATCAATGAGATCCAGTTTAATCTAGTTAATCTAACAGGGCAAGCAAGGCAGAAGAATGAATTAGTGATTTAGAAGAACAATTAATAGACAAGAAGGGAAAAGAGGAGGCCAGGGAAAAACAACTCAAATCCATGAAAATAGAATCAGAGAAATGTGACACCATGGAACATTCCAGTGTCAGAATTATTGGGATCCCTGAGGGGGTGGAGAGAGAGAGAGAGAGAGAGAGGACTAGAAGATATAGCTGAGCAAATCATAGCTGAGAACTTCCCTAATCTGGGGAATGAAACAAACATTTGAGTCCTAGAGCCAGACAGGACCCCTCCCAAGATAAAGAAAAATAGGCCAGTACCCTGGCATTTAATAGTAAAACTCGCAAATCTTAGAACCAAGGAAACCATCTTAAGGGCAGTTAGGGGGAAGAGATTCCCTACATACAGAGGGAGGAACATCAGAATAACGTCAGACCTATCCACAGAGACCTGGCAAGCCAGAAAGGGCTGGCAAGACATATTCAGGGTACTAAATGAGAAGAACATGCAGCCAAGAATACTTTATCCGGCAAGGCTGTCATTTAGAATGGATGGAGAGATGCAGAGCTTCCACGACTGGCAGAAACTGAAAGAATATGTGACCACTAAGCCGGCCCTGCAAGAAATATTAAGGGGGGTTCTATAAAAGGAGAAAGACCCCAAGAATGATATACAACAGAAATTTACAGGGACAATCTATAAAAACAAGGTCTTCAATATAATAAAATAATCACTCTCAATGTGAATGGCCTAAATGCTCTCATAAAACAGCACAGGGTTGCAGATTGGATAAAAAGGACCCATTCATATGCTGTCTACAAGAGACTCATTTTGAACCTAAAGATACATCCAGACTGAAAGTGAAGGGATGGAGATCCATCTTCCATGCCAGCGGACCTCAAAAGAAAGCTGGGGTAGCCATTCTTATATCAGACAAATTAGATTTTAAACTCAAGTCTGTAATTAGAGACACTGAAGGACACTCTATCATTCTTAAAGGGTCTATCCAACAAGAAGATCTAACAATTGTAAATATCTACACCCCCAACATGGGAGCAGCCATCTACATAAGCCAACTGTTAACCAAAACAGTCATATTGATAACAATATGTTAATTGTAGGAGACTTCAGTACTCCACTCTCAGCAATAGAGAGATCATCTAAGCAGAAAATCACAAAGAAACAAAAGCTTTGAATGACACACTGGACCAGCTGGACCTCACAGATATATACAGAACATTCTACCCTAAAACAACAGAATACTCATTCTTCTCGAGCACACATGGAACTTGCTCCAGAAGAGACCCTATACTGGGTCACAAATCAGGTCTCAACCGATACCAAAAGATTGAGATTATTCCCTGCATATTCTCAGGGCATAATGCTTTAAAACTGGAACTCAATCACAAAAAAATTTGGCAGAAATTCAAACACTTGGAAGCTAAAGACCACTCTGCTCAAGAATGTATGGTCAACCAGGAAATGAAAGAAGAATTTAAACAATTCATGGAAACCAATGAGAACGAAAACACATCGGTCCAAAACCTATGGGATACTGCAAAGGAGGTCCTAAGGGGGAAATATATCCAAGCCTTGCTCAAAAAAATAGAAATATCCTGAATTCACCAACTAACTTTACACCTTAAAGAACTAGAGAAAAAGCAACAAACGATGCCTAAGCCATGCATTAGAAGAGAAATAATTAAGATTAGAGCAGAGATCAGTGAATTAAAAACCAGAAACACAGTAGATCAGATCAATGAAACTATAAGTGGTTCTTTGAAACAATTAATAAGATCGATAAACCACTGGCCAGACGTATCCAAAAGAAATTAGAAAGGACCCAAATTAATAAAATTGCAAATGAAAGGGGAGAGATCATGACTAACACCAAGGAAATAGAAACAATTATTAGAAATTATTATCGACAGCTATATGCCAACAAATTGAGCAACCTGGATGAAATGGATGCCTTTCTGGAAACCTATAAACTGCCAAGACTGAAACAAGAAGGAATTGACAACCTGAATAGGCCAATAACCAGTAACAAGAATGAAGCAGTGATTAAAACCTCCCCCCCCAAAAAAGAGTCCAGGGCCTGATGAATTCCCTGGGGAACTCTACCAAACATTCATAGAAGAAATAATACCTATTGTCCTGAAGCTGTTTCAAAAAATAGAAACAGAATGAAAGCTTCCAGACTCATTCTATGAGGCAAGCATTACCTTAATCCCCAAGCCAGGCAAAGACCCCATCAAAAAGGAGAATTTCAGACCGATACCCTTGATGAATATGGATTCCAAAATCCTAGCTAATAGGATCCAACAATACATTAAAAGGATCATCCACCACGACCAAGTGGGATTTATCCCTGGTATGCAAGGGTGGTTCAACATTTGCAAATCAATCAATGTGATAGAACACATTAATAAGAGGAGAGAGAAGAACCATATGGTCCTCTCAATTGATACAGAAAAAGCATTTGACAAAATACAACATCCTTTCCTGATTAAAACTCTCCAGAGTATAGGGATAGAGGGAACATTCCTCAAGTTCATAAAATCCATCTATGAAAATCCCACAGCGAATATCATCCTCAATGGGGAAAAGGTGAGAGCCTTTCCCTTAAGATCAGGAACACATCAAGGGTGCCCACTCTCGCCACTATTGTTCAACATAGTACTAGAAGTCCTAGCAACAGCAATCAGACAACAAAAAGAAATAAAAGGTATTCAAATTGGCAAAGAAGAAGTCAAACTCTCTCTTTTTGCAAATGACATGATACTTTATGTGGAAAACCCAAAAGACTCCACCCCCAAATTACTGCAACTCATCCAGCAATTCAGTAATGTGGCAGGATACAAAATCAATGCACAGAAATCAGTTGCTTTCTTATACACTAACAGCGCAACTGTAGAAAGAGAAATTAGAGAAACGATTCCATTTACAGTAGCACCAAAAACCATAAGATACCTCGGAATAAACCTAACCAAAGGTAAATGGTCTATACTCTAGGAACTACAGAACCCTCATGAAAGAAATTCAGGAAGACACAAAAAGATGGAAAATTATTCCATGCTCATGGATCGGAAGAATAAACATTGTTAAAATGTCTATGCTACCCAGAGCAATCTATACCTTCAATGCCATCCCAATCAAAATTCCAATGACATTTTTCAAAGTGCTGGAACAAACAATCCTAAAATTTGTATGGAATCAGAAAAGACCCTGAATCACCAAGGAAATGTTGAAAAAGAAAAACAAAGCTGGGGGCATCACGTTGCCCAATTTCGAGCTGTATTACAAAGCAGTGATCATCAAGACAGCATGGTACTGGCACAAAAACAGACGTATAGACCAATGGAACAGATTAGAGAACCCAGATATGGACCCTTAAGTATGGCCAACTAATCTTCGACAAAGCAGGAAAAAATATGCAATGGAATAAAGACAGTCTCTTCAATAAATGGTGCTGGGAAAATTGGACACCTATATACAGAAGAATGAAACTCAACCATTCTCTAACACCATACACAAAGATAAACTCAAAATGGATGAAAGACCTCAATGTGAGACAGGAATCCATCAAAATCCTAGAGGAGAACATAGGCAGTAACCTCTTTGACATTGCCCACAGCAGCTTTTTCAAGATTCATATTCAAAGGCTAGTGAAACAAAAGCAAAAATGAACTTTTGGGACTTCATCAAGATAAAAAGCTTCTGCACAGCGAAGGAAACAGTCAACAAAGCAAAGAGGCAACCCACAGAATGGGAGAAGATATTTGCAAATGACGGTACAGACAAAGGGCTGATTTCCAAGATCTATAAAGAACTTCTCAAACTCAACACCCAAAAAACAAATAATCAAGTCAAAAAATGGGCAGAAGACATGAAAAGACACTTCTCTGAAGAAGACATACAAATGGCTAACAGACACATGAAAAAATGTTCATCATCATTAGCCATCAGAGAAATTCAAATCAAAACCACATTGAGATATCACCTTACACCAGTTAGAATGGCAAAAATTGACAAGGCAAGAAACAACAGATGTTGGAGAGATTGTGGAGAAAGGGGAACCCTCTTACACTGTTGGTGGGAATGTAAGTTGGTACAGCCACTTTGGAAAACAGTGTGGAGGTGCCTCAAAAAAATTAAAAATAAAGCTACCCTATGACCCAGTAATCGCACTCCTGGGTATTTAGCCCAAAGACACAGATGTAGTGAAAAGAAGGGCCATATGCACCCCAATGTTCATAGCAGCAATGTCTGCAATAGCCAAACTGTGGAAAGAGCCGAGATGCCCTTCAACACATGAATGGATAAAGAAGATATGGTCCATATATACAATGGAATATTACTCAGCCATCAGAAAGGATAAATAGCCAACTTTTACATCAACATGGATGGGACTGGAGGAGATTATGCTAAGTGAAATAAGTCAGGCAGAGAAAGTCAATTATCATATGGTTTCACTTATTTGTGGAACATAAGGAATAGCATGGAGGTCATTAGGAGAAGGAAGGGAAAAATGAAGGTGGGGAAATCGGAGGGAGAGATGAACCATGAGAGACTATGGACTCTGAGAAACAAACTGAGGGTTTTAGAGGGGAGGGGGTGGGAGGATGGGTTAGCCTGGTGTTGGGTATTAAGGAGGGCACATACTACATGGAACACTGGATGTTATACGAAAAAAATGAATCATGTATCAGTACATGAAAAACTAATGATATATGGTGACTAACATTACATAATAAAATTTAAAAAAATTTGGGATCATACTTTAAGAATATATGCCCTGCCTTTTTTCTTACATTATAATTTATTGTGGCATTAGATATTCTCTGAGAATATGAATTTTTTTTTAAGATTTATTTATTTTAGAGGGAGAGAGAGAACATGAGCAGGGGAGGGAAAGAGGCAGAGGGAGAGAGCGAATCTCAAGCAGACTCCCTCCTGAATGCAGAGCCTGACATGGGGCTCCATCTTACCACCCTGCGATTATGACCTGAGCCAAAATCAAGAGTCTGATGCTTAAGTGACTGAGTCACCGAGGTACCCCTAAGAACATGAATTATTAAGGACTGAAGAGTATAGTTTTATATGGATGTCTGAGAATTTATTAATGAATTCCTTTTGTTAAATGATATCTTGCTGGTTTTTGCCTTCATAAAATGTTCATTTTTGCACATTACACTTCTGTTTGTGAATTTTTTAGGATAAATTAATGTAAGTTAAATTAGTTAAATATATACATTTTTAATAAACAACTTCAGAATGCCTCCAAAAGGCTGACTCCAATTATATTTCCTCTAGGACTATGGGAGATTGTTTCAGCGTACTCCACTAACACTAAGTGTTAAAAGAAATTGTTTTGCAGGTTCATAGATAAACCATGGTATCTTACTTTAATTTTTATTTCTTTGATTACCTGAGAAATTTAATTTTCCATATACTCGCATTCTTGTATTATTGTTTTTGGCTTATTCTGTATCCTAGAAAGTGATCCTCTTTGCATACTAGCTTCCCTAATGAGCATGAGTGATGAGGCAATCATAGTTTATAACTAACTGCAAACCCAGGTGAAGGACAGCCTTTTTTTTTTTTTAAGATTTTCTTTATTTATTTGACAGAGAGAGAATGAACACAAGCAGGGGGAGTATGAGGCAGAGGGAGAGGGAGAAGCAAACTCCCCACTGAGCAAGGAGCCTGACATGGGGCTCGATTCCAGGACCCTGGGATCATGACCTGAGCCAAAGGCAGACACCTAACCGATCAAGCCACCCAGGCACCCCAAAGGACAGCCTTTCTTATAGATTTGCTGATTAGATCAATAACTTTTTTTTAAAGATTTATTTGAGAGAGAGAGTACATGCATGAGTGGGTGGGGGAGGGGCAGAGGAGAAGGAGAGAGAGAATCCCAAGCAGACTCCCTGCCAATCACAGAACCTGATGTGGGGCTTGATCCTAGGACCCTGATATCATAACCAAAGCTGAGATCCAGAGTTGGACACTCAACCGACTGAGCCACCCAGGTGCCCCTAGATCAATAGCTTTTATGTCTACTTAATGAACATCTGTCCTAACCTTCTGTTCTTTATTCTTTCTCTAACAGTTACTGATGATGGTGCATAATATGCTTTAGTACGTTATTAAGAAATCTATCCAATGGATGGAATAGTTTTTCTTACTAATGAATTTGTAATTCATTAGTATCATACTATTAAAACTTTGCATATTTTATTAAATACTACTTTCATCTTACTACCAACCTCTTAAGATTTTTTGGCCTGAAGAGGACTGTGAGAGGGCATCAAGTTCAGTTTTCTGCCATTAGGCAAAGCCTAATCAAATTAGCCTGGAAGAGGCAGTAGAGGGAAAGCACTAGATTAAGTCTGAAGACTTGGTTTTGGATTCTTGCCCTTTGAGTATTCTTGGCCAAGCCAAACCTCTCTGAGCCTTAGATTCTCCATCTGTAAGATGGGAATAATAATCTCAGCTTCACTCACTGTAAAAGCTGTTTGTTAAAAAAAAAGGGGGGGGAGGGTACATATAATACTTCGTAAACTTTTGTAAAACATAGAAATTTAAAATACTGTAAATTTATCTTTTTTATTTCATTAAGGAATTTCATGAACTGAATAAATACTGATTGGGCGCCTGGGTGGCTCAGATGGTTAAGCGTCTGCCTTCGGCTCAGGTCATGATCTCAGGGTCCTGGGATCGAGTCCCGCATCGGGCTCCCTGCTCCTTGGGGCCCTGCTTCTCCCTCTGCCTTTCTCTCTTGCTCTGTCTCTCATGAATTAAAAAAAAAAAAATCTATAAATACTGATTAATACTGAGTATTTTGTACGTGGCCTTCTAGTATACAGGCCCCAAACTCTTAATACAAAGCTTGGCTCATACCTGAAAGAGCATACTCTGTAATTTTTTCTATACCTACCTAATCTTCTTTTTCTAAAAACTCTAATGAAGAGTTGATTCTCTGATTTGATAGACATCTAAAAAATATAATAGATCAATGAAACCAGTAGCTGGTTCTTTGAAAATATAAAATTGATGACCCCCTGGCCAGACTCACTTAAAAAAAAAAAAAGAGGACTCAGAGTCACAAATGAAAGAGTAGAAATAACAACCAACATGACAAATACAGACATTTGTAAGAGAATATTATGAAAAATTATGTGCCAGCAAATTGGACAACTTAGAAGAAATAAATTCCTAGAAACATATAATATACCAAAACTGAAGCAAGAAGTACAAAGTTTGAAGACTGATGACCAACAATGAAACTGAATCAGTAATCCAAAAACTCCCAACAAACAAAAGTCCAGGGCCAGACGGCTTCACAGGTGAATTCTACCAAACATTTAGAGAGCTAATACCTATTCTTTTCAAAATATTCCAAAATATAGAAGAGGAAAGAAAACTTCTAAATTCATTCTATGAGGCCAGCATTACTCTGATACCAAAGATAAAAACATCACAAAAAAAAGAACTACAGGCCAGTATCTCTGATGAACATAGATGCAGAAATTCTCAATAAAATACTAGCAAACCAAATCCAACAATACATTAAAAAAAAAAGAAGAACTTCACCATGACCAAGTGGGATTTAGTCCTAGGATGCAAGGGTGGGTCAGTATTCAGAAATCAACATGATACATCACTTCAACAAGAGAAAGGGTAAAAACGATATGTTCATTTCAATAGATACAGAAAACCATTTGACAAAATACAACATCCATTCATGATAAAAACCTTCAACAAAATAGGTTTAGCGGGAACATATATCAACATAATAAAGGCCTTAGATGAAAAACCCACAGCAAGCATAATCCTTAATGGAGAAAAACTGAGAGCTTTTCCCCTAAGGTTAGGAACAAGACAAGGATGTCCACTCTCACCACTTTCTTTTGTTTTAAGGTTTTATTTATTTGAGAGCACGTGCGTACACGTGAGCACAAGCAAAGGGATTGCCAGGCAGAGAGAGAAGCAGGCTCCCTGCTGAGAAAGGAGCCCAATGCAGGACTCAATCCCAGGACCCTGGGATCATGACCTGAGATGAAGGCAGCTGCTTAACCGACTGAGCCCCCCCAGGCGTCCCACTCTCATCACTTTTATTCAACATAGTACTGGAAGTCCTAGCCATAGCCATTAGACAACAAAAAACTAAAAGGCATCCAGACTGGTAAGGAAGAAGTAAAGCTTTCAATATTTGCAGATGACATGATAGTGTATATAGAAAACCTGAAAGACTTCACAAAAAAAACTACTAGAACTGATCAATGAATTCAGTAAGCTCATGGGGTATAAAATCAAGGTACGGAAATCTGTTGCATTTCTATACTATAATAATGAAGCAGCAGAAAAAGAAATTAAGAAAATAATCCCATTTACAATTGCAACAAAAATAAGATACCTAGAAATAAACCTAACCAAAGATGTGAAAGACCTGTACTCTAAATAACTATAAAACATTGACCAAAGAAATGGAAAGATAGTCCATGCTCATTGGTTGGAAGAACAAATATTAAGATGTCTATGCTACCCAAAGTAATCCACAGTTTTATGCAATCTTTATCAAAATACCAACAGCATTTTTCACAGAACTAGAACAAACAATCCTAAAATTAGTATGGAACCATAAAAGACCCCGAATAGCCAAAGCAATCTTGAAAAAGAACAGTTTTGGGATAGAGTCTTTTGGTTTTCCACATAAAGTATCATATCATCTGCAAAGAGGGAGAGTTTGACTACTTCTTTGCTGATTTGGAGGCATTTTATTTCTTTAAAAATTTTTATTGTTATATTAATCACCATACATTACATTATTAGTTTTAGATGTAGTGTTCCATGATTCATTGTTTGTGCATAACACCCAGTGCTCCATGTAGAACGTGCCCTCTTTAATACCGATCACCAGGCTAACCCATCCTCCCAACCCCCTCCCTTGTAGAACCCTCAGTTTTTTTTTTTTCAGAGTCCATCGTCTCTCATGGTTCGTCTCCCCCTCCGATTTCCTCCCCCTTCATTCTTCCCCTCCTGCTATCTTCTTCTTTTTTTTTTCTTAACATATATTGCATTATTTGTTTCAGAGGTACAGATCTGAGATTCAACAGTCTTGCACAATTCACAGCACTTACCAGAACACATACCCTCCCCAGTGTCTATCATCCAGTCACCCCATCCCTCCCACCCCACCCCCCACTCCAGCAACCCTCAGTTTGTTTCCTGAGATTAAGAATTCCCCATATCAGTGAGGTCATATGATACATGTCTTTCTCTGTTTGACTTATTTTGCTCAGCATAATACCCTCCAGTTGCATCCACATCGTTGCAAATGGCAAGATCTCATTCCTTTTGATGGCTGCATAATATTCCATTGTATATATATACCACATCTTCTTTATCCATTCATCTGTCGGTGGACATCTTGGCACTTTCCACAGTTTGGATATTGTGGACATTGCCGCTATAAACATCGGGGTGCACGTACCCCTTTGGATCCCTACATTTGTATCTTTGGGGCAAATACCCAGTAGTACAATTGCTGGATCGTAGGGTAGCTCTATTTTCAACTTTTTGAGGAACCTCCATACAGTTTTCCAGAGTGGCTGCACCAGCTTGCATTCCCACCACCAGTGGAGGAGGGTTCCCATTTCTCTGCATCCCTGCCAACATCTGTCGTTTCCTGACTTGTTAATTTTAGCCATTCTGACTGGTGTGAGGTGGTATCTCATTGAGGTTTTGATTTGGATTTCCCTGATGCCAAGAAATGTTGAGCACTTTTTCATATGTCTGTTGGCCATTTGGATGTCTTCTTTGAAAAAATGTCTATTCATGTCTTCTGCCCATTTCTTGATTGGATTATTTGTTCTTTGGGTGTTGAGTTTGTGAAGTTCTTTATACATTTTGGATACTAGCCCTTTATCTGATACGTCATTTGCAAATATCTTCTCCCATTCTGTCGGTTGTCTTTTGGTTTTGTTGACTGTTTCCTTTGCTGTGCAAAAGCTTTTTATCTTGATGAAGTCCCAATAGTTCATTCTTGCCCTTGCTTCCCTTGCCTTTGGCAATGTTTCTAGGAAGAAGTTCCTGCGGCTGAGGTCAAAGACATTGTTTCCTGTGTTCTCCTGTAGGATTTTGATGGACTCCTGTCTCACATTGAGGTCTTTCCAACCATTTGGAGTCTATTTTTGTGTGTGGTGTAAGGAAATGGTCCAATTTCATTCTTCTGCATGTGGCTGTCCAATTTTCCCAACACCATTTGTTGAAGAGACTTTTTTCCATAGGACATTCTTTCCTGCTTTGTCGAAGATTAGTTGACGATAGAGTTGAGGGTCCATTTCTGGGCTCTCTATTCTGTTCCATTGATCTATGTGTCTGTTTTTGTGCCAGTACCATGCTGTCTTGATGATGACAGCTTTGTAATAGAGCTTGAAGTCCGGAATTGTGATGCCGCCAGCTTTGCTTTTCTTTTTCAACATTCCTCTGGCTATTCGGGGTCTTTCCTGGTTCTATACAAATTTTAGGATTATTTGTTCCAGCACTCTGAAAAAAGTGGATGGTATTTTGATGGGGATTGCATTGAATGTGTAGATTGCTCTAAGTAGCATAGACATCTTCACGATATTTGTTCTTCCAATCCATGAGCATGGAACGTTTTTCCATTTCTTTGTGTCTTCCTCAATTTCTTTCATGAGTATTTTATAGTTTTCTTAGTACAGATTCTTTGCCTCTTTGGTTAGATTTATTCCTAGGTATCTTATGGTTTTGGGTGCAATTGTAAATGGGATCGACTCCTTAATTTCTCTTTCTTCTGTCTTGTTGGTGTATAGGAATGCCACTGATTTCTGTGCATTGATTTTATATCCTGCCACTTTACTGAATTCCTGTATGAGTTCTAGCAGTTTTGGGGTGGAGTATTTGGGGTTTTCCACATAAGGTATCATATCATCTGCAAGGAGTGAGAGTTTGACTTCTTCTTTGCCAATTCGGATGCCTTTGATTTCTTTTTGTTGTCTGATTGCTGTGGCTAGGACTTCTAACACTATGTTGAATAGCAGTGGTGGTAGTGGACATCCCTGCCGTGTTCCTGACCTTAGGGGGAAAGCTCTCAGTTTTTCCCCATTGAAAATGATATCGCTGTAGGTTTTTCATAGATGGCTTTTATGATATTGAGGTATGTACCCTCTATCCCTATACTCTGAAGAGTTTTGATCAAGAAAGGATGCTGTACTTTGTCAAATGCTTTTTCTTTTTTTTTCTTTTTTTAAATATTTATTTATTTTTTTTTAAAAAGATTTTATTTATTTATTTGACAGAGAGAGACACAGCGAGAGAGGGAACACAAGCAGGGGGAGTGGGAGAGGGAGAAGCAGGCTTCCCACCGAGCAGGGAGCCTGATGTGGGGCTCAATCCCAGGACCCTGAGATCATGACCTGAGCCGAAGGCAAACGCTTAATGGCTGAGCCACCCAGGCGCCCCTGTCAAATGCTTTTTCTGCATCTCTTGAGAGGATCATATGATTCTTGTTCTTTCTTTTGTTAATGTATTGTATCACATTGATTGATTTGCGGATGTTGAACCAACCTTGCAGCCCAGGAATAAATCCCACTTGGTCGTGGTGAATAATCCTTTTAATGTACTGTTTGATCCTATTGGCTAATATTTTGGTGAGAATTTTTGCATCCATCTTCATCAGGGATATTGGTCTGTAATTCTCCTTTTTGATGGTGTCTGTGTCTGGTTTGGGGATCAAGGTAATGGTGGCCTCGTAAAACGAGTTTGGAAGTTTTCCTTCCATTTCTATTTTTTGGAACAGTTTCAGAAGAATAAGTATTAATTCTTCTTTAAATGTTTGGTAGAATTCCCCTGGGAAGCCATCTGGCCCTGGGCTTTTTTTGGGAGATTTTTGATGACTGCTTCAATTTCCTTAGTGGTTATAGGTCTGTTCAGGTTTTCTATTTCTTCCTGGTTCAGTTTTGATAGTTGATACATCTCTAGGAATGCATCCATTTCATCCAGGTTATCTAATTTGCTGGCATGGAGTTGCTCGTAATATGTTCTTATAATTGTTTGTATTTCTTTGGTGTTGGTTGTGATCTCTCCTCTTTCATTCATGATTTTGTTGATTTGGGTCATTTTTCTTTTTGATAAGTCTGGCCACGGGTTTATCAATCTTGTTAATTCTTTCAAAGAACCAGCTCCTAGTTTTGTTGATCTGTTCTACTGTCCTGTTTCATTGATTTCTGCTCTGATCTTTATTATTTCTCTTCTCCTGCTGGGTTTAGGCTTTATTTGCTGTTCTTTCTCTAGCTCCTTTAGGTGTAGGGTTAGGTTGTGTACTTGAGACCTTTCTTGTTTCTTGAGAAAGTCTTGTATTGCTATATACTTTCCTCTTAGGACTGCCTTTGCTGCATCCCAAAGATTTTGAATAGTTGTGTTTTCATTTTCATTGGTTTCCATGAATTTTTTGAATTCTTCTTTAATTTCCTGGTTGACCCATTCATTCTTTAGTAGGATGCTCTTTAGCCTCCATGTATTTGAGTTCTTTCCGACTTTCCTCTTGTGATTGCATTCTAGTTTCAAAGCACTGTGGTCTGAAAATAGGCAGGGAATGATCCCAATCTTTTGGTACCGGTTGAGACCTGATTTATGACCTAGGATGTGATCTATTCTGGAGAATGTTCCCTGGGCAGTAGAGAAGAATGTGTATTCCGTTGCTTTGGGGTGGAATGTTCTGAATATGTCTGTGAAGTCCATTTGGTCCAGTGTGTCATTTAAAGTCTTTATTTCCTTGTTGATCTTTTGTTTAGATGATCTGTCCATTTCAGTGAGGGGGTTGTTAAAGTCCTCCACTCTTATTGTATTGTTGTCCATGTGTTTCTTTGCTTTTGTTATTAATTGCCTTATATAGTTGGCTGCTCCCATGTTAGGGGCATAGATATTTACAATTGTTAGATCTTCTTGTTGGATAGACCCTTTAAGTAGGATATAATGTCCTTCCTCATCTCTTATTACAGTCTTTGGTTTAAAATCTAATTTGTCTGATACAAGGATTGCCACCCCAGCTTTCTTTTGGTATCCATTAGCATGGTAAATGGTTTTCCACCCCCTCACTTGCAATCTGGGTGTGTCTTTGGGTCTAAACTGAGTCTCCTGCAGACAGCATATCGATGGGTCTTGTTTTTTAATCCAGTCTGTTAGCCTGTGTCTTTTGCTTGGGTCATTTAGCCCATTTACATTTGGGGTGACTATTGAAAGATATGAATTTAGTGCCATTGTATTGCCTGTAAGGTGACTGTTACCGTATATTGTCTGTGTTCCTTTCTGGTCTATGTTGCTTTTAGGCTCTCTCTTTGCTTAGAGGACCCCTTTCAGTATTCCTTGTAGGGCTGGTTTTGTGTTTGCAAATTCCTTTAGTTTTTGTTTGT
>NW_023270268.1:29429227-29440914 GCF_011800145.1 Mirounga leonina
CTCATTTAGTGCTCTGAATATATCCTGCCAGTCCTTTCTGGCCTGCCAGGTCTCTGTGGATAGGTCTGTTGCCAATCTAATGTTTCTACCATTTTAGGTTACATATCCCTTCTCCCGAGCTGCTTTCAGAATTTTCTCTTTGTCTCTGAGACTTGTAAGTTTTACTATTAGATGTCGGGGTGTTGACCTATTTTTATTGATTTTGAGAGGGGTTCTCTGTGCCTCCTGGATTTTGATGCCTGTTTCCTTCCCCAAATTAGGGAAGTTCTCTGCTATAATTTGCTCCAATATACCTTCTGCCCCTCTCTCTCTTTCTTCTTCTTCTGGGATCCCAATTATTCTAATGTTGTTTTGTCTTATGGTATCGCTTCTCTCTCGAATTCTGCTCTCGTGATCCAGTAGTTGTTTATCTCTTTTCCTCAGCTTCTTTATTTTCCATCATTTGATCTATATCACTGATTCTCTCTTCTGCCTCATTTATCCTAGCAGTTTGCGCCCCCATATTTGATTGCACCTCATTAATAGCCTTTTTGATTTTGACTTGGTTAGATTTTAGTTTTTATTTCTCCAAAAAGGGTTTCTCTAATAACTTTCATGCTTTTTTCAAGCCCAGCTAATATCTTTAAAGTGATGATTCTGAATTCCAAATCCGACATCGTACTAATGTCCGTATTGAGTAAGTCCCTGGCAGTCGGTACTACTTCTTGTTCTTTATGTTGAGGTGATTTTTTCTGTCTTGTCATTTTGTCCAGAGGAGAATAGATGAATGAGAGAACAAAATGCTAACAGGGTAACAACTTCCCAAGAAAATATACTCTAAACAAATCAGAAAAGACCTGAAGCAGAAAGGGAAAGAGAGAAAAAGGAAAAAGAAAAAAAAAGATAAAGATCAAAACAAACAAAAACAGAACAAAACAAAACAAAAAACAATATGATCAAATATGATCAGGCTGGTGCATAGATCAGTGCCACACACTAGATTTTGGGTGTATTTTGGTCTGTTAGAAGAAAGTGCCTCCCAAAATTTTAAAGAAAGAAAAACATATATGTACAAAAATAAGGGTTGATATGATGAAGGAATGGAATATGATTGTAAAGATGAAAATTATAAAAAATTTTATGAAAGGAATTGATAAGTTGTTTGAAAAAAGAAAGAAGAGGATTTAAAAAAGAAAAGAAAAAAAGGAGAGAATGTGGTCAGGCAGGGGAGTAGAAAAAAACCATACACTAGAGATTTAGGGTATATTTTGATCTGTTAGAAGAAACTATCTCAAAATTTTAAAGAGAGAACAACTTATATATATATGCCAAAAATTCGGGTAACTACTATGAAGGGATAGAATATGACTCTAAAAATGAAAAATAAAAATGTTTTTTACAAAAGGGATTGATAAGATGTTGGTTGAAAAAGGGGAAAAGAGAAATTCAAAAAAAAAAGTTAAAAAAAATTTAACTTTGAAAGACTAAAGAATCATGGTAAAAAAAAGCCATGGATTCTATGTGCAGTATTCCCCTAGCGTTGGAGTTCTGTCGTTCTCATTGATGGGTAAACTTGGTCTTGGCTGGCTGTTCTCGCTGATCTTCTGGGGGAGAGGCCTGTTGCCATGGTTCCCAAATGTCTTTGCCGGAGGTGGAATTGCCCCGCCCTTGCCCGGTCCAGGCTAAGTAATCTGCTCAGGTTTGCTCTCGGGAGCTTTTGTTCCCTGCACGCTTTCCGTACAGCTTTGGAGGCCGAGAGTGAAATGGCGGCCTCCCAATCTCCGGCCCGGAGGAGCCGAGAACTTGGGGCCCCGCTCCTCAGTGAGTCCCCAGAGAAAAGTAGTCAGTCACTCCCATCTCCCCGGTCTCCAGCTGTACTCTGTGCTCACCCGGCCGGTGACCAAACGTTTCTATCTCTGGCACCCGACTCGGTGTGGAGTCTCCAAACCCAGCAGATCCCTGCGGTGCGTTCCCATGCCGCTCCTCCCGGGGGAGGAAGGGGAGTGTCCCCAGATTTGCCACTTGTTGGGTCCCTGCTGGAGGAGCAGTGGCCCGACCATGCCGCGGATCATGGTTTATGGCAACCCTGAGCTGAGAGCCCGTGCCTCGGCTTGGTCTCTGCAGCCGGCTTCCGTGCTCTGATACCTGGGAGCTCTGCCGCACTCAGGCGCCCCCCGTCTTTCTGTGACCCCGAGGTCCTGAGACCACACTGTCCCGCGAGGGTTTCACCCCCAGCTTAGCCACTGTAGCAATGTCCCTCAGCGGAGCAGACTTCTAAAAGTTCCGACTTTGTGCTCCGCGGCTCTATCACTTGCCAGAAGCGGACGACGGAGGCACCTCCCCCGCTGTCTATCCTCCCAAATATCACCTCGGATTCACTTCTCCGCACGTCCTACCTTCCAGAAAGTGGTCGCTTTTCTGTTCAGAGAGTTGTTGCTATTCTTTTCTTCGATCTCCTGTTGAATTTGTAGGTGTTCAGAATGGTTTGATCCCTATCCAACTGAATTCCTGAGACCAGAGGAAATCCAGTTCTCCTATTCCTCTGCCATCTTGCTCTGCCCCCTTGGAGGCATTTTATTTCTTTATTGTCTGATTTCTGAGGCTAGGACTTCTCGTACTCTGTTTAACAGCATTGGTGGTAGTGGACATCCCTGCCATGTTCCTGACCTTGGGGGAAAAGCTCTCAGTTTTTCCCCATTGAAAATGATATTCACTGTGGTCTTTTATATATAGCTTTTATGATATTGAGGTATGCTCCCTCTATCCCTACACTGTGAAGAGTTTTAATCAGGAAAGGATGCTGTACTTTTTTTTTTTTTAATTTTATTTATTTGACAGAGAGAGACACAGCAAGAGAGGGGACACAAGCAGGGGGAGTGGGAGAGGGAGAAGCAGGCTTCCCACTGAGCAGGAAACTCGAGGTGGGGCTCCATCCCAGGACTCTGGGATCATGATCCGAGCCAAAGGCAGACGCTTAATGACTGAGCCACCTGGGCGCTCCAAGGATGCTGTACTTTGTTAAATACTTTTTCTGCATCAATTGAGAGGATCGTATGGTTCTTGTCCTTTCTTTTATTTATGTAGTGTATCACACTGATTGATTTTGAGGATGTTGAACCACCCTGGCAGCCCAGGAATAAATCCCACTTTTCCGTGGTGAATAATCCTTTTAATGTACTGTTGGGTCCTATTGGCTAATATTTTGATGAGAGTTTTTGCATCCGTATTCATCAGGGATATAGGTCTGTAATTCTCCTTTTTGGTGGGGTCTTTGGTTTTGAAATCAAGGTAATGCTGGCCTCATAGAACAAGTTTGGAAGTTCCCCTTCCGTTTATATTTTTTGGAACAGTTTCAGAGGAATGGGTAGTAGTTCTTTAAATGTTTGGTAGAATTCTCTTGGGAAGCCGTCTGGCCCTGGGCTCTTGTTTGTTGGGAGATTTTTGATTACTGCTTCCATTTCCTTGCTGGTTATGGGTCTGTTCAGGTTTTCTATGTCTTCTTAGTTCAGTTTTGGTAGTTTATATGTCTCTAGGAATGCAGCCATTTCTTCCAGATTGTCTAATCATGAGAATATAGTTGCTCATAATATGTTCTTATAATTGTTTGTATTTCTTTGGTGTTGGTTTTGATCTCTCCTCTTTCATTTATGATTTTATTTATTTGCATCCTTTCTCTTTTCTTTGATAAGTCTGGCCAGGGCATTATCGATCTTATTAATTCTTTCAGAGAACCAACTCCTAGTTTCATTGATCTGTTCTACTTTTCTTTTGGATTCTATTTCATAGATTTCTGCTCTGATCTTTACTCCACCCCAAAATTGCTAGAACTCATACAGGAATTTAGCAATGTGGCAGGATATAAAATGAATGCACAGAAATCAGTGGCATTTCTATACACCAACAAGACAGAAGAAAGAGAAATTAGGGAGTCAATCTCATTTACAGTTGCACCCAAAACCATAAGATACCTACGAGTAAATCTAACCAAAGAGGCAAAGGATCTGTACTCAGAAAACTATAGAATACTCATGAAAGATATTGAGGAAGACACAAAGAAATGGAAAAACGTTCCATGCTCATGGATTGGGAGAACAAATATTGTTAAAATGTCTATGCCTAGAGCAATCTATACATTCAGTGCAATCCCTATCAAAATACCATCCACTTTTTTCACAGAGCTGGAACAAATAATCCTAAAATTTGTATAGAACCAGAAAAGACCTTGAATAGCCACAGGAATGTTGAAAAAGAAAACCAAAGCTGGGGGCATCACAGTCCCAGACTTTAAGCTCTACTACAAAACTGTCATCATCAAGACAGTATGGTACTGGCACAAAAACGGACACATAGATCAATGGAACAGAATAGAGACCCCAGAAATGGACCCTCAACTCTATGGTCAACTAATCTTTGGCAAAGATATCCAATGGAAAAAAGAGTCTCTTCAACAGATGGTGTTGGGAAAACTGGACAGCCACATGCAGAAGGATGAAACTGGACCATTTCCTTGCACCATACACAAAAATAGACTCAAAATGGATGAAGGACCTAAATGTGAGACAGGAATCCATCAAAATCCTAGAGGAAAACATAGGCAGCAACCTTTGTGATCTTGGCCGCAGCAACTTCTTGCTGCACACATCTCCAAAGGGAAGGGAGACCACCACAGAAATGAACTATTGGGACTTCATCAAGGTAAAAACCTTTTGCATAGCAAAGGAAACAGTCAACAAAACCAAAAGATAGAATGGAGAAGATACTTGCAAATGACATATCAGATAAGGGACTAGTAACCAAAATCTATAAAGAACTTATCAAACTCAAAACCCAAGGAAAAAATGAAACAAGACAAAACCAGAGAGGGAGACAAAACCAGAGAGGGAGACAAACCATGAGACTCTTAATGTCAGGAAACAAACTGAGGGTTGTTGGAGTGGAGGGGGGTGGGAGGGATGGTGTGGCTGGGTGATGGACATTGGGGAGTTTATGTGTTGCAGTTAGCTCTATATTATGTAAGACTGATGGATCACAGACCTGTACTCCTGAAACAAATAATACATTATATGTTAATAAAAATTAATAATAAACTACTGATATATACAGCAAAAAAACAAAAACAAAACGAAGAACAAAACTGGAGGATCACAATTCTGGACTTCAAGTTATATTATAAAGCTGTAATAAAGCAGTATAGTACTGGCCCAAAAATAGACACATAGATCAATGGAACAGAATAGAAAACCCAGAAATAAAGCCACAGTTATATGTTCAACTAATCTTTGACAAAGCAGGAAAGAGTATCCAATGGTAAGACAATCTCTTCAACAAATGTTGTTGGGAAAACAGGTCAGCTATATGCAACAGAATGAAACTGGATCACTTTATTATACCATACACATGCACACAGAACCTCAAAATGGATTAAATTCTTCCTGTGGGACCTGAAACCATAAAAGTCCTAGAAGAGAGCATAGGCAGTAATTTCTCTGACTTTGGCTACAGCAATATTTTTCTAGGTATGTCTCCGGAGGTGTGGGAAACAAAAGCAAAAATAAACTGTGACTACATCAAAATAAAAAGCTTCTGCACAGCAAAGGAAACAGCAAAAGTAAAAGGCAACCTATGGAATGGGAAAAGATATTTGCAAATGACTTGTTCAATAAAGGGTTAGTATCCAAAATATATAAAGAATTTATAAAACTAAACAACCCCAAACCAAATAATCCAATTAAAAAATGGGCACACTGGGGCACCTGGCTGGCTCAGTCGGAGGAGCATGTGACTCTTGATCATGGGGTCATGAGTTCAAGCCCCATGTTGGGTGTAGAGATTACTTAATTTTTTTTTTTTTTTTTAAGGCAGAAGACATCCAGGTGGCAAACAGACACATGAAAAGATGCTCAGTTATCACTCATCAGGGAAATGGAAATTGAAACCATAGTGAGGTATTGCCTTACAACTGTCAGAATGGCTAAAATCAACAACACAGACAGCAGGTGTTGGTTAGGATGTGGTGGTGGGAATGCAAACTGGTGCAGCCACTGTGGAAGACAGTATGGAGGTTCCTCAAAAAGTTGAAAATAGAACTACCTTATGATCCAACAATCATACTACTGCGTATTTACCCCCAAGATACAAAAGCACTAATTCAAAGGGATACATGCACCCCTATGTTTATTGTAGAATTATTTACAATAGCCAAACTATGGAAGCAGCCCAAGTGTCCATTGATAGATGAATGGATAAAGAAGATAAGGGTGTGTGTATATATTTACATATGTATATATGTGTGTATAAATTATGTGTCTGTATGTATATATATAGTGGAATATTATTCAGCCATAGAAAGAATGAAATCTTGCCATTTACACTGACATGGATAGAGCTAGAGAGTATAATGCTAAGTGAAATATGTCAGAGAAAGACAAATACCATATGATTTCACTCATGTGGAATTTAAGAAACCAAACAAATGGACAAAGGGAAAAAGGCAAACCAAGAAACAGACTTAACTACAGAGAACAAACTACTGGTTACCAGAGAGGAGGGCGGTGGGGGGATGGGTTAAATAGGTGATGGGAATTAAGGAGTACACTTACCGTAATGAGCACTGAGAAATGTATAGAATTGTTGAATCACTATATTGTACACCTGAAAGTAATATAATACTAAGTTAACTATACTAGAATTAAAATAATAAACTTAATAAAAAATAATGTCATGGTGGCATAAGAACATGTTTGTTTTGAGTGTCTCTGAAAACTCATTTTTTGGCACCTTTCTTGCTAAGTTTCAATTATCCTGCCTCTAATAAAATACTGAATCTCTAAAGCATGGTGATATCAGCAGTATTTAGAGCTTTAAAATGTAGGCATGTCTTGGGAAGAAACTTGCCTCTTTTTCCTCTGATATTAAACTCGGGTACTCTTTTCTGAAACTGTTAAATGGTAGGTAAGGATAACTAGGAGGATACAGTCCATCATTTCAGCCTTAAATTTATAAATATATATAATATATAAAAATGAAGTGACACAAATCAACTTCATTTCAGATCCAGATTTACAGGGAATCAGCCATGAAAAAGTCAAGTTTCTAGAACATTCTTCCTTATTGATTAGTTGGCATACGTAGAGTGCTGTGAAAGCTCTCCATTACCTTTTTTTAAATATTTTATTTGAGAGCATGAAAGAGCAAGAGCAGGGGGAGGGGCGGAGGGAGAGGGAGAAGCAGACTCCCTGTTGAGCAGGGAGCCCGATGCGGGGCTCAATCCCAGGACCCTGGGATCATGACCTGAACTGAAGGCAGACACTTAACGCTTAACCGACTGAGCCACCCAGGTGCCTCTCCATTATTTCTTGAACTCCAAGGTCTAGGAACTGTGGCTGATAATATCCTCTGGCCTCTTACCCAAGTGATATATAAAAGTTTTTCTTCTATAAAATTTTAAATATATAATTTCTTTAGTTGTATAATTTAAAATGTATCAATATATTAAATAGTTCACTGTTTAGAAGTTTTTAAAATAGTATTCGCTCATAATTCCAAACTATAACACAATGGCCATTATTTTAATTAATTTTTAACTTTTTTTTAAAGGCATGGTTTTATGAAGTATAATCAAATTATATTCAGTATTGTAACTTGGATTTTTTTCACTTAACAGTAAATCTTTAAAAGCTTTCCTAATTCACAGTATAGTATTGATAATATTAATTATTAAGATAATGTTAGTAGCAATATTTTTTATCAACCGATCATACTCTACCATTCTCTATTGTAGAACATGTCCATAGTTTCTACTTCTAGAGTAGTCATTGAAGCTGTACTTATAATACATTCACTCATAAAATGATCAGATAATTAAAAGTGAAAAGGGAAATTACATAGAAGAAAATGGCACAAAGCTGTGTAAATATCTTAAAAAGTTCATTTAGACATAACTGGAAAAGTTACTCTGTCATATCCATGACTTGGGAGGAAAAGCATAATATGTTTGTAGGTAAAAATTGGAAAGGTTAGAATGAAGTCCCACTTGAGGTAGGAAGCTGAGACCGTCTCTGATTAAAGCCTGAACCTTGAGCATCCTGCACTCTGCAAGAAAGCTTGTTCCTCAGGCCCTAGTTGGGTAAGAAAAGTGTGGAGGCCGATCTGCTTCTGGGACTGGTTTTTCATCTTTATCGTGTGTATGATCTTGGCCAAGTCACTTTATTTCTCTGGGCTAGTTGCATCTTATTTAAAAAACAGATCATATGTCTTAGATACTTGCCAACATTCCTTAATTCTGTGATTTGTTAACATCGTACCTGTTTAACATTGCTCTGAGTGGTCTGGAATTAGGAAAATTAATAAGACTTAGAGGGTGGAGGAAACTTAATTTTGATGAAGGCAGACGTTTCCCAGAACAGATAAATAAGAAGGCCCAGTGCAACTTGCTTTAAAACATTTTTATGTCTCTCCCGACAATTCATATTTACTGTTAAGACAGCATGTCTTTCTGAATTGAAAATCTGGCTAGGAATAGAGATGCTTTCAATTCATTGAAAACTCAATTGGTGGATGGCTGTGACTTCTTTTTGGCTGGCTCCATTTTATCCTGCTGAGAAGTCAATGCTTGGTCATCTGTAAACCCATCATTTTCATTTATAACAATAGTAATAAGAGGGGAATTGATGTGGGAAGCAGGTGCCTTGGTAGCTCTTAAGAAGGTCTTAGAAGCTGGTTCATAGACCAGCTATTGCATGGATGACAAATATTGTAGCTTAAGTTTCTAGCTCAATCCTATTTTCAAAGGAAACTTCTCTCAGGATGTGTAAATGTGCAAGTCTATGTTTCCTAACCCTCATAACCCATGTCTCTCCTGAGACCTCAGAGTCAGTCATTCTCTTTGTCCATCCACTCTAGTGTGTAGACATATACACATGAAAGAAAGATGCTTCTAGCCAAGTTGATAAGCCTTGGTACAAATCGAAAGAGCATTACATTCATTTCAGGGCAACTCAGTTACAGTCTCAGATCAGCCACTTACTAGCTCTGTGGCCTTGGATAATTTATCAAGCCCCTCCGTTTTCAGTAAAATGAGGCCTTTGGCTAGAGAATCTCCAAGATCTACAGAATTATACTTTCAGAAGTATAAGGCCTGAGACATAAATAAATGCAGGCCTGGCCCCAGGCACATTGGTAAGGCAAGACATACTATTTGCCTCTGGAATTTCCTCCTTCCTTTCTGTACACCTCATCATTCATTCACTTTTCCTACTTCCAGTCTCCTTAGCATCTGGCACTTAGTTGAATTCTGCTACGCCCTGCTGGCAGGCCCCTTTCAGCAGTAGATTAGCAGTTTTATGACATTTCCGCAGCCATTTTGCCCACTTAGCATATTCATATGCTAGCCATTCTTCAACATTCAGGTTAAATGCTTTCTTCATGAAGCCATATTTGATTCCCTCATCTAATACTAATCTCTCCAATCGACTATCTTCCATAGCCACTTGTTTCTTAAGTAAATGGTATTTATTCTTGCTTTGTAGGTGTAAATAATATTTCTTTTACTGGATTATAGTCTCTCTTAGGGCAGAATTTATATCCCAATTCCTGATATATCTGTTAAATGAGTGAATGAATGACTGAGGGAATTAGTGAGTTGAATGAGTGAATTAATTCATCACTGTATTCCCACTTGGTACTATGGTGTTCAGTAGTAGACTCTCAATAAATATTGATACATGAACAATTCTGCTTTTCCCATCATTCCCATAGGTCCTTTCTAGGTAAACTAGCTTCTTAATGTCTGATTAATGAAGTTATTAGCTGATATGTTGCTGCTCAGAAAGGAATTTGTGTTTTATAGCAGATTCAAAGGTGTGACTCTTCAATGGTATACATTTCAGATAATGGACTAGAAGAGGTTTATGGGATGTGTGGTGCATGTGGTCAACAGACAGGAAGTGATTCCATCTACCATGCAGGTGCCTGTCCCTCAGCCTCTGTAGAAAGCTGGTCTCATTTACTTGTATTAACTTTTAATTTGTTATGTAAAACAAAGACATCCAGCTACTGTTGTGTTCTCTTGCAAACATTTTTTCCATTCACCTGCAGTGTTTATTTTTGCTATCTTGGCCATGAATCTATAAGCTACATTGAAGAAGGAAGACTGAGATTATCCCAGAGAATGGAGATCTGGTGTTCTTAATCTCTTCTACAGTATCTTCCTGGAACTCATGAAGCAGTGCTCACTTATATTCACTCTTGAGGGTGTAGTGGGTAGTCTCTTTCAATGCCAGTGGGAGATGAGGGAGACTCTTAGGATGTCTCTCCTAATGAATAGCACAGTCTTTATCTTTTTGGATTATATCTGAACAGCCTCACCTCCTCCAAACATACAATTCTGATAGCTCTGCCTCACCCACCACCATACACTGTGTCTTTCCTATGATGTATGCCAAAACAGATGGTAGATGGTAAGAACAATGCAAATCCAGAAGGCCTGGTTATTTTGTGACTATTTTCTGTGGATTATATTTCTCAGATTCTAGAAGACCAAGTACATCTAAATAATTTGGTATAATGCCCAGCAGAGTACCATGAGTGAACTGACAATGAATGACTAGTGATGAGAATGGAGGTTTGCAAATACAACATCCAAGAAACCAGGGGAGATTGTGTGTGTGTGTGTGTGTGTGTGTATTTCTTTATTCATCCATCCATCAATGGTCATACGTTCTTTCCATATCTTGGCTATTGTAAATAAGGCTACAGTGAACATGGGAGTACATATATCTTTTCAAGTTAGTGTTTTCATTTGGATAAATACTCAGATGCAGAATTACTGGATCATATGGTAGTTTCATTTTTAATTTTTTGAGGAAACTCCATACTGTTTTCCGTAGTGGTTGCACCAATTTACATTCCCACCAGCAGTTCACAAGAGTTCCCTTTTCTCCACATCTTTTCCAACATTTGTCATTTGTTGTCTTTTTTTTTTTTTTTAAGACTGATTGATTTAAGAAATCTCTACACCCAACGTGGGGCTCAAACTCACAACCCTGAGATCAAGAGTCACATGCTCCACCAACTGAGCCAGCCAGGTACCCCTTCTTGTCTTTGATGGTAGCCATTTTGACAGATGGTAGGTGATATCTCATTGTGTTTTTGATTTGCATTTCCCTGATAATTAATGATGGTGAACATCAGGGTCCCTGGGTGACTCAGTCGGTTAAGTGGCTGCCTTCAGCTCAGGTCATGATTCCAGGGTCCTGGGATTGAGTCCCACGTTGGGGTTCTTGCTCAGTTGGGAGCTTGCTTCTCCCTCTGCCTACTGCTCTTCCTGCTTATGCGCACATGTGTGCTCTCTGTCAAATAAATAAAATCTTTAAAAGAAAAATGATGGTGAGCATCTTTTCATGTACCTGTGGCTATCTAGATATCTTAGAAAAATGTCCACTCTGATCTTTTGCCCATTTTTAAATTGGATTATTTGTTTTTTTGTTACTGAGTTGTAGGAGTTCTTCATATATTTTTTAGATATTAACTCCTAATCAGATATATGATTTGCGGTTAGTTTCTTCAACTCAGGTTGCCTTTTCATTTTGTTGATGATTTCCTTTGTTGCGCAGAAGCTTTTTAGTTTGATGTAGTCTCACTTGTTTATTTTTGCTTTTGTTGCTTTGGCTATTGGTTCAAAAAATCATCACCATTAGACCTTTGCCTAT
>NW_023270268.1:29440924-29462130 GCF_011800145.1 Mirounga leonina
TTTTCTTTTAGGAGTTTTACAGTTTCAGGCCTTTTGTTAAAGTCTTTAATCTATTTTGAGTTAATTTTTATGTATGGTCTAAGAGAGTGACCCAGTTTTGTTCTTTTGCATGTGGCTATCCAATTTTTCCAAGACCATTTATTGAAGAAACTGTTCTTTCCGCATTATATGTCCTTGGCTCCTTTGTCATGAATCATGGACCACTCCGGGAAACAAACAGGATTTCAGAGAGGACGGGGGTCGGGGGATGGGTTAGCCTGGTGATGGGTATTAAGGAGGACACATATTGCATGGAGCACTGGGTGTTATACGCAAACAATGAATCATGGAACACTACATCAAAAACTAATGATGTACTGTAGGGTGATTAACATAACATTTAAAAAAAAGTCTATTTTGTCTGATGTAAGTGTAGCTATCCCAGCTTTCTTTTCATTTCCGTTTGCACGGAATATCTTTTTCCATCCTTCCCTTACAATCTGTGTGTCTTCTCATATATAAAGTGTATCTCTTGTAGGCAACTTGTAGGGTCTTGTTTTTTTAATCCATTCAGCCATTCTGTCTTTTGATTGGAGAGTTTAGTCCATTTACATTTAAAGTATTTATTGATAGGTTTGTGTGCTTATTGCCATTTTGCTAATTGTTTTCTAGCTGTTCTTATAGTTTCTCTCTCTACCTTTCTTCTCTTGCTCTCTTCCTTTGTGGTTTGATGATTTTCTTTAGTGGTATGCTTATATTCCTTTCTCTTTATCTTTGTTTTTTTTGTGTGTGTGTGGTCACTATGAGGCTTACATATAATATATCTATAACAGTCTGTTTTAAGTTGATGATAACTTAAGTTTGATCCCATTCTAAAGCTCAACCCCCCTCATGTTTTGCCCCCCCTTACCTCCTCTCCTATGTTTTAATGTTTTTGATGTCACATTTTACATCTTTTTATCTTGTGTATCCTTTAATTATTGTAATTATAGTTAATTTAAGCAATCCACTATCTTTACTATATATTTATTTTTGTAGTGAGACTTACTCTTTCATATGTGTTCTGTTATAATTAGGACTCTTTTCAGCTTAAAGAAGTCCCTTTAACATTTCTTATAAGGCTAGTTTAGTAGGAATGAATTTCAGCTTTTGCTTGGTTGACAAACTCTTTATCTCTTCTTCAGTTCTGAATGATAATTTTGCTGAATACAGTATTCTTCGTGGAAGGTTTTGGTTTTTGGTTTTTTGTTTGTTTTTTCTCTTAGCACTTTGAATATATCATGCTGCTTCCATCAGGCCTGCAAAATTTGTACTGAAAAATCGGCTGAATAGTCTAATGGGGGTTCCCTCATCTATGGAGGTTTAGACTTCTTCTGATGGTGAAAACATAACCATTTCTTAATGTCTTAATGTTCTTCCTGTGGTAATTCCAGAATGTTTTTTATTGTAGGTCTATGCTGTAAGTACAGTCACAAAGGAGTTGTTGATAATTACCCAGTCTGGGCCCTTTTACCAAGCCTTTGATTTTCCATGAGTTGATTTTCAGTTGCAGACTTTGTGCATGTTTGTAACCTTTGACCCCTCAACTTATCATTTTTGAAGGAATCAGAAAAATAACACTGGTGGCATTTGAAAGGATAAAATTAGAAATTACTGAATACTTTAATAAAGTCTGGTTTTTCGCCTATAAAATGGCATGATAATATTTTCACCATGAGAGCAAAATGAACTAATGTATGGGAAGCCACTCTGTAAATTATAAACTGCCTTATAAACTTACTATATTTTTATTATAAAATGGAGATACGCTTTCATCTCCAGTTTTTGTTACTTTGCCTTTCTGTCCAGTAATCATATATGTGCATGGTAGCACTGAGAAGATTGCTTTAAAATCTATTATATCTTATTATCTATTATATTTACTATTATCTATTCTTTATTTTACTACTATCTGAATGTTAGACTTCTATGTAGAATTCACTTGTAGTTTGGGATCATTTAGTTATCCAGAGAGACAGAAATGTGGTTAACTGTTCCTTTTTAGGACTAGATCCATTAGTAAAGGGAGATAAACCTCATCATATTTGTTACTATATATGGATGCTACAATGAGTTCATCTATGACTTTATGAACAACTAGAGTGGAATGCCAAATGTAGGAATATTTGTTTTAGGTTTCTTTTTTATTTTTAATTTTATTTATTTATTCATTAAAAAAAATTTTTTTTAATTTATTTATTTGAGAGAGAGAATGAGATAGAGCATGAGAGGGGGGAGGGTCAGAGGGAGAAGCAGACTCCCTGCTGAGCAGGGAGCCCGATGTGGGTCTCGATCCCAGGACTCCAGGATCATGACCTGAGCCGAAGGCAGTCGCTTAACCAACTGAGCCACCCAGGTGCCCTATTTATTCATTCTTAAGATTTTATTTATTTAACAGAGAGAGAGAGAGAGACAGCGAGAGAGGGGACATAAGCAGGGGGAGTGAGAGAGGGAGAAGCAGGCTTCCTGCCGAGCAGGGAGCCCAATGCAGGGCTCGATCCCAGGACCCCGGGACCATGACCCGAGCTGAAGGCAGACGCCTAACGACTGAGCCACTTGTTTTAGGTTTCTTACCTCAGCCTTCTGGTGTCAGTTTGATTTAATCTGAGAAAGGTCAAGTAAATCCAGCACAGAGGAGGGCTGCTTTGTGAGGATGGATTGAAAAAATGAGAATTCTTTAGCCTAGATAGATACTTAACAATGGGATGTGTGATCTAAATCAATAAAATGGTGAAGAGTTGGGATTTTTTTCATTACCTCCAAAACAGTACTCTTTAAAACTTTAAGCATTAGGACTTAGATTCCACTATCCATTCCATCAAACCTGAAACTTGAAAGTAATTTTTTTCTAAAACTTTTCTGATTATAGATATAATATGTTAAAGTCTAGAAAATTCAGTGAGTACAGTTAAAAAAAATCTATAACCCTACATAATAAAGATCATTGTTATTAATCATCATTGTGAATAGTCTTTTCAAGCTTTGTTTTGTTTTTATATCTGAATCTAGATACCTATACCTACTTGTATGTACAACTTTTGATGTTCAAAATTAAGACCATATAGTTTTTATTACCTAAATTAAGAACATTTTCTCATTGTCACAGGCACATAAGTATCCATTATTTATATGATCCATATATATTTTTTTAAGTGGGGGCTTGAACTTACAACCCTGAGATCAAGACCTGTAAATGAGCTGAGACCAAGGGTCAGATGCCCAAACGACTGAGCCACCCAGGCGCCTCAAAATTAAGGACATTTCCTCATTGTCACATGCACATAAGTTAAGCATCCATTATTTAGATGAATCATAATTTATCTGTGCCCTATTTTTGGACATTCCAAGTTGTCTTCCAATTTTTGCTCTTATACATAATGGGACAGTGAAAAGAGCCTTACATGTAGTTTTTTGTGTGTATAATTGACACACAGTGTTAGTTTTAGGTGTACAACATAGTGATGCATTATGCCATGCTCACTACAAATGTAGCTACCATCTGTTTCCATAGAACACTATTACAATTAGCATTGACTATATTCCCTGTGTCTCTGTGACTTATTCGTTCCATAACTGGAAGCCTGTGTGTTGCACTCCCTTTCATCCATTTTTCCCATCCTCCCACCCACCCTGCCTCCTGGCAACCATCAGTATGATCTCTGTATTTATAGGTCTGATTCTGCTTTTTATTTGTTCATTTGTTTTACTTTTTAGATTCCACATAAAGGTGAAATCATATGGTATTTATCTTTCTTAGCCTAACTTACTTCACTTACAATATCCTCTAGATCCATCCATGTTGTCACAAATAGCAAGATCTCATCCTTTTTTTTTAATAGCTGAGTCATATTCCAGTGTGTGTGTGTATGTGTGTACACGCACATACCACCTCTTCTTTATCCATTCATCTAGCCATGTATGTAAAAATTCATGTGAAATTTTCTAACTCTTTTGTTATAGACAGTGCCTAAAAATGGAATAGCATGGTCAAAGATACCATAGTTTCAAGGATCTTTGAAACATACTACCAGATTGTCCTCCAGAAGAGTGCATTGAGAGTTCTCAGTGTCATACTACTCTACCCCTGTCTTACCAGCTCATCAGGTACTGTCTACTTTAAGCACTGACTGCAAATTATGTTCCCCTCACTATCATAGCCTTAGATAACATCTTATCATTTCTTCACTGGTTTGCTCCAACAACCTCTAGTCTTGACTTTCTCCACAGCATTCTCCATGTTTTCAACATGATCTTTCTCAAACAGGAATCTTATCACATCAGTTTGATGGCTCCTTTATAGTCTTCACATGAACCTACACACTCTACCATGTATGCAGAGCTCATTGGATTTGCAGTCCCAACCTCTCCAGCCTCATCTGTAGATACCTGCCCACTTACTTACAGTCTTGATTTAGTCCTCTTTAATTATGGTAGAAGGCTTCTGATCTGAGGCATGGTTTTTTAATCAAAAATATTGGTTAAAATGGGGGGGGGGACAAAAAATGATACAAGTTAAAATTTTTATTTTAACTTAAAACATACAACTGCACAATGTTTGCTAATCTCTTGATGCAGGGCCAAGGCCTTTGCCTTGAATGTGGTTCCACTTGTCAAGGTCCTTCTTGTGTAACCATACCCATAATATGTTACTTACGATTCCAGTTTGGGTTTCTTTCACATAGAGTGAATTCAAGAGCAGAATCTTCTAGGTTGTTATGATATATTTTCCTGTCATTTGTGGCTATCTCATGCTTGATTTCCAGTATTTTTTTTTTTTTGGAGGCTAGTCTTTTTTACTTCTTCCAAAAGATTCAACCTAGTTTTCATGGAAAAAATAACTCTTTTGGTATATATTCATATTTCATTGGCTTTATGATATTTAATTAAATGACATGATTGTTAAACCAAACACAACTGCCATACATAGGTTAGAAAGAAACATGAGCGGATCTTGGCAACATATCCCTTAACTGGGGGAAGTATTAAGTGCCCTGGCCCGCTGGAGAGAAGCCACGAGGCCGAGAATATTTGGCTTGGCACAAGTGTCACTGAGCATGTCTTTCAGAGGGAATTGAGAGTATTTATTAATTCAGGAATTGGTTCAGTGGAGGTTAGTAAAAGGAGTTTTTCACTAACAGTTTTTCACTGTGCTTACAGTCTCTTAAAAATAAGTCATGGTCTATCCCTCTATATCTTTGGCCTGCTAGTTGCTCTCAGATCCTTGCAAATTAACCTCTGGTATCATGGCTTCTTTAGAAAGTTTTCTTTTTCGTAGCCCTTCCCCTTCCAGCTACTTGCTCCTTCTGTTTGCTCACTTAGCGCCATTTGATTTTCCTTGTTAGAATGCCTATTATAATTCCCTTGGTTAAAGTGTCCATATATTAGGCTTATAAGCCCAATGAGACCAGGGGTCATGTCACTTATCTCTAATTCCCTAGCATCTGACACAGTCTTGGCTTTCAGAAAGTATTGGATAAATGAGCTTGAATTTATTCTTTTTTCAGCAAATGATATAAGCTGTAAATATAAATAGCACACATCCTCACATTAAGATACATTTATTATTTCTAAAATTTGAATAGATTACAACAGATGTGTTTTCTGAATAGCAGTTATTGAATTGATGGCATATCTTAAAAATCATAGAAATGAGAGTTAAGAAAGTTTAGATCACTTCAGGGACAGCTAAACCTTAATGAGCATAGTCACTAAGTATAACATTGAGTGTAATATTCTTTCATAAGCACCCCTCCGTGCTGTTGTCAGAATCTGTGTTCTGGGCTGAAGTAACCAGTACAACATTTCTTTTTAACTTTTAAGTCCTAAGGGTGGTTCCAGGGTAGGGAGGTTGTGAAGCTTCACAGGTAAGAACATGAACACTGGAATCCAAGTGCTTGGGGTCATATCTTGGCCTTGCCTCTTACTCTATGCCCTTGAACAAGTCAGGTCCTCACTTTTTCATCTGTAAGACTGAGAAAATTATAATTTCTAGATGATCCATAAAAAATACTTAGAGCTGCTTGGCACGCAATATGCCTTCAGTTTGTGTTCTCATTTGCTGTTGCTATTATTGTGATACTAAAGAATTCATAAAAGTGATCCTATAAATAGTATAATCACAGAAGGATTCATAAAAATGCTTTTATAAATAGTATCGTCCCTCCTGCACACTCACTGCACAGAATCCAAAGAGGTAGCTGTAGGTGGGTAGATATTTGGAATCTATCATTTACTAGCTGTAACATTCTGGGCTATATTCTTAACATCTCTTAGCCTTGATTTTTTTTTTTTTAACCTATAAAATGGAGATAATTACAATGCAAGACTTAGAGGGTTATTATTGATATTAAATTGTAGGATGTATGGAAAGTATAGTTCCTGGAAGATAATAACTGCTCAATAAATGTTATATATCTCTGGCAGTTATAACTGATAGTCACAGTCTATAACTGAATTTTTTTCACATCATGAGCCTCCATTTTCTCCATTGGCATAAAAATAAATCTTGCCAATTTATGATAACTTCAGAGAATTCCAGACTTTTCCCATCGATCTCTAGTTTGAGTAAATAATCTTTCCTTGTATCTTATATTTTTCTTCTCCCTTAGAGTGAGGTTCGGGGACTAGGTGTTCTGATATCTGTGACACTTCAGTTCAAATATAGAGTTCCCAGTGGTTTGGCTCTGAGTGCACAACTAAAAATTTTCATTCCCCTTCTGCCTCCTGGACTCCAGATTCTGCAGCTACCTTTGGTTTCCTGGAGCCTGGTCTACCTGCTTCATATCTAGTACTTTGGGGGAAATTTTTGGTATTCTCTAGCATCTTGCTAGAGAGCCCAGAACCTGTAAGAACCCCCATAAATTTCCATGCTAGCCCTGTGCTGCCATGGCTCTTGGATCCCTCAGGATCTTGCTGGGTGCTGAGCTGCTGTCAGAGCTGATGAATTACCTGGGGTTTTCATTGATTCATCCTCCATCCACCTGGACTTAGAGTGCAGATGGGTAGAGAAGTCCTCTATTCCTTCTCAGAAACCCAGAATAGCATTTAACTCTTAGTCTTTGTGCATTATTTTTCTATTCCTGCCCTAACAAATCACTAGACATTTAGGAGCTCAAAACCAAGTCCAGGTTGACTTGGTTGACTTGTCAGGCTCAAGTTTCACAAGGCTGAAATGAAGGTCTACTTCAGGCTTACCAGATTGTTGACATAATACTTTCTTGACTTTGTAGGACTGAGATCCCCATTTACTTGTTGGCTGTCAGCGGGAAGTTGTTCTCAGCTTCTAGAGGCCACCCACATTCCTTAGCTTGTGGCTTCCTTCCTTAATCTTCAAAGCCAGCAATAATGGTTTGAGTCCTCACATTTTGAATCTCTCCAAACTCCCCTTCTGTGTCATCTTTCCTGACTTTTTCCATTCATTTCTCTGACTTCTCTGCTTTTCAGGGCTCAGGTGATCATTATCTGGCCCACCCAGATAATCTCCCTGTTTTGGGGTCAGCTGATGAGTAACTTTAATTCCAGATAATCTCCCTGTCTTAGGGTCAGCTGACGAGTAACTTTAATTCCATCTGCAAAGTCTCTGCAACACTACTTAGATTTAGTTGTGGATTGAGTAGCCAAGGAACAGAAAACTGGGGTAGGGGTACATCTTTAGAATTTGGCCTGTAACACTCTTACCCCAAACCTCCCTTGACTTTCCTATGCAAGTAGAGAGATAAGCTGGCTAGACATGCATTCTTTAAAAGCCATCACTTACCCTAGGACCTCAGCTTTTGATACACAAAGATGTATCAAAAGGTGCCAAATTATTTTCTTTACCATGCCTCAAGATGCTCTGGACATCTAGAACCAATATCAAATTTTCTCTTGTTATATCTTGGGTATGCCATGGACAGTGTATATAGAAAGGCCTCCCTTTCTCTTTGGATGGTGGTTGAAGGGTAAAGGACCTTCTAAAATTATGGCAGTTCAGTTAATCAAATATTTACAAACTATTCTATAGATGGTGTCATTGGACATTCTGACTTTGAGGAATTTATAACCCAGTATGGGTGAATTTCATTTAAATAAATACAGTAAATACACAATGTGAGAAGACTGTTGTAGGAATATGCATATTATTGTCAGAACCCCAAGGAGGAGGCTGGAACTTCAATTGAGAAGTGAAGGTTTTAGGGCGCCTGGGTGGCTCATTTGATTAAGCGACTGCCTTCAGTTCAGGTCATGATCCTGGAGTTCCGGGTTCGAGTCCCACATCGGGCTCCCTGCTCAGCGAGGAGCCTGCTTCTCCCTCTGACTGTCCCCCCTCTCATGTACTCTCTCTCTCAAATAAATAAATAAATCTTAAAAAAAAAAAGGCATTAAAAAAAAGTGAAGCTTTTAGAAAACAGTGGTGTACAGGCCTTGAAAAAGGGTGGTGGTTGATAAATAATTTTACATATTTGCAGTCTACAAAGTACTTTTCTATACTGGATTTCATTTAGTACTCACAGTTACTTTTTGTAACACGGATTGTAGTATTTGTGTTGCAGATATGGGAGGTAAGACCAGAGAAACTTGCTCAAAATCAGATTCTCATCTTTGAAATTGAACCAGTTTGACCAACTCTAGATTGTGTGCTTTTTTACTAAACCACATTAAGATGAACAGAAGGAAGGGGGCAAACCATGTGGAGAAAACTGCATATGCTAAGACAGTGAGGTGGACTAGTATAGTATGTACAGTAGTCAGCCTCCTGTAGTCTTCTATGATTCCCAAGTACTGGTATTGACACCTTTGTGTAGTCCTCTTCCAAATTGGATAGGGCTGGCCTGTGTAAACAATAGGATACTGCAAAAATGATGCTAAATTGTGAAGCTAGGTTAAAACAGACATTGTAGCTTGCAGCTGGCTTTCCTGAAATCTCTCATTGTGAGGGGAAACAGCTGCCATGTCCTAAGAGACAAGCATCTCTTTGGGGAGGCCCAAGTGGCAAGACTACGTGAAGGCCATCTTGGCAGTAGATCATCCAGTCCCAGCCAAGCCTCGAATGACTGCACCCTGGGACAACAACATGACTACAACCCCATGGGAGGCCCTGAGCTAGAATCATCCGTTAAGCTGCTCTCAGCTTCCTTATCCACAGACTGTGTGAGATGTTTATTGCTGTTTTAAGCCACTAAATTTTTGGCTAACTTGTTTCACAGTAATAGATAACTAATACAGCATGGATTTCAAGAGAGTGAGTAATTAATCTTACTTAAATAATGTTGAACAGATTGTTAAAAAAAAAAAAAAACTTGCCTTACAGCCTAAGAACCTTATTTTTTATTCTATAAGCATGGAGACACTGAAAGGTTTTGAATAGGAAAATACTTGGAAAAATAGACTATTGGAGTCTTCCATATGGAGTATTTACAAATTAAGTGAATTCCATGCCATTTGGGCCTGGAAAGCAGTCACTAAGGGATTAAATGTCCTCCAAATACTTCTGTCTCATCTTTTTTTGAATCTGAAAATCTTAAACCTATATCTGACTCTTTTTGCAACCCTAGGAATCTTATTTTTTTTTTCTAATTATTGGAGAGCTTCCTACTTCCAGTTTTGTTTTTTTTTTTTAAGATTTATTTATTTCAAAAAGAGAGTGAGGGAGGGAGCATGGGTGGGAGGGGCAGAGGGAGAGGAAGAGAGATTCTCAAGCAGACTCCACGTTGAGCACAGAGCCTGACGCAGGGCTTGATCCCACGACCATGAGACTACAACCTGAGCCAAAAGCAAGAATCGGATGCTTAACAGACTGCACCACCCAGGCACCCCTCTATTTCCAGCTTTCTTACAGGGTGAGCATAAGTCCTTGAAAGACAAAACGACTTGTCCTAAGAGTGCTAGAGGCACATCTGTGGGTTACCACCAGGAGGAGGTATACATGATATGAATGCATATGCTGATTAGATTTCAGCTGCACAGCCATAAGGAAAAGTGTATAGTGGGAAAATTCTTATATGGAGCCTCTATTCCCTGGCTTTCTGGTGGAGTCAAATGATGAAAGAGATTTAACTGCCAGCAAAACCTAGACATCAACTCATAGCAACTGGAAAAGAGTGGTTGCTCCTGATATGCCGGGATACCTAGAAGGAAGCATGTGACACATCCTATGTTTTTGAGACCTTTAGGGCTTGAAAGTCTACTACCTAAACCCTGTCAGTGAACAGCCAAAACCTGTAAGCTACAATGTACTAGGGAAAGTGATGTGGGTAGAGTGAATGCCTTCTTTTTAAGTAGAGTGAAATCCAGGTTTAGAGAAAGTGGTCTAAAGTGGCCCCACATCTTTGGATTTTGCTTGAACATTGTAAGGGCTGATAGATACCCTATGGAGACTTCGTCTCTGAAGGTGACCTTTCTATATCTTGGGTGCACTTGGTCATATGGGTGACCTCAGAGATGTCATCCCTGGTTTGCTCTGCTTGAAGCTCAGAGGCAGAATGCTACGGTGGAAAGAACAGAGGACTGGAGAGTCTGAAGATGACTAGCCATGTGATCTTGGGCAGATACTGAATCCCCCAGGTCTCCATTTCCTTGCCAATAAAATGAGGGAGAGTTGAATTGGATGATTCCCAATGTTTATTCTAATTACAACATTCCATGACTTGTGATTCCTTTTATGGAATATCTCCATCAAAATGAGGTACCACATATCTCTGGGAAGAGTTTAGAGTGATAAGCTGACTCTCTTTCTAAAGGGAGTAAGACAAATATTATAACTAAAAATGTTCCTTGGAAACTTTATGCAGTTATTAGACACATGTACATCCATTTGCCTAGTTTTCTGTGTAACATAAGTATTCCTTTGTAATTGTAAGAATTATTTAATTTCTAAAATTCAAAAAGGTTATGATGGGAAAAATTAGAGAGCTGCCTGCCATTGCATTATGCATAAATAATGATCAAGCAAGTCTGTGCCATAGATGTTGTTCAGTATGTTTTTATTCTGTTTAGTAATTTCTTTTTTTGTTGCTGTTTTTGATGTAGTGTTCAATGATTGAGTAGTTGCATGTAACACCCAGTGCTCATCACGTGCCCTTAGTAATTTCATTTTAAATCAATTATTATGATTTGTAGCATCATCTTAACCCCTTGCACGAGGTGCAGCCTCCTGCCTCAAATTGGACTGGTCTTAGTTTTGGTGCAATATTAGTATATCATAGAATGCTTGGGAATTGCACTTTGTAGCTATTACAGATTTTCTTTTTAAGATGGGTAAGTGGAGACAGGAACCCTTATAGAACTCTACAGGATAACTGAAATCCACTAATTAGTCACAAATCCTATATTTTAGTTTCCACTGTAAATGCAACTCTTTTTTTTTTTTTTATCAAACCTGACTGTTTTGTCTTCTTTTTTTTCTCCCCCACCTCCCCATCCCTTAGAGGTTTGGTGAAAATGCAGTAAGGTGAGCAAGCAGAGAAATGAAAAAGGAACAAAATCAAGGGGCCTACATGTTTTTAAAGCTTCATAAAATCAAACTCTGGTGACTCTGGAGTTGATTTGAGTGTGGAGAGGGGAGAAATGGAAGGTAGTCCCCAGGTATAGCAGTTTGCCCTGTTTGAGCATGCAACCACAGCTTCACACATTGAGCAGACAGGATGACAAGTAGAAATAAGTAGTCGGGAAGAAAAGAGAGTGAGGCAAATCAAGAAACAGACTTAACTATAGAGAACAAACTGATGGTTACCAGAGGGGAGGTGGGTGGAGGGATAGGGATTAAGCAGTACTCTTGTTGTGATGAACACTGGATGTATGGAATTGTTGAATCACTATATTGTACACCTGAAACTAATATTACACTCCATGTTAACTAACTGGAATTTAAATTTTTTTTTTTTTAAAGAAATAAGTAGTCGGTGATGGGCTTGTGAAAACAAGTATTTCCACAGCAGTCTTTCCACTGTGGACTCTATTTACTCTCTCCAGTATGTTCTTTTTCTACACTCTTTTCTTTCTAAGAGGATTACATCCTCCATTGCTTTCTGTCCACAAATCCTCCAGTACCATTTGATCGGCATGTTTGTGATATTTCTGATTCAATTAGGATTGGGCCATACCTCTAATGGTCTGAGGAAGTGGCCACCATTGCTGGGTGACTAGCATCCTGCTCTCACATGGCCAGAGGGTGATGTGAATTCATTGCTAAGTTAAAGAACAGAGCCTGAGGGATACTGGGATTCTTCTACTAAATCAGACCTTTTCAAAATCCTGATTTGGAACAAATACAAACTCCTAAAGCTACTGAAGCAAAACTCTGTCTCATAAGGCTATGGTTCTTAAATTTGAGTGTACATCTTCTGGAGATGAGAATCTTCTGGAGGGTTTGTTAAAATCCATTTGTTGTGCCCCTCCCCCTAGAGTTTCTGATTCAGTAAGAAGGAAGTAAGGCCCCAAAAGGTGATGCACATGCTGCTGGTCTAGGGACATTTTGAGAACCGCTGTCCTAAGGCTTTACCAACGTAATTTGAGATGAGGCTACAATCCTGAAGTTTCTCAATTCTCTCATTCCTTTGAGCCAGCTTGGCTCTGACCCACTGCCCCTTGGCTCTGGGGATCATGGGTGTGCGCTCATATCCTGTCCTTCAGATTCATAGGGTCCCAGACAACTGAGACTGTATCTGAACTCTGGGATGATCAACCAATCTGAATTTCTGAACACAGTATAAATCCATAGATTCAGGGCAGAATTTATCATTTCCTATGAAAATAATGCTTTTGGGTAGGGAGTATTCTACTTTATGTATGAGGAATTGAAATTCAAAAGGTTTAAATTGCCCAGGAAATAAATGTCAGAACGAATATTTGAACCCAGGACTCTGGCTTCAGTGTCTGATTATCCTTCAACCAAATCTCTTTCTCCTGGGTTCCATTTTGAACTGAGGGTTTTCATCACCCTCTTTTCTCAGTTTTTATGTAGCCAAGATTATTAAAGACTCTGTTTAATTAGGGTTTGAATTATGACTTACACATACATGTTTGTGTGTACTCATACACATATGAATACATATACACGTACATGCTCCCTTGCTTCATTTTTATTATTTTGCATGTATTTTTATCATACTATATAATATGGATTTGGTAAATTCCCCTAAAGCAGGGCAAGGGATATATATATATACACACACACACACATATATATATACTCCCGAGTATAGTGAACACATGCACACACACATTAGTCATGCACACACAATCTGGTTTTTCCTCCGTAGCTCACATTAAGTCTAAGAAAATATGTCTCTTTCATAGCCATAGACTTATACTAGGTTTCAGCCATGCCCCGGGCTGCCATCAGTAAATAGAGTTCAAACTGCTTTTGCTACCCTGACTGCCTCTCATTTTCCCTAGTAGTTCTCCATAAAGGAGGAGATTAGGGCATCATTTAGTTCTTGTGGGAGATAGTTGGCAGGTCTGTATTGACATATTCACTCTGTTGGAAAACAAGGACAAGCCCTGAGGGCTTTGAGACTGTGTCTGCCATGAGAGTTTATATACTTTGTCCACATTAATAGCAACGTGGTTGTGTGTGTGTGTGTGTGTGTGTTTTCTTTCTTAAAGAAAACAGCTCTTTTTCCACTGGGGCGGAGGGACAAAAAGACTAAAAAATTCTGGCATCTGCTACTGACAGCTATAGTGTAACAAGGATCTGGGTCACAAGAGGAGTGGTGATAAGGGGGAAAAAACGGTGGTTGTAACTACCCCCAGGAACAAAATGACTCTGGAAAAATATAAAATCACTTGCTTTTGTTTTTAAATTTGGTTGTGGAAGTGGGCATTGAAGAGGTTGCAGCTTGTGAGATATTGTGAAATGGTGTATGGAGGGCTATTTAAAATCTGAATATTGCAACAGCAGATGTGGGCAGGTAGTTAATAACATATAAACTAGTTAGCTGATAGGTGTTGTTTGTCCAAGTATGTGCATACACTTTGGTTAGGCTGCAGGTGGCTTTCCATAGTTACCTTTTCGTTCTTGAGGATGAAATTGCTTATAAAAACACAAAATTTTCATTATGCTCAAATTGTTCCCTATTATATCACTTGAATTGAAACCAGTTTGTTTTCAAAACAAATATTATAGCAGAACTGACTTTACAGGTCAATTCTCAGAAGATTCACCCCTTCCCTTATTTTTAGAATATTTGATGGTCATTTGTAACATGAAGGGGCATATTGATGATGACTCTGTTATACATATTTATTTTCTATCTCTTATAAAATTTTAGATAATATTAAAAACATAATGAGTAAAGTCCCCCCCCAACCTCACAAAACAGATGTTAATTTTTTTAAGTCACACAAACATTCAAGATGACATTTTCTCACTTAATCTCACCCTATCCCTGCCTTTGAACAGAGTCAAGTGGGTCTAAGTAACTGATAACTGAGTGTGTATTTTCTCTTGTTTATTTTCCTTGACTGATATCCCTAGGAATTATCTGTTGAAGTGGCTCTGTATTGTTTGGTGAAGTATATATATTCAATTGTTTCCGATCTCAAGGCAGTTCTCAGGGTCTCATTTATTGACTTCAGGATATGGCTGAGTATACTGGATAATTCTCAGTAAATTCTGCTTACAGAATATTTGTGATGGTTAATTCTTGGGGTCTCTGGGTGTTTTACCCTTTTCAGGTCCACTTTGGAAGAAAAAAAGAGAAAATCCACATGGAGAAAAGAAATAGCTCCACATCTTTGAGCCCATATTTGCAGGGGAGCCATGCCTGGCAAAAGCATAGTCTGGGCATCTGGGTGGCTCAGTTGGTTAAGCATCTGACTCTTGGTTTCGGCTCAGGTCATGATCTCAGGGTTGTGAGATCAAGCCCCACAGTGGGCTCTGTGCTCAGCGGGGAGTCTGCTTGAGATTCTTTCCCTTTCCCTCTGCCCCTCCCCCTGCTCCTGTGCTTGCTCACTCTCTCAAATAAAATAAATCTTTTAAAAAATGATGTCCTTGGAGCACAGATTAAAACCCTGTCTTCTAATTAGATATGGCAGCTGGATTCTGCTGTGTTTGAAACACAGAGAGATAAACATTGCATCACTAATATAATTGCTGGGATAGGTAGTATCCATAGAAACATGTAGGAAATTTTTTAAATCTTGATGTTAGTAATAAACTATGAGGTCCTAGAATTTAGGGTTGGAATGAAATGTGGGGAGAGTGGACCATCTTACAGTAAGGAATGAAGCCTACAGAAGCAGCATGAGTAGCCAGGAAATTCTGGCTAGTTATAACAGAGCCAGGACTTAAACACTAGGGTTTCTAGCTGTTTACACCATGCATTGATTTTTGTAGTTCAGTAATTTCTGACCACTTAAGATTCCAGACAGCCCCCATTTCGTTGCTGCTCCTCCCCTTAACCCCAGCATTTGTCACACCTGCTTGATTTGATTCCTCTGCCTGCTGCATCCATTTTATTTTTTTAAAGCTGAGAAAAATGAGGGAGGAATACTTGTATACAGGCCATGGTTACTACCAGTTATTTTATTTCTTTAGTTGATATCCTCTCTTGCTTCCATGGATAGAAATATGAATAAGAATATTGGTATAAGGAAGACAAAAGTGCTAGCCTACTTTATATGGACACCCATTTTCCAACAGTTGTATCCAGTCAGTGAAATTCTCGGATATATTACTGGAGATGCAAAGACCTAGGAAAAAGCAATGAAGAAAATTTCAGGAAAGAATGTTTAACTCCTCAAGATATATTTAAATGTGTGTGTGTATGTATATACGTATTTGTGTGTAGTATGTATATGTGTATGTGTGTGTATATGTATATATGTATGTATGTATATATGTATTGTGTATGTGTAAACACACACATAGACACATCTTTTTTTTTTTTTAAAGATTTTATTTATTTATTTGAGACAGAATGAGAGACAGAGAGCATGAGAGGGAGGAGGGTCAGAGGGAGAAGCAGGCTCCCCGCCGAGCAGGGAGCCCGATGCGGGACTCAATCCAGGGACTCCAGGATCATGACCCGAGCCGAAGGCAGTCGCCCAACCAACTGAGCCACCCAGGCGCCCGACACAGCTTTTTTTTTAAACCAAACTGGGAATATGTATTAAAAATGTTGAGAATGAAATACAATATTTAAGATACAGAGTGTTAATATGCTATTTATGTGACCTTCAACCTTTCAAAATGAATTGTAAAAGCCATTTAATTGGAGGGTGTTCATGAAAAACTGTGTAGTATTAATTTAGTACAATCTCCATACCCCCAAGAATGAGCTGAATAACAACAGTAGCTGACAATTCACTGAACACTTAATAGGCACTAGTCACTATTCTGCATGACTTAAGGAGAATCTTAAAGAGAACTTAAAGAGAATCAATACAACCCAGTGAGGAAAATGCCATCATTATTAGTCCATTTATGGTAGGGAAACTGAGGTTCAGAGAGGTAGCTTTACGTTCCTAATGTCACACAGTTAAGAAAGTTGAGGAGCTGGGAGATAAATTGAGAATGTCTGCTTCCAAGCTTACACTCCTAGTAGAAAAAAAGGGAGGAGGTGGAAGCACCTGCCTTGGTCATGCCTTTCTCACTTAATCAAACAAGTCAGGGCATCCCTTCAGGCAGATTTGTTATCTATTAAAGGGGCATAAAAGTAATACACATACTGTTTTCCTTTCTTACAGATTTGTTGTGATGATCTATGAAAATAGGGAAGGGAAGTTGTATTTAATGAACAGCTATGAGCCAGGGACCATAGCAGATTTTTTCACATAGCATTATTAGCTATTGCTGTCCCTGCTATTGTCACTGTGTAATACTCAAATTCACTGTTGACTCCAGTCACTGCCATTTTCAGAAGATGGATTAACTGCCATCTGTTCTCATGTGTGGGTTTTTCTTTCTGCCTCTCTTGTTTTGCTCAACTGATTTCACTGGGGGTGAGAGATTATTTTTAAAGCAATACATGTTGTTTGTAGAAAATTTGGGCAAAGGATTTGAAAAGGCAGTTTACAAAGAAGAAACTCAAAACGCCATCAAGCACTGGAAAAGATACTCCAAATCACTAGTAAGGAGAAAAATGAAAATTAAGTCAATAATGATGTGTATAGCATTTAGAGAGCTCAATTATGCCAGGTGTTTCTGGGGCTGTGGGGACATTCATGCATTGCTAATATAGACTGATGCTACTATTTTGGAGAGCCATTTGGCACCACTTGTTCAAACTATGGCTACTCAAACCTCCGTGACCCAACAGTTACACTCTTGGAGATGTATGAAAATACCTTTGTTTTGTGTATACACACATTTTAGTGTATTTGTGTGCATGTGTGTGTGTGCGTAAAACACACCATAGGATATAAGAGGATCTTTGTGCAAATTATTGTGGTGCTGTAAGAGGGAGTTGGAGGTAATCTGGGTGTCCTTCACTAGGAAAGTGGTTATGTCAAAGTTAGTGAGTGAACATAAAGGAATTAGCTCTTAGAGGCAATTGATTAGATGCACAGTTACCAACATGGATGGATTTTAAAGGCATAGTACCAAATGAAAAAGGTAAGAAAAATGAGATACAGTACAGAACATTTCCCCAGTTGAAAATACATGCCCACAAAGTGATAATCATTTTGTAAGAGCACATGCAAAAGAGATAACCTGTTAAATTTGTCAGAATGGTTATATGAAGATTATATGAAGGATGAAGGGGAGAAATGGAGATTAAAAGTGGGACAATGATTCATCAACCCCCTGAAGAGGAAAAAAATTAGAAAATGTCAGACCAAAACAAGAAAATACCCGTAATCCTACTGTTTGCAGGTAGGTGTTAAAACTTCAGTATACATTCTTATAGTATTTTATACATGTGTGTGTCCGTGTATGCATCTGTATATATGTATATGTATATATACACATATTTTTATAATTTTTAATGATGTGCAATGTTATAAGTTTCAGGTGTACAACATATTGATTCAACAGTTCTGTACATTACTCAGTGCTCCCCATAATAATTAAAGTCATCATCTGTCACCATATGTTATTACCGTCTTATTGACTATATTCCCAATGCTGTACTTTTCATCTCTGTAACTTATTTATTTTAAAAATAGAAATTTGTGCCTCTTAATCCTCTTCATCTTTTTTGTCCATCCCCCTAATCCCCTCCTCTCTGGCAACCACCAGTTGTCTGTATTTAAGAGTCCGTTTATTCATTCGTTTGTTTTTTTATTCTGCATGTAAGTGGAATCAAATGGTATTTATCTTTCTCTGTCTGACTGTTTCACCTAGCATTATACCCTTTAGGTCCATCTGTGTTGTCATGAATGACAGGATTTCATTCTTTTTTATGGCCAAGTAATATTCCATTGTATGTATACACCACATCATCTTTATCCATTCATTTATTCATGGGTTGACACTTGGGTTGCTTCCATAGCTTGGCTATTGTAAATAATAGTGCAGTAAGCATAAGGTTGTATATATCTTTCTGAATTAGTGTTTTTATTTTCTTTCGATAAGTACCCAATGATGGAATTACTGGGTCATATAATATTTATATTTTTAGTTTTTTTAGGAACCTCCATACTGTTTTCCCTAGTGGCTGCACCAATTTACATTTCCACCAATGGTGCATAAGGATTCCCTTTTCTCCACATGCTTGCCAACTGTTGTTATTTCTTGTCTTTTCAATATTAGCCATTCTGACTAGTGTGAGGTGATATCTCATTGTGGTTTTGATTTGCATTCCCTGATAATTAGTGATGCTGAGTTTCTTTTCATGTGTCTGTTGGCCAATAGCATGTCTTCTTTGGAAAAATGTCTATTCAGGTCCTTTGCCCATTTTTTAATTGGATTGTTCGGTCATTTGACATTGAGTTGTATAAGTTCTTTATATATTTTGGATATTAAGTCCTTATTAGATATATCATTTGCAAATATCTTCTCCTATTCAGTAGGTTGCCTTTTTGTTTTATTGATGGTTTCCTTCACTCTGCAAAGGCTTACTATTTTAGTATTGTCACAATAGCTTATTTTTGCTTTTGTTTCCCTTTCCTGAGGAGACCTATCCACAAATATGCTGCTAAGGCTGATGTTCAAGAGATTACTGCCTATGTTTTCTTTTAGAAGTTTTATAGTTTCAGGTCTCACATTTAGGTCTTTAATTCATTTTGAGTTTATTTTTGTGTTGTGTAAGAAAGTGGTCCAGTTTCATTATTTTGCTTATAGCTGTCCATTTTTTCCAACACCATTTCTTGAAAAGACTGTCCTTTCCCTATTGTATATTCTTGCCTCCTTTGTCATGAATTACTTGATCATATTATTTTTTTCCCTGGATATTTGTGTTTAATAGGCATAAACTCTTTTGAAGGACAATGAAAAAAGTTCGGGGTATAAATAATGGTGATGGTTGCACAACATTGTGAGTGTATATAATGCTACTCAATTGCACACTTGTGGATGATTAAAACAATAAACATTACGTATATTTTATCACAATAAAACAACGAAAACAAACATATTATCTCCCAGTCTTTGTAGATCATGAATATAGGCCCAGCTAAGCTAGGAATTCTACGTCAGAGTCTTTCACAAGACTACAGTCATCTGAACGTTCTGGAGAATAATCTGCTTTCATATTCACACATGTGGCTGTTGGTTAGTTCAGTTACTTGAGGGTCCTTGGGTTGAGAGGCTTAGTTCCACACTGGCCAGTGGCTCATGAACAGTTCCTTGCCACATGGGCTTCTTCAACATGGCCAATTGCTTCATCAAAGCCAGAAACAAAGGGAGAGTATGCTAGAAAAACAGAAGTCACAATCCTTTGTAACCTAATCACAGGAGTGATACCTCATTATCTTTGTCATACTATATTGGTTAAAATAGAATGACTAACTGCAGCCCACAGTTGGAGAGAACTACACATACACATCCCAGGAATCAGGAGTCACTGGGGACTATCTTAGAAGTCAGCTTGCTACAATAAGATTGTATCAAATGATACCACAACATCTGGATGGAAATTATTAATATCACACTATTGTATCACCATATAGAAGCAAATCAAATGTTTCTGAATATTTAGCAGCACGTAGCCAAAGATTTGAATGATAGACTTGAATATTCACCTTTATTCTGGATTTTTCTTGCTCCATAAAACACAGCCACAAAGATAAATATACTTACTTTGATAGTTCCACCATTTCTGTTTGAAATATGAGAACATTTTGAATGTCATCTTAGATAAATGACATTTTTTGAAAGCTGTTTAAACTGTCTGGCCTTCTGAGAATCAGATTGCTTTATTATTGAACATCAATACCTTTCTTCCAGCAATTTGACATGCCATTAATTGTGACAGTATATCTGTGCTAGATCCTTGTAGAATTGAAATTGATGCACATGGAATCTAGCTAGTACCTTAAATTGTTTATTAATAAAATTAATTATGTCTTTGAATAATATATAAATATATATGAATGTGTATATACATATGTATGTACAATTTGTGCATATTGACTCAAAATAGATTTAGAAGTAGACAGTACTTCTAAAAAACAAAAAAGGAGTAAATCCTAAACTCTGCGTTAGCTTTTTTTTTTTCTCCTACTCCACCCCTCCTTTGTTACTTATTTTCTTTAACTTTTTTTAAATTTTAGTTTCAGAAGTAGAGGTCAGTGATTCATCAGTCTTATATAATACCCAGTGCTCATTACATCACGTGACCTCCTTAATGTCAATCACCCAGTTACCCCATCCCCGTATCCTCCCCTCCAGCAACCCTCAGTTTGTTTCCTTTGATTAAGAGTCTCTTATGGTTTGTCTCCCTCTCTGATTTCATCTTGTTTTATTTTTTCCTTTCTTCCCCTATGATCTTCTGTTATGATTCTTAAAGTCAAATATGAGTGAGATCATATGATAATTGTCTTTCTCTGATTGACTTATTTCACTTAGCATAATACCCATCCACATCATGGCAAATGGCAAGATTTCATTTTTTGTTTTTGGCTGAGTAGTATTTCATCGTGTGTGTTTTACACACATCTTGTTTATCTATTTGTTGATGGACATCTGGGCTCTTTCCATAGTTTGGCTATCATGGACATTGCTGCTATAAACACTGGGGTGCAGGTGCCCCTTTGGATCACTACATTTGTGTCTTTGGGGTAAATACCTACTAGTGTAATTGCTGGGTTGTAGGGTTAGCTCT
>NW_023270268.1:29462140-29492296 GCF_011800145.1 Mirounga leonina
TTTTCCCAATACCCCTTGTTGAAGAGACTGTCTTTTTTCCATTGGATATTCTTTCCTGCTTTGTCAAAGATTAGTTGACAGTAAAGTTGAGGGTCCATTTCTGGGGTCTCTATTCTGTTCCATTGATCTGTGTATCTGTTTTTGTGCCATTACCATATCATCTTGATGATTACAGCTTTGTAATAGAACTTGACGTCCAGGGGTGCCTGGGTGGTTCAGTCGTTAAGCGTCTGCCTTCAGCTCAGGTCATGATCCCAGGGCCTGGGATCAAGCCCCGCATCGGGCTCCTGCTCAGCAGGAAGCCTGCTTCTCCCTTTCCCACTCCCCCTGCTTGTGTTCCTTCTCTAGCTGTGTCTCTCTCTGTCAAATAAATAAAATCTTTAAAAAAAGAACTTGAAGTCCAGGATTGTGATGCCTCCAGCTTTGGTTTTCTTTTTCAACATTCCTTTGGTTATTCGGGGTCTCTTCTGGTTCCATACAAAGTTTAGGATTATTTTTTCCAGCACTGTGAAAAAAGTGGATGGTATTTTGATAGGGATTGCATTGAATGTGTAGATTGAGCAAGACTTTCAATTTTCCCTTGGTTTCTTAAGATAAAAATGTCTTGACACTTAAATGGCATCACTAAGGTTTGGATGCAGAAAGAGTTGCCTGTAAGAAGCCAATTAGGGGGGCGCCTGGGTGGCTCAGTCGTTAAGCGTCTACCTTTGTCTCAGGTCATGATCCCAGGGTCCTGGGATTGAGCCCCACATCGGGCTCCCTGCTCCACGGGAGGCCTGCTTCTCCTCTCCCACTCCCCCTGCTTGTGTTCCCTCTCTCATTCTCTCTCTCTCTCTCTCTCTCTGTCAAATAAATAAATAAAATCTTTTAAAAAAGAAGAGCCAATTAAGGAGGTCGGTAATTAGTTATCTCCACTTTGACTAGAGTCCAGTCAACAAAAAGGCCAACTTTTTCTCCTCAAAACTTGGCTAGATTTCTATAAATGCATGAACAAACCTTTATTTATAAAATTTCTGCTCTGTGCTTGACCTATAGTGAACACTGAGTAAATAATGAAGGTATAAGAGTATGTATATCTTTGGGGTTTTCCTTTGTCTTTCACATAGCCTGCCTTAATATTGAGCAGACTGTGTTGTGATTGGAGCACTGCAAGAGGATTGTATTGAATGCACAACCTTTGATCATCCTATCCATCCATCTATCCATGTTTCAAATATTTGGGAGAAACCTACTACGTAACCAGCCAGGCACAGAGAAAAGTCCCTGTCCCTGTACATGTCCTATTTAGTGTATAAGCCACCTAACCTTTAGTAGAGAGATTGATGCAGTCTTTTGCCTCTTGCTGTACTGAGTTACTGTGTGCTTAGTCAAAGTTTTATCCCAAACATCCTTTTGTGGTTATTGCTTTGTTTTTAATCGGCCACTAGTTACAAAAAGGGAGATTCTGTGGGCATAGCCGATCCCTGCTTTATGTTCTTATCTCATGTTTTTCACTTTATGCTATTATGTGTAACATCTAGGGATTCTCCAGTACTAGGGATTCATAGTTCTAAGTAGCTTTGTACTAAAGGCAATAGCTAATAGTTTAAAGCATTTGCTGTATGTATGCCAGACACTCCTCTAAGAACATTTCAAGCTTCTCATTTAACCCTCATAGTATCCATGAAGTGAGTGTTGTTGTTCCCATTTAACAGGTAAGGAAACTGAGGGGCGCCTGGGTGGCTCAGTCGGTTAAGCAACTGCCTTCGGCTCAGGTCATGATCCTGGGGTCCTAGGATCGAGCCCCACGTCCAGCTCCCTGCTCGGCGGAGAGCCTGCTTCTCCCTTTCCCTCTGCCTACTTGTGCTGTCTCTCTCTCTGTCAAATAAATAAATAAAATCTTAAAAAAAAAAAAAAGATAAGGAAACTGAGTCACACAGGATTATATTTGTATAATAATTTCACAGAGGCAAACTCTTGGTCTTTTTGTAAGGCCATTTTGGCATCCCATTTCTTTTTTTTTTTTTTTTTTTTCAAATTGTTTCCATATGTTATCTCACTTGACCTGACATCTGTCCCCATTTGTTTACATGGGAGAAGTGAGGTGAATGAGGGTGAATCTCTGTTTTCCAGGTTAAGGACTATAGAACTTGGACTCAGGGCCTCTAAATCCTGGTCCAAGACCCTTCCTTCAGGAGGGTCTTCCTTCTGCTCATCTGACCAGTAGATCTCTCCTGAAGATGTGGGTCTCTCAGTTTTAATGGGAGATTTAGAATCTTGGTGACTTTAAATAGTTCCTGGAAGAGCATTATAATGTAGCATGTTTCATATCCACTCCATTTAGTCTAGGATCTAGAGTATTTCAAATAAGCACCAAGCACCATCTTTTTCTGCTCCTTTGTTGGATTAATATCTGGAATCTGCCCTTACCAGCTCTGGAGTAAAAGGCCAGTTCTCTGACCAAAGAATCAGTACTAATTGGGAAATAAATCAGAGTTTGCTATAGCTAAAAGGGAAAAACTCCCACAAATTTATCTGTCATTTTGATTCATTCTTTCATCCTTGATAGTAGATTTTCAGGGTCTCAGAGAAGCTCTATGAATGTGCCTGTAGAAGCATCTTGTTTTACATATGATGAAAATGGTGAGAGCACTTCTTTTGACAGGAAACTTCACTTCTTGTTACTGAAAACTGTCACAACAGTCATTATGTCTGGCTTTCAGAGATTTCCTGGAGTTAGGAGAACAATAGACAGTTAAAATGGCAATAACAGGAGCATTCTGGGGTTTTATAATGAGTACCAGGGGAAATTTTTTTTCTCTTGAATTTGTAAGAAAAGAGTAGGAATATTTAGGAGGCTGAGGATAATGTGGAAATGAACTTTAATGCTTTATTTTTTAAAACAGAGTGTTCTTTCTAACCACTGGAAGTTGAAAAAAATTAATTTTATATCATGGTTCCCATCTTCTTGTTACTGAGTTGACAGTGACTAAGGGATATTTCTTTTCAGCTGTCTTTCTCTGGTTTTTAAGTAATCCCCCTAAAAAAACACATTAACAGCTTTTTGTCTGTTTGTTTGTTTGTTTATTTATTTATTTAGGGGTGGAGAGGGGCAGAGGGAAAGGGAGAGAGAGAATCTTAAGCAGGCTCCATGCCCAGCATGGAGTTTGATGCACAACTCAATCTTAGGACCCTGAGATCATGATCTGAGCTGAAATCAAGAGTTGGATGCTTAACCAACTGAGCCACCCAGGCGCCACTCTCCCCCATCTCTTTATTTGATTAAGCATCATTTAAAGTTCTTGGTCCCGTTTGTTGGTTCTTAATTTTTATATGTACAGGGATTCTAAGGCTTATGATTTCTAATTTTATAGTAGGAGTTATTTCTCTGCTTCCTGTAAACTCACCCCTCTCCCCACAAAAAGAGACTCCCATGCATTAGGAAGAGCACTGGCTGATTTTATTGTGTTATTATGTGTTTTCACAATTTTTAAATCTTAATTTACATAGCTGAAATATGATTTCTTAATTTTAGTATAGTTTTGATACATTTACCATGTCCAACACATTAAATGTTGAAGCTTTGTATGTAATTTGTGAGTTGTTGCTTCCACATCTTCAGTTTCTTGCTTTCAGGAGCTGTGGATGGTTTTAGAGACTCCTGTGTTAGTTACCAAATAGAACTGAAAGGTAAAAATAACCTACTAGTTTTTTTTTTTTTTTTAAAGTTAATATGAAAGCAATTATCATGCTTTTTTTTTAAGATTTTATTTATTGAGAGAGAGAGAAAGAGAGAGTACGTGCTTGAGTAGGGCAAGAGGGAGAGAAAGAATCTCAGGCAGAGATGGTGGTGAGCATGGAGGCTGACATGGGGCTCAATCTCACAACACTGAGATCATGATCTGAGCCAAAATGAGTCAGATGCTTAACCTACTGAGTCACCCAGGTGCCCCAATTATGAACATGTTTCTAAAGTATGAACAAGACTTACTTTTCCAAACTAGTCAACATTTTTAAAAGCTATTAGGTGAAAATAAATCATTCTCCCTATTCTTTGATTCCTAAATATCATTCTTTAAGATAGCCACTGTGAAGTTTCTACAGGTCCCTCTAGTAATGATCTAATGTTCCTTTCATCTACAATCACTCACATAGTACATGTATATATGCATATGTACACATAATACACATCTGTACTTATTTATGGAAACATGGGTTTTGTCATGCGGTATACTTCCCTTAGCAATATATCTTGGATATATGTTTACATCAGTACATATAGATCTACCTCTTTTTAATATCTATATAGCACTTCATTGTGTTGGCATGCCATAATTTAACTTCTGTGTATCAACATTTTGGTTGTTACCTGATTTATCTTGTTGCAAACTATGCTGTAATAAACATCTTTCAACATATCTTTTTGCGTTTTTTCAGTAAATATATTTTTAGGATACAGTCAAAGCAGGGGAATTACTAGTGAAAGTGTGTGCATTTTTAGTGTCACTAAAAAGTACCAAATTGTCCTCCAAAATTACTGCACCAATTTATACTTCCACCAACAATGTATAAGAATGTCATTTTCTCCACATCTTTGTCAGCATTGAATATGACAAAAATTATAGTTCACAGGTATGATAGGTTAAAATAGTTATTTTAATTTAAATTTTTAGTTATTTCTGTGTCTATGGTTGATTTCGGTAAATGGTTCTGAACACTTACTGTGTGCCATCATCGAAGTAGGATCTGGGGATCAAAAATTGTCCTTCTGGAGTCATGGAAGTGAATAAGAAACCTCTTTTTAGAGGAAATTAAAGATTAAAAGCATAAAAAAGTGAGTCTTTTGTTCCCTGCTAGCAGAAGGAAGTTATCTCATAAAAGATGGACCGTGTCCACCAGTGTTGACTTTTGGTATTGCTGGCTTAAATTGGCAACTCTTCACTTCTGCATCAGTGGCCTTCCTTTCCTGTGGAAGGCAATAGCTTTTGTTTTTCTCCAGAACCTGGCTTGATTACCTCATCAGGTGGTTTTAGGAGCTAGTGTCTGCTATTGGGCTCTGTTCTGAAAGGGTACCAGGCAAGCATGAGATCCTACCAGCAGAACAGCCCAAGGGCTGGAGAAACTTGGTTTATTCATTGTTCAAGCTCGTCCACTTCAGTGGGTTTTCAGAGAAAGTATTTCACTTAAGGGCCCAAATTATGTTATAGGCATTTTGACTGTTTCTTAGGATTCACTGAGGGGGGAAATGTGAATAGCAGTATCAGTCATTTGGGACCATGTTGGTTCCTGATACCAAAATTACCTAAATGAATAAAGTACAATATATAAGTTAAAATATCTGGTTGCAAAGCCTACTAAGTAAATCAATAGGAGGGTCCTAAAAGCACAACATACTGGATGGATAAACCTGGTTTTATGAATGAAGGCTAATATACCAATAATTTGACTCTTCTTATAGCTGAGGATGAGGAAGATTTGAGGTTCTCTGAAAGTGGAATTTTCCCTGGAATTGGCCTAAAGACAGCTCCTTAAGAGCTGTCCACTGTTGGCCCATTGTCTTTAGCCTCTGGACATTGTTTTTTTACTTTGGGGCAGGAGAGGGCTCCAATTTGCTTAAGAGCTATGTGTGCTCCAGGCCAGTGCCCCGGGAGGCTGACTTGGCAGCTGTGCTTTCTGCAGCCAGCCAGCCCCCAAGTATGTTTTAATAAATAAAGAGAAAAAAGCTAAGTCCCTTTAAAAGGGCTGGAACAGACTAGTAGTTGCTAGGCAAGTGAAAGTAATTCAGTGTCCTTGCCAAAAGTCTGCCATGCAAATAAGGAACTTTCAGGGAAGGGGGAGTGAGATGATGGTGTGTGTTGGTTGCCATAGGAATGTTTCCCTGATTGGAACAAGACCACAGAGCAGAGAGCAAGACGGCCGCATGTATGGTTCTTTCTGCTTGGAAATGGAAGCCCAGAGTGGGCAGTGCAGCAAAGGTAAAGCATGGGGATGAAGGAGCAAAACCCAAGGTTCTCTAGGGGTAAAGGTGTGGGAAAGATACAAGGAACAGTGCATCCGCTGAATGGAGGAAGGCCTCCAGCAAATGAGACCCTAGATGCCCTATGAAATTAATGGTTTCTTAAGCTAAAATCAGGGGGAGAAGAAAGAATAGATTAACTCAGGAGAATTACATGATGAGCTCTTATGCTATTCTGAAGACCTGAGACTTATTGGAGAAATTACAATCCAAATTAAATCAGGGAGAATTCCAATTAGAGTCTGGAATAAACCCAGTTTTAAGTTAGGCGGAGGTTTAAAACGGTAGACTTGGGCTCCTGGGTAGCTCAGTTGGTTAAGCGACTGCCTTCAGCTCAGGTCATGATCCTGGGGTCCTGGGATCGAGTCCCGCATTGGGCTCCCCCCTGCTTCGCGGGGAGCCTACTTTTCCCTCTCCCTCTGCTTGCTACTCCCCTTGCCTGTACTCACACTCTCTCTCTCTCTGTCTCTCTGTCAAATAAATAAATAAATTTTTAAAAAAAATTTTTAAAAAACGGTAGAATTTAGTGGAAAAAGATAATTTAAAGGTAGGTATTTTTAATTTATGTAAATATACTAGACTGTCTTTATTTTAATTCATAAAAAAGGTAGTAATTAAAGATTTGTTAATGAATTGTGCTGCTATATTTATCAAGCTCTATTTTTATAGAGAAAAGAAGCACAGTTGATCAAATTGTGTGCTTCTAGTGTAAAACTTTAAAAGAGACCCTCCATGGTGGGCTTACTACCCTATTAGTAAGCACCTTACACATCTGGTAGCAGCTTCCAGAATGACAGCTCAGGGTCCAAGCAGAAATAAGCAGCTTTTAGCAAATATTGAATGTGCTGTTTAACTTCTCTGTGATTAATCAGTTATCCAGTTCTTAAAATGGAGGTGATAGCTGATCCCTGTCTCTAGGAATGGTGTGAGCATGGATGCTGCTCTCATTGAATACAATTTCTGGGGTTTTTATAACATCCCAAGGTGCCTATGATGATAATGACAGCCTTAGTTTGTCAGTAGTGGCTTAGGGTGAAGAGTTTTTTTCTTTTAGGCTACAATCTTCAAAGGAACTTTCTTTAACTGGTAAAGGTTTACTTGTACATATAAAGGATATATATTTATTACCATTTGCCATATATTTGGTTCATGTTCAGTTGCTATTTAAAATAGTTTCTTCTTTAGAATATATATATATTAGGATTATATGTAACTTTACTTTTTATGTGGTTACTTTTTGGGTCATATAAAAGAAGACTAACAGAATGTGCTATTTATTCTCAAATATTTGACTTTTTGTAATACAGAAATAGAAAGGATGCCACAGGACCTGGTTTTTAGTAGTCACTGTGTTCTGTTTCATGGTTCACTCCCCAGGTCAGTTTCTTGAGTCTGGAACTTCAGTGTCAATTTTATTTTATAATTGATCAGATACTGGTTGATTGACACAAATTATCTGAGACAAATTTGTAAACCAAATGCCAAATTTTAATTTATTGGGAGAGTGTAATTAGAAGAACTATCTTTGGGTTCTTCAGATGGTATAACCTTTCCCTTGTATGATTTTGACAAAGAAACCAAAATATATACTGGCTATAATGTTCTTTAAACAAACACAAAAAAAACATAATCTAGATTCTCTAGAATCTAGAGCAGTGCTATCACATAATAGTACAATGTGAACCTCAAATGTGAGCCTTATATGTAATTTTAAATTTCTTAGTAGCCACTTAAATTAGTAAAAGGAAACAGGTGAAATTAATTTTAATATATTTAACCTAATATATATAAAATTTATCATTTTAACAGTAATTAATATAAGTGAGATAGTATGCATGTTTTTCCTATTAGGTCTTGAAATCTGTACATTTTACACTTACAGTACATAGCAATTTGGACTCTAAATTTTTACAGATATTACCTTTATTTACATTAAAATTACAGTTGAAAAAGTAGTTTCATATAACCAAGTTACTCCAAATATTCATATCACTTTTCAATAACTGAATCAGTATCTATATCTAAAGTTAAATAAAATTTAAAATAAATAGAATTCATTTCCTCAGTGACACTAGACATGTTTCAAGTACTCAGTGACCACATATGGCTAGTAGTTGCTACCATATTGGAGAGCATATAGGGGACTGCTCTTATCTAGCTACTTTTCCTCCCACATACCTCAGATTGGGAGACCTGTCTGAGAATTCTAATGAAGAGAGGAAAAAAAGAAATCTAATGAAAAGAGAATCTCCCTTTACAAGTATGGGACTACAGACAGAGTTTATGCTTTTCAAAGGAAATTTCTACTTAAGCTGTATTAGAACCTGCCTGGCAAGGAGTAATCTATCTGGTTGCCCATATTATCTTCACTTTGCTTCCAAACACACCCTTCATTGTCTTTCCAACAGACAAAAACATGCCAGCATTGACAGTTTGCCTCAGGTTCCTCTGGTCCTCAACTCCATGATAGTTCATTTCCATTTCATCAGTGTATTTCCTGGTTATAGGCACCCCCTTTATCTTATTGTTTCAATGTTCACATTTGTCTCTAATTTCTTTTTTTTTTTTTTTGCTCTAATTTCTGCTTTACCTTAGTGAAGGATTCAGATGTTCAAATTACAGGTTAGTTGTTAAGGTCATCTATACTGAGGTAAATGTGATTGGTTTATATTAATTTGAATAAGAACATTTTCCTTCTTTGCTTCTTGCTCCAGATTTCTAGAGTGGCTGGGCCAAGAAACCTCGCTCTTCCCTTTACCCATGGGAGTATCTGTCTTTTGAAAATCGGGGTTCTTTGATACAGTAGTCAGACCTGATAACTTTAAAGAACCTCTTTTTCCTTAGACAAGAGGAATTAAGAAATAAGTAAATAGATAGATAATGATTTGGAAGGTAAAAACTCCCCTTCGACTTGACAGAATTTTTTGCCCTGCATCTCTGTTGGGTCTGAAAACTTATCTGGCATGTACTATAATAGTGATTCCATCACTGGGATGATACAGAACACAGAACTTCATCAGTTCCTGTTGAGTACCTGCCACTTTCAAGGGACATCACCAATGACAGTATTGAAATTTATCCTCCATGGTCTGGAATATATAGTGTGCAAAGCACTAAAAGAAGCTTTCCAGGTCTAGAGAATGGTGTATTATCCAAGACAGTAACACTTACTCTCTGGGCAAGAAAGCTAGGTTGAAAGTTAGGAACTGTTTGACCTGTTGAGACATTTTAACCCAATCTGAATAGGAATGCAATTATGTTCTTCCTCATTGCCATCGGAGTCAAATCATTTTATTCATTTATTTATTTTTTTAAATAACAGAAATGTATTCTCTCATGGTTCAGGAGGCCAGAAGTCCAAATCAAGATGGCTTCAAGGTTACTTCCTTCTGGAGGATCTGAGTGAGAATCTGTCACTTGCCTCTCTCTCTCAGCTTCTGGTGGTTGCCGGTAATCCTTGACATTCCTAGGCTTGTAAACACTTCTCTCAAATCTTTGCTTCCATCTTCCCCTGGCTGTCTCCTCTGTGTATCTCAGATCTTTCTCTTTATTATTTTTTTTTAATTATGTTAGTCACCATATAGTACATTATTGGTTTTTGATGTGGTGATCCATGATCCATTGTTTTCGTATAACACCCAGTGCTCCATGCAGTACGTGCCCTCCTTAATACCGATCACCAGGCTAACCCATCCCCCCTCCCCCTCCTCTCTAAAACCTTGTTTCTTTCTCAGAGTCCATAGTCTCTCATGGTTCATCTCTCCCTCCAGTTCCTCCCCACCCATTTTTCCCTTCCTTCTCCTAATGTTCTCCATGCTATTCCTTATGTTCCACAAATAAGTGAAACCATATGATAATTGACTTTCTCTGCTTGACTTATTTCACTTAGCATAATCTCCTCCAGTCCCATCCATGTTGATGTAAAGTTGGGTATTCATCTTTTCTGATGGCTGAGTAATATTCCATTGTATATATGGACCACATCTTCTTTATCCATTCATCTGTTGAAGGGCATTTCGGCTCTTTCCACAGTTTGGCTATTGCGGACATTGCTGCTATGAACATTGGGGTGCATATGGCCCTTCTTTTCACTACGTCTGTGTCTTTGGAGTAAATACTCAGGAGTGCAATTACTGGGTCATAGGGTAGCTCTGTTTTTAAATTTTTGAGGCACCTCCACACTGTTTTCCAAAGTGGCTTACCAACTTGCATTCCCACCAACAGTGTAAGAGGGTTCCCCTTTCTCCACAACCTCCAACATTTGTTGTTTCTTGCCTTGTCAGTTTTTGCCATTCTAACTGGTGTAAGGTGGTATCTCAATGTGGTTTTGATTTGGATTTCCCTGATGGCTAATGACGATGAACATTTTTTCATATGTCTGTTAGCCATTTGTATGTCTTCAGAGAAGTGTCTGTTCATCTCTTCTGCCCACTTTTTGACTTGATTATTTGTTTTTTGGGTGTTGAGTTTGAGAAGTTCTTTATAGATCTTGGATACCAGCCCTTTATCTGTAGTGTCATTTGCAAATATCTTCTCCCATTCTGTGGGTTGTCTCTTTGTTTTGTTGACTGTTTCCTCTGCTGTGCAGAAGCTTTTTATCTTGATGAAGTCCCAAAAGTTCATTTTTGCTTTTGTTTCACTAGCTTTTGGAGATGTATCTTGAAAGAAGTTGCTGTGGGTGATGTCAAAGAGGTTACTGCCTATGTTCTCCTCTAGGATTTTGATGGATTCCTGTCTCACATTGAGGTCTTTCATCCACTTTGAGTTTATCTTTGTGAATGGTGTTAGAGAATGGTTGAGTTTTATTCTTCATGTGGCTGTCCAATTTTCCCAGCATCATTTACTGAAGAGACTTTTTTCCATTGCATGTTTTTTCCTGCTTTGTCAAAGATTATTTGGCCATAGAGTTGAGGGTCCATATCTGGGTTCTCTATTCTGTTCCATTGCTCTATATGTCTGTTTTTGTGCCAGTACCATGCTGTCTTGGTGATCACAGCTTTGTAATATAGCTTGAAAAATCGGGCAACGTGATGACCCCAGCTTTGTTTTTCAACATTTCCTTGGTGATTCGGGGTCTTTTCTGATTCCATACAAATTTTAGGATTGTTTGTTCCAGCACTTTGAAAAACGTCATTGGAATTTTGATGGGGATGGCATTGAAGGTATAGATTGCTCTGGGTAGCATAGACATTTTAACAATGTTTATTCTTCCGATCCATGAGCATGGAATAATTTTCCATCTTTTTGTGTCTTCCTCAATTTCTTTCATGAGTGTTTTGTAGTTCCTAGAGTATAAATCCTTTACCTCTTTGGTTAGGTTTATTCTGAGGTATCTTATGGTTTTTGGTGCTATTGTAAATGGAATTGTTTCTCTAATTTCTCTTTCTACAGTTGCATTGTTAGTGTTTAAGAAAGCAACTGATTTCTGTGCATTGATTTTGTATCCTGCCACATTACTGAATTGCTGGATGAGTTCTAGTAATTTGGGGGTGGAGTCTTTTGGGCTTTCCACATAAAGTATCACGTCATCTGCGAAAAGAGAGAGTTTGACTTCTTCTTTGCCAATTTGAATACCTTTCATTTCTTTTTGTTGTCTGATTGCTGTTGCTAGGACTTCTACTACTATGTTGAACAATAGTGGAGAGAGTGGGCATCCTTGACGTGTTCCTGATCTTAAGGGAAAGGCTCTCAGCTTTTCCCCATTGAGGATAATATTCGCTGTGGGTTTTTCACAGATGGATTTTATGAACTTGAGGAATGTTCCCTCTATCCCTATACTCTGGAGAGTTTTAATCAGAAAAGGATGTTGTATTTTGTCAAATGCTTTTTCTGCATCAATTGAGAGGACCATATGGTTCTTCTCCCTCCTCTTATTAATGTGTTCTATCACATTGATCGATTTGCAAATGCTGAACCACCCTTGCATGCCGGGGATAAATCCCACTTGGTCGTGGTGGATGATCCTTTTAATGTATTGTTGGATCCTATTAGCTACGATTTTGTTGAGGATTTTGGAATCCTTATTCATCAGGGATATCGGTCTGAAATTCTCCTTTTTGATGGGTTCTTTGCCTGGTTTGGGGATTAAGGTAATGCTGGCCTCATAGAATGAGTTTGGAAGTTTTCCTTCTGTTTCTATTTTTTGAAACAGCTTCAGTAGAATAGGTATTATTTCTTCTTTGAATGTTTGGTAGAATTCCTCAGGGAATCCATCAGGCCCTGGACTCTTGTTTTTTGGGAGGTTTTTGATCACTGCTTCAATCTCGTTCCTGGTTATTGGCCTATTCAGGTTGTCGATTTCTTCCTGTTTCAGTCTTGGCAGCTTATAGGTTTCCAGGAAGGCCTCCATTTCATCCAGATTGCTCAGTTTATTGGCATATAGTTGTAGATAATAATTTCTAAGAATTGTTTCTATTTCCTTGGTGTTAGTCGTGATCTCTCCCCTTTCATTCATAATTTTATTAGTTTGGGTCCTTTCTCTTTTCTTTTGGATACGTCTGGCCAGTGGTTTCTCGATCTTATTAATTCTTTCAAAGAACCAACTTCTAGTTTTGTTGATCTGATCTGCTGTGTTTCTGGTTTCTAATTCATTGATCTCTGCTCTAATTTTTATTATTTCTCTTCTAAGGAGTGGCTTAGGCATCGTTTGTTGCTTTTTCTCTAGTTCTTTAAGGTGTAGAGTTAGTTGGTAAATTCGGGATTTTTCTATTTTTTTGAGTGAGGCTTGGATGGCTATGTATTTCCCCCTTAGGGCCTCCTTTGCAGTATCCCATAGGTTTTGGACCGATGTGTTTTCATTCTCATTGATTTCCATGAATTGTTTAAGTTCTTTGATTTCCTGGTTTACCCAAACATTCTTGAGCAGAGTGGTCTTTAGCTTCCAGGTGTTTGAATTTCTGCCAAATTTTTTCTTGTGATTGAGTTCCAGTTTTAGAGCATCATGGTCTGAGAATATGGAGGGAATAATCTCAACCTTTTGGTATCGGTTGAGACCTGATTTGTGACCCAGTATAGGGTCTCTTCTGGAGAAAGTTCCATGTGTGCTCGAGAAGAATGAGTATTCTGTTGTTTTAGGGTGGAATGTTCTGTAAATATCTAGGAGGTCCATCTGGTCCAATGTATCATTCAAAGCTCTTGTTTCCTTGTTGATTTTCTGCTTAGATGATCTGTGCATTCCTGAGAGTGGAATATTGAGGTCTCCTACAATTAACGTATTGTTATCAATATGACTCTTTATTTTGGTTAACAGTTGGCTTATGTAGATGGCTGCTCCCATGTTGGGGGCATAGATATTTACAATTGTTAGATCTTCTTGTTGGATAGACCCTTTAAGAATGATATAGTGTACTTCTGTGTCTCTTATTACAGACTTTAGTTTAAAATCTAATTTGTCTGATATAAGAATTGCTACCCCAGCTTTCTTTTGAGGTCCACTGGCATGGAAGATGAATCTCCATCCCTTCACTTTCAGTCTGGATGTATCTTTAGGTTCAAAATGAGTCTCTTGTAGACAGCATATGGATGGGTCCTGTCTTTTTATCCAGTCTGCAACCCTGTGCCGTTTTGTTTGTTTGTTTTTAAGATTTTATTTATTTATTTGACAGAGAGATAGAGAGAACAGGTAGGCAGAGAGGCAGGCAGAGGGAGAGGGAGAGGCAGGCTCCCCGCCGAGCAGGGAGCCCGATGCGGGGCTCGATCCCAGGGACCCTGGGATCATGACCTGAGCCGAAGGCAGCCGCTTAACTGACTGAGCCATCCAGGCACCCCAACCCTGTGCCGTTTTATGGGAGCTTTTAGGCCATTCACGTTGAGAATGATTATTGAAAGATACAAATTAATTGTCATCATGTTGCCTGTGAAGATGTTGTTTTTATAGATTGTCCCTGTAAATTTCTGTTGTAGATCACTCTTGGGGTCTTTCTCCTTTTATAGAACCCCCCTTAATATTTCTTGCAGGGCCGGCTTAGTGGTCACATATTCTTTCGGTTTCTGCCGGTCGTGGAAGCTCTGCATCTCTCCATCCATTCTAAATGACAGCCTTGCCGGATAAAGTATTCTTGGCTGCATGTCCTTCTCATTTTGTACCCTGAATATGTCTTGCCAGCCCTTTCTGGCTTGCCAGGTCTCTGTGGATAGGTCTGATGTTATTCTGATGTTCCTCCCTCTGTACGTAAGGAATCTCTTCCCCCTAACTGCCCTTAAGATGGTTTCCTTGGTTCTAAGATTTGCAAGTTTTACTATTACATACTGGGGTGTTGGCCTGTTTTCCTTGATCTTAGGAGGGGTCCTCTCTGCCTCTAGGACTCGAATGTTTGTTTCATTCCCCAGATTAGGGAAGTTCTCAGCTACGATTTGCTCAAATATATCTTCTAGTCCTCTCTCTCTCTCCACTCCCTCCAGGATTCCAATGATTCTGACATTGGAACGCTTCATGGTGTCACTTATTTCTCTGATTCTATTTTCATGGATTCTGAGTTGTTTTTCCCTGGCCTCCTCTTTTCCCTTTTTATCTATTATATTGTCTTCCAGGTCTCTTATTCACTCTTCTGCCTCAGTTACCGTAGCTGTTAGATTATCTAGATTGGATTGGATCTCATTGATAGCATTTTTGAGTTCTGCCAATTCAGCTTTCATTTCTGCCCTTAGAGACTCTATGTTGCCATTAATTGATTCCTCCATTCTAGCTATTGTCTTCACAATTGCTAGCCTGAATTCCATCTCCGACATTTTGGTTATATCTGCATCCATTTGCAAATCTGCAGCATAAGTCATAATCTCTGAGTCTTTTCTGTTTTGGGGGCTCCTCCTCCTAGTCATTCTGTTGATGGGTGTTTGAGGGAATGTATAGAGTCCACATTATTGACCAGAACCCAAGCAAGAGGCACCTGTTTTCTTGGGACCTTAGGGTTGCTGGCCTCTTGTTTTCCCAGCCTGTCTTCTGCGGGAGGGGCCTGCCGCGCTGTTACTCAGGCAACCCTGTTTGGGCGGAGTTGCCCTGCCCCCCTGTGGCGCGGTATGGGCTCAGTGGGAATCAGTTTTTGGGGCTTTTGTTCTCTGGTGGCTTTCCCTGCCGGCTTTCCGCGTCTCTTCTGTGAGTCAGAGCAGAAGAGACCGTTTCCAACTCTCTGCCTCAGAGCAGAGAGATCACAGTCTCTTCCTCAGTGAGCTCTCCAGGCCACACTGTCTCCGTTTCTGTCCGTGCTGCTATAAACTGCAGCGGCCTGGGTTGTGCGCCCCTCCGCAGTGCTCCCAGTCCTACCTTCAGTTCCGGGCTTGTCTCTGCCTTTTGTGCTTCTAAAACCCCCAGCTGCTCCCAGTTCACGTGCGCATGCAACCCCGCTGCTCTGGGTTTCCAACCTGGGGGCTGCAGTTCGCAGGTGCTACCCCACCGCTTAGGGTTTCCATCCCAGGGGCTGCCCTAAAGTCCTTTCCCCGCCGCTACCAGTCTGTGAGTCTGCACTCCATCTGCAGCGCGCAAGGCTGTCACTCACCTGCGGTGTTGGATCCCCACGGCCAGGCACCCTCCCGCTGCCGTTTATCCTCCGATATCTGCCCGCGGAATCCCGGCTCCCCGCTTCGTACCTCAAAACCAACCGCCCGTGATATTCTGTTTGTAGAGATCCAGATCTTCTTACATCTCAGCCTGGTTTCGTGGGTGCTCAGAGTGGTCTGGTAGATATCCAGCTCAATTCCGGGACCAGTTGAAATAGGGTCCCCTACTCCTCCGCCATCTTTCCCCCCCTCCGAGTCAAATCATTTTAAATAGGGCTTTGTTGAATGAGTATTGGTGGATAGCTAGAAAACCTTGGCTACCACTACCTAGTCTATCAGCTATTAGGGGTGTGACATCAAGCCATTGACTTCCTGCTCTAGGCCACACTTACCACCTGTCATGTGAGAGTGTTACACCAAATGGTCTTGAGGCCTCTTTCAGTCATCACATGTTTTGATCATCTAGTCTAATCCACAGCTTCTTAGATGAGGAATGAAGTCTTGCAAAGTCTCTTCTGAGATCACATAGCAAGTGTGAAGCAGGTCTCTGGTTACCACAGTCATGTGCTTTGTCTGCCCCAAGGAGCTTCATCATGCATTTAGACACTTAGGTTGAATTAAATGAAGATATCCAGAAGGATGGTTGGTTCTGGTTCTGTTTGTTCCCATAACAACGTTGATTTTTGCCTGCTCATTTTGAGATTACTAGCTAAAACCTCTAAAACGCCTGCGTTATTTGTTGCTTTACCTCCTTCATATAACTAGTCAGTAATTCAGCTCAGATATCTGTGTGGCATAAAGTCCCCCAGTGACCTCAGAATGAAAAAAAAAATGTGTGTGTTTGTACACACACCACACACACGCACACATACACATTCTTTACTGCTGAAAATGCTTGATAACAAAGGGAAAAGCAGTAGCTGAAATGCAGATTTAAATTTGCTTAAATATTTACCAAACAACAACTACAACAAAGAAAAGCAGAACAGAGGGTCCCAGTGAGCTGCTTTTGTTGAAGTTCCCAGTATAGTTTGGAGGGCCACTTCCAACTGTGGGAACAATACTTACAGATACAAAGTTGAGCCTAACTTTCTCTGGAGGGCTTCTTTTAACTGGGCAAAACTAGGGGCCTGTAAACTCCAGTAGCCGGTTATTAAATAAACAAGAGGTGTCAAGAAAAGGAAACTTATTGACTGCCTATTATGTACCAAGCATGCTAAGTACATAATAGGGCCTTTAATTCTGTAACCACCCTGCCTGATAGATAGGTATTATTTTCATTTTTTTTAAAAGATTTTATTTATTTATTTGACAGAGACACAAAAAGAGAGGGAACACAAGTAGGGGGAGTGGGAGAGGGAGAAGCAGGCTCCCCACTGAGCAGGGAGCCCGATGCGAGGCTCAATCCCAGGACCCTGGGATCATGACCTGAGCCAAAGGCAGACGCTTAACAACTGAGCCACCCAGGCACCCCAGGTATTATTTTCATTTTACAGATCAATAAAAGTGCTCAGTTAAGTTACGTAGCTTGCCTAGGGTCACATAATAAGTGAGCAGGTATTTTCTTTGGCTCTAAAATCTGATTACACTAGCATCCAATAGCAGATGACAATATGTAGACCTTAGTAATTTCATTCTGGTTCTACTGAATTTGAGGAGGACACCTGATATCACACTGAGATGCCAACATAAATAGACTAAAATAAAAGATAGATACAGTAATGGAAAAAATTTCATTTGTACACAGAGATGGTTAACATGCATCTCAGAGATCCTTTGAAGTAATTAAAAACAAAAATATTAAAGGATTTTTTTTCAAATAATAGGTTTATAAACGAACCCACTTATTAACATCAATGATCAGCAGGTATAATGAATCCTATCAGGGTGGTGCTTACTGCTTTTGGGGTGAAATAGAATTCTTTCATTTTGGTTTTTAGAAATCATGCTGTTTGGGTTGTTGGTTCTCAGTCATTTCTCCTTTGGATACATGAGAGGATGACATTTACATTCAGTATCTTTTCTGTAGATATGACAACTGTTCAAGTTATCTAATGCTGCAGCACAACAAACTTAGTGCCTTAAAGCAACAACTATATTTTGCTCACAAGTCTGCAATTTGGGCAGGGCTTAACAGGGACAGTTATCTCTCTTCATTCAGCATCAGCTGGGTTGGCTTGGAGGCTGGGGGTCTGTAATCATCTGAAGCTCACTCCCTCACTTTCTGGAGGGCTGAGAAAGACTAGAATAGCTGGGTTCTTCCAGCATCTCTATTTCTTTGTGGTCTCTCCAGCATGACAGCTTCAGGATAACCAGACTTCTTCCATGCCAGCTCAGTGTTCTCAAAGCATATGACCCAAGAAAGAGAAAGTCAGGTGGGAACCTTATCTTTTATGACCCACCCTAGGAAATCACACAGCATCCCTACCCAACTCATTGAAGCAGTTACAGAGGCCACTCAGTTTCAGTGGGAATGGAAATAGATTCTGTCTCTTGATAAGGAAGTGGAAAACTTCTGGAAGAGCATGTGGGACTGGAATAATGTAGTGGCCGTTTTTGGAAAATAGTCTGTTACACAGATAAGCTAGCTCCAGGTTACATGCTGGTGCCCAAGCCACATGTATTTCTGATCATTTATCTCTCACCCAAGGGAGCATATTGGCATGCAAATCAAATATTTATTTCCCTATAATTAAACCCACCAAAAGTTTAAAAAAGTACATTGTCTACAAGTTTTTGGCACCCTACCTACCATTAGAAACATATTGTAAAACACTAGTTTAAGCCAATGAAGTAGATAGTTGAGACTTCCCCTAAATTTTTCATCATTGTTAATAAGCCAGTATTTGTTAAATGTTCCTGAATGGTCCTATTTCTCCTTTTCTATTTTGTGTGCAGAGGTAAACAGCTGAATATTTATGTAAACAGCTTTGCATAGAAACCTTTTCATTTAACACTAAAAAATGAGAACAATTGCACTTAAAATTGAATGTTTCCTGAAGGGGTTTGTTCTAGCATTTTATAGCAGCTGCTGCCTCTTTTGGAGATGAAATGATTATTCAAGACACATTTTCAAAGTTGACAAAATTAGTATTTTCTCCCAAGCTCTTCTTGTAAATTGTGGGAACCCTATGTCATGACAGACAACAGACTTTTTACATTAGTTCGGCTCTTTGTTCTAGACCTTTTTTAAAACTATAATTCATATAAGAGAGAATATAAAATTTTAGGTACAGTTTAAAGAATTAAAAACATAAATACTCATGTGCTTACCATCCAAGTTAAAAATTAAGCCATCACCTTCCCTACCCTGTAGAGGTCAAACCTGACCTGACATTTGTGTTAATTGTCACTTTTCTTTCTTTTGTCATATTACCATCTATCCAGTCAATCCTTCAGTTGTTTGGATCTTCATAACAGTGCTTTTCACTTCAGTTAAAAACATTTCATATAAAGAGCTTGCACATCTTTTGTTAAATTTATTCCTGGGTAGTTTTTATTTTTGTTGCTATTAATGCTATAATTCTGATTATTGCTGAACATACACATGTAATTGATTTCTATATACTGGTTTTATAAAAATCAAATGTGCTAAATCTTACTAATTAAAATAATTTGTCTTTTGATTCTTTTGGGATTTCAACATAAATATTATCTATAAATGACAACAGTTTTGTAGCTTCCTTTCTAATTTTTATGTATTTTCTTTTTCTTATATTTTTGCCCTGGTCAGGCCTGCCAGAACAATGTTAAATAGATATGGTAATAGCTGGCACCCTGGTCTTTCTGATATTAAAAGAAATTTTTTTTATTATTTTCATTATCAAGTATATAATGTTCATTGTAGATTTTGGTTTTGTTTTTATTTTGATAGATATCCCTTATCAGTCAAGGTGTTTTTTTTTCTATTCTTAGTTTGCTGAGTTTTTAAAATTTTGAATGAATGTTGAATTCTATAAATATTTTTCTATGGCTAATGATTTGGTCATATGATTTTTTTCCCTTTACTTTGTTATTGGGATGAGTTATATTAACTGGTTTTCTAATAATAAATCAGGGTTGCATCCCTTTGATAAGCCCAGTTATGTTTACAAGTAATTTGTTTAGAATTTTTTATCTATATGAAATTGACCTATAATGCTCATTTCTCATTCTGTTTCTTTCTCAATTTGGAATCAGAGTTACCTTGAAAGAGTCGGAGTGTTCCCTCTCTGGAAGACTAGAATAGTAAGATTGGAATTTCTGTTCCATGAATGTCTCAGAGTACTTGGCTTATAACCCTATAAAGAACCTGTCTGAGCCTGGTGGTTTCTTTGGTGGAAGATTTTTAATTATCAATTCAATTTATTCAAAAGTTATATCACTATTCAAGTTTTCTACTTAAGTCATATTTGGTAAATTGCAGCTGTATTTTTCTAGATGTTTATCCTTTTCACAAGTTTCCAAATGTATTGGGCTAAAGTTGTTGAAAATATCATTGTTTATTACGTGTAGCATTGATAGTTCTCTTTTTCTTTTCAGCCCTATAATTATATGCATTCCTTCAGGGTTTTTCCCCCCTTGATATCATACTAAAAGCTCGTCTGTCTTCTTAGTTTTTACCAAGACCCAATATTTGGCTTTGTTGATCATTTCTATTACGTATTTTTTTGTCTTTTTCATTAATTTCTTAATCTTATTTTCTTCTTTAGCTTCTTAAATTGGAAGACTACCCCATTAATTTGGAGCTTTCCTTCTTTTCTAATATAAACATAAGGTTACAAACTTCCCTTTGTATTTTGGCTCCATTCCTCAAATTTTGAGGAATTTTGATATGACAGTTTATTGTTCAGTTTTAAGAATTTTCCAGTTTCCATTTTTTTTTAAGAGAGGGAGAGAGAAAAATCTTAAGCAGGCTCCATGCCCAGCACGGAGCCTGGAGTGGGGCTTGATTTCGCAACCTTGAAATCATGATCTGAGCTGAAATCAAGAGTCAGAAGCTTAACCGACTGAGCCACCCAGGTACCCCTCCAGTTTCCATTTTTATTTCTTCTTTGGTTGTGAGTTGTTTTGAAATATGTTTTTCTTTAAACTTCTAAATGTATGAGAGTTTTCTAGTTATCTTTAAAAAATTTATTTCTAATATTAAATTGTATTACAGTAAAGGAATCTTTTGAAATTTATTGAGGCTATCATAGCTTAGTTTTCAGAATTGTATAATGTATCACTAATTGTTGCATTTAATATTCTACATGTGTTCTATATTGTTAAAAAGCTTATTAGTTAAGCTGTTTAAAACTTCCATCCTTACTAATATTTTATTTGCTGAAGCTGTCAATTACTAGGAGAATTGTATTGCAGTTTCTCCCTGTGGTGATGGATTTGTCTGTATCTTCTCATTACTATGTCAAACTTTGCTTTGCAAATTTGGGGACAATATTAATAGGTACATACAGATGTATAATTCTTTTGCATGTGTGTTGTTCCATGTTTTAGGTGTATCTTTTAAAAGCAGCATGTAGCTATATTTTTGTTCAGTCTAAAAATATTTACCTTTAATTGAAAAGTGGGATCCATTAGCATTTTTTGCAATTAATGATAAATTTATACTTCTTTCACTGTCCTCTGTATTTTTGTGAATGTTTTCTATTTCTCCCCTTGCCCTTTTTGCCATCTTTTGAATTGATAATTCTTTTTTTTTTTTTTGCATTCATTTTTTCCCCGTATTTCTTTGGAGGTTATATGCTTTATGTATACTCCCTTAATAGTTGTTCTTGTTAGTTTAATGGGCATACTTTGAAAAGTTTCTATTTAGTGAATATGTTACCACTCATGCTCCAAAACTCAAAGGCCTATCTCTCCTCAAGTTCTCTATTCCCCCCACACACAGATTACACATTTTTCTAACAGTTTTAAATGTTTGCTTAGTTTTACCCATCTCTTTACCAATGTTTTTCCTCATTGTTACTTTCTTCCCTCTTTTTGAACTATGTCCTTTAGAATTTCTTGAGTGAGTCTTTTTTAAATAGCAAATGCTATGATACAGAGATGAGTAAGATACACTCCTATAAAATAAGTAATTCCAATGTAAACTAGGTACGAAAGTAGAGATCAGGACAAAGTGGTAGCACAGAGAGGGAAAGCTAAGTGTAGGGAGTGAGGAAGGGCATCTCAGGAAAGACTAAGAATATGAGATGTGAAGTCATGGAGGGCTATGGGTGTGTTCATGGAACATTCATCAGCTCAGCAGGCTGGAACTTAGGCGGGGGTTAGTGCCAGATGGAGCTAGAGAGGTTAGCAAGCTAGCTAGTGGGTTGTAAAGAGCCTTAAATGCCAAACTGAAGGCAACAGAAAGTTGGGGTAGGTTTAAAGCAGTGGAGTGTCATGATTAAATGCATTATTTAGGAGTGCTATATGTGACTATATGGAGGACAATGAGTTGCAATAGTCACCTGAGAGGAGGCTGAATAACTAAACCAAGGAAAAACAAAGATAATGAAAAGATGAAATTTTAAAAGATGTTGACAGGTAAAATCTTAATAACATATTTAAAGCAGAGAGAGTCAGAGGATGTATTCCAAGGACTCTGATTTAGAGGACTGGCAAGATTGAGGTGGTGTGCATGTTTGGAAGTGGGGGGAAGGTGCCATTGGGGGGAGAGAATGATTTTTAGTTTGTAATATAAACCATTTGATGTGTTTTCAGAACAAATGGTTGGTTGGTTGGTTGTTGAAGAATCGATAGCTAAGGTATTTGGGATGTCTCTAGGCTGAGAACTCAGCAACATTTTTTTATTATATCTTGTTCCAGTCATTACTGTTGTTCCTCCTTTTGCTTTCTGAGTTACAATATAGATCTGTGCTTCAGGATGCAAACAGCAAATCCTGCTGTTTGAAAAATTATTGTTACTGGGCAGTGATTGCTCTTGGCTGGTGGGACCTCTTGTTTGAAGAGGTCTGTTTTAATCTTAGCCCTGTTCGCAGGCTGGCAGATGTGACCCAGAGTATCTAAGAGCATCTGGTAAGACAGGAGAGAAAGGAGAGAAGGAAGACAGAGGCAGAGCAAGGGAAGAGGGGAGGGAAAAAATTTACCATTTAATTAAAGTATTGGCAAGCTTATGCTTCCTACCTATTGTGTGGGTTGCTTTTTTTGTTTGTTTTGCATATCGTTCTTTTTTTTTTCCAGTTTTATTGAGTTATAGTTGACATACATTATAGTTTGAGGCATACAACATTATCATTTGATTTACATATATTGTGAAATGATTACAGTAGGTTCAGCTAACATCCATCTTCTTATATAGATACAAAAAGAAAATAAGAAAGGAAAAAACAATTCTCTTTGTGCTGAGAACTCTTAGGATTTACTCTCCTAACAACTTCCCTATGTATCATAACAGCAGTTTTAGCTGTAGTCATCAAGTTGTACATGACCTCCCTGGTACCTATTTCTCTTATAACTGGAAGTTTGTACCTTTTGACCACCTTTCTCCAATTCCCCCTCTCCCCAGTCTCTGCCTCTGGTAACCACAGGTCTGATATCTTTCTATATGAGTGTTTTGGGGGGAGTTTTTTAAGATTCCATATATAAGCGAAATCATACAGTTGTTTCTTTCTCTCTCTGACTTATTTCACTTAGAAAATGTCTTCAAGATCTATCCATGTTGTTGCAAATGGTAGGATTTCCTCATTTCTTGTGGCTAAATAATATTCCATTGTATATATATACATTTGACCTTTGAACAACATGAGGGTGAGGGGCGCCGGTCCTCTGCACAGTTGAAAAATCCATATATAACTTCTGACTCTCCAAAAACTTTACTAACAGCCTACTGTTGTCTTGAAGCTTTACCAATAATATAGTCAATTAACACCTTTGTTGTGTTATATGTATTATAAACTGTGTTCTTAAACTAGAGAAAAGAAAATGTCATTAAGAAAATCATAAAGAAAAGAAAATCCATTTACAGTACGATACTGTAAAAAATCCGTAAGTGGACCCACACAATTCAAACCTGGTTGGTCAGTGGTCATATGTGCCACAACTTCTTTATTCATCCATCCATCAATGGGCACTTAGGTTTTTTTCTGTGTCTTGGCTATTATAAATAATGCTGCTATGAACATGAGGGTGCAGAGATCTCTTCAATGTAGTGATTTCATTTCCTTTGGATATATACCCAGAAGTGATACTGCTGGATCATATGGTAGTTCTACTTTTTATTTTTTTAAGATCCTCCATACTGTTTTCCATAGTGGCTGTACCATTGTACAGTTCCACCAACAGAGTACAAGGGTACCCTTTTCTCCACATCCATGCCATCATTTGTTATCACTTGTCTTTTTAATGATGACCAATTTAATGGGCATGAAGTGATATCTTGCTTTAATTTGAATTTTCCTAATGACTGGCAATGTTGAACACCTTTTCATGTGTCTGTTGACCTTTTGTATATCTTCCTTGGAGAAATAGCTATTCAAGTCCTTTGCCTATTTTTTAATTGGGTTATTTGTATTTTTGCTTTTGAGTTTTATGACTTCTTTATATGTTTTGGATATTAACCTCTTATCAGAAACATGGTTTGCAAATATTTCTTCTCATTCCATAGGTTGTCTTTTCACTTTGTTGATGGTTCCTTTTGCTCTGAAGAAGCTTTTCAGTCTGATGTAATCCCACTTGTTTTTTATTTTTTATTTTGTGGCTTGTGCTTTAGATGTCATATCCAAAAAAATCATTACCTAGACCCATGTCAAGGAGCTTTGTTCCTATGTTTTCTTCTACAAGTTTCATGGTTTCAGGTCTTACACTTAAGGATTTAATTCATTTTGAGTTAACTTTTGTGAGTGGTGTAAGATAGGGGTCCAGTTTAATTCTTTTACATGTGAATATCCAGTTATCTTAATACCACTTACTGGAGACTGTCTTTTCCTTTGTCAAATATTGGATGACCACATATGCTTGGGTTTATTTCTGGGCTTTCAGTTCTGTTCCATTGGTCTATTTGTCTGTTTTTATGCCAATATCATACTGTTTCTATGACAATAGTTTTATAGTATAACTTGAAATCAGGAAGTGTAAATACCTCTACCTTTGTTTTTCTTTCTCAGGAATTTATTTGGCTATTTAGGATCTTTTGTGGCTCCATATAAATCTTAAGAGTGTTTTTTTCTACTTCTGTAAAAAAAAAAATGCCTTTGGAATCTTGATAGGAATTGCATTGAATCTACAGATGGCTTTTGGTAGTATTGAAATTTTAACAATATTTATTTTTGCAACCCAAGAACACAGATATCTTTCCATTTTATTTGTGTCTTTGATTTCTTTTATCATTGTCTTTAGTTTTCAGCATAGAGATCTTTCACCTCCTTGGTTGAATTTATTCCTAAGTATTTTGGTGTTTTTGATGGTATTGTAAATGGGATTGATTTCTTTCTTTTTCAAAAGTTTTGTTGTTAGTGTATAGAAACACTACTGACTTTTGTATGTTAATTTTGCTTCCTGCAACTTTATGAATTCATTGATTAGATCTAACAGTTTTTTGGTTGAGTCTTTAGAATTTTCCATATATAAAATCATGTCATCTTGAAATAGAGACAATTTTACTTCTTCCTTTCCAATTCTGATACCTTATATTTCTTTTTCTTACCTGATAGCTCTAGCTAGAACTTCCAGTATTATGTTAAATAGGAGTTGTGAGAGTGGGCATCCTTGTCTTATTCCTCATCTTAGAAGAAAGACTTTCATTTTTTCACCATTGGGTAAGATAGGTGTCTGCTTGTCATATGTGGCCTTTATTATGTTGATATATACTCCTTCTATGCCTAATTTGTTAAGAGTTTTTATCATGAATGGATGTTGGATTTTATCAAATGGTTTTTCTGCATCTATTGAGATGATTATATTCTTTTCTTTCATTCTGTTAATGTGATGTATCATGTTAATTGATTTGCATATATTGAACAATCCTTGTATCCCAAGGATAAATCCCACTTGATCATGGTGCATGATTCTTTTAACATGCTATGGAATTGGATTTGTTAGTATTTTATTGAGAATTTTTTGCATCCATGTTCATCAGGAATATTGGCCTGTAGTTTTCTAGTAGTGTCCTATTCAGCTTTTGGTGTCAATTTAATGCTGGTCTCTTAAAATGAGTTTGGGAGTGTTCCTTTGTCTTTGATTTTTTGGAAGAGTTTGAGGAGAATTACTGTTAGTTTTTTAAAAAAATATTTTGCAGAATTCACCAGTGAAGCCGTCTAGTCCTGGGCTTTTCTTCATTGGGAGATTTTTGATTACTGACTTAATCTCCTTACTAGTAATTGGCCTATTCACGTTTTTTGTTTCTTTCTGTTTCTGTCTCAGTAAGTTACATGTTTCTAAGAATGTTTTCCTTTCTTCTGGGTTGTCCAGTTGTTGACATATAATTGTTCATAGTAGCCTCTTATGATCCTTTGAATTTCTTTGGTATCAGTTGTGTTATCTCCTTTTTCATTTATAATTTTGTGGATTTGGGTTCTTCTTTTATCCTTGGTTACTCTAGATAAGCATTTGTCAGTTTTATTTATTCAAAGAACCAACTCTTAGTTTGGTTAATCTTTTTTTTTTATTATATTATGTTAATCACCATACATTACATCATTAGCTTTTGATTCATTGTTAGCGTATAGCACCCAGTGCTCCATTCAGTACGTGCCCTCTTTAATACCCATCACCAGGCTAACCCATCCCCTACCCCCCCTCCCCTCTAGAACCCTCAGTTTGTTTCTCAGAGTCCAGAGTCTCTCATGGTTTGTCTCCCCGTCCGATTCCCCCCCCTTCATTTTTCCCTTCCTACTATCTTCTTTTTTTAAATATATAATGTATTATTTGTTTCGGAGGTAAAGGTCTATGATTCAACAGTCTTACACAATTCACAGTGCTCACCATAGCACATACCCTCCGCAGTGTCTATCACCCAGCCACCCCATCCCTCCTTTCACCCCCTTTCTATTGTTTTTCTATTCAGTATTTACTTATTTCTGCATTAATCTTTATTATTTCCTCTCGCCTGCTAACTTTGGGCTCAGTATGTTCTTTTTCTAGTTCCTTCAGGTATAGAGGTAGGCTGTTTATTTGGGATCTTTCTTCTTAATGTAGGCATTTGTTTTTAAGAACTTCACTCTTAGAACTGCTCTTGCTGCATCCCATAAGTTCTGGTATGTTGTTTTTTCATTTTCATTTGTCTTAAGAAACTGCAAATAAAAACAATTTTACTCCTCCCCCCCTTTTTTATTTCCCCTTTAGTTTCTTCTTTGATCCATTACTTGTTCAAGAGAGTGTTGTTTAATTTTGATGTGTTCATGATTTTCTAGTTTTCCTCTTATTGCTCATTTCTTGTCTCATGCCATTATGGTCAGAGAAGATAGTTGGTATGATTTCAGTCTTCTTGAATTGCTAAGACTTGTTTTGTGGCCTAACATATGATCAGTTCTAGAAAATGTTACATATGCACTTGAGAAGACTATGTGGTCTGTGTTGGATAGATGGATAGAATGTTCTGTGTATGTCTGTTAGTTTCATTTGGTCCCTGGTGTTGTTCAGATCTTCTGTTTCCTTATTGATTCTCTGTTTGGATGATCTACTCATTGGTGAGAATAGGGTATTAAAGTCCTCAACTATTACTGTATACTATAGTTTATTACTCCTTTTAGCTCTGCTAATTCTGCTTTATGTATGTAGGTGCTCTGATGTTGGGTGCTAAATATTTACAGTTGTTATGTCTTCTTGATATATTGAACCCTTTATCGTTATATGACCTTCTTTGTCTGTTTTTACTTCTTTTTTTTTTTTAAAGATTTTATTTATTTATTTATTTGAGAGAGAGAGAGTGAGAGAGCACAAGAGGGGGGAGCGGGAGAGGGACGAGCAGACTCCCCGCTGAGCAGGGAGCCCGATGCGGGACTTGATCCCGGGACTCCAGGATCATGACCTGAGCCGAAGGCAGTCGCTTAACCAACTGAGCCACCCAGGCGCCCCATGTTTTTACTTCTTTTTTTTAAATTTTATTATGTTATGTTTGTCACCATACAATACATCATTAGTTTTTGATGTGGTGATCCACGATCCATTGTTTTCATATAACACCCAGTGCTTTATGCAGTATGCACCCTCCTTAATACCCATCACCGGGCTAACCAATCCCCCCCGCCAAACCCTGTTTGTTTCTCAGAGTCCATACTCTCTCATGGTTCATCTCTCCCTCCAATTCCGCCCCCCCTTTATTTTTCCTTTCCTTCTCCTAATCTCCTCCATGCTATTCATTATGTTCCAAAAATAAGTGAAACCATATGATAATTGACTTTCTCTGCTTGGCTTATTTCACTTAGCATAATCTCCTCCAGTCCCATCCATGTAGATGTAAAAGTTGGGTATTCATCCTTTCTGATGGCTGAGTAATATTCCATTGTATATATGGACCACATCTTCTTTATACATTCATCTATTGAAGGGCATCTCAGCTCTTTCCACAGTTTGGCTATTGTGGACATTGCTGCTATGAAAATTGGGGTGCATATGGCCCTTCTTTTCACTACGTCTGTGTCTTTGGGGTAAATACCCAGGAGTGCAATTGCTGGGTCATAGGGTAGCTCTATTTTTAAATTTTTGAGGTACCTCCACACTGTTTTCCAAAGTGGCTTACCAACTTGCATTCCCACCAACAGTGTAAGAGGTTTCCCCTTTCTCCACAACGTCTCCAACATTTGTTGTTTCTTGCCTTGTCAATTTTTGCCATTCTAACTGGTGTAAGGTGGTATCTCAATGTGGTTTTTGATTTGGATTTCCCTGATGGCTAATGATGATGAACAATTTTTCATGTGTCTGTTAGCCATTTGTATGTCTTCTTCAGAGAAGTGTCTTTCAAATCTTCTGCCCACTTTTTGACTTGATTATTTGTTTTTTGGGTGTTGAGTTTGAGAAGTTCTTTATAGATCTTGGATACCAGCCCTTTATCTGTAGTGTCATTTGCAAATATCTTCTCCCATTCTGTGGGTTGTCTCTTTGTTTTGTTGACTGTTTCCTCTGCTGTGCAGAAGCTTTTTATCTTGATGAAGTCCCAAAGGTTCATTTTTGCTTTTGTTTCACTAGCTTTTGGAGATGTATCTTGAAAGAAGTTGCTGTGGCTGATGTCAAAGAAGTTACTGCCTATGTTCTCCTCTAGGATTTTGATGGATTCCTTCTCACATTGAGGTCTTTCATCCATTTTGAGTTTGTCTTTGTGAATGGTGTTAGAGAATGGTCGAGTTTCATTCTTCATGTGGCTGTCCAATTTTCCCAGCACCATTTATTGAAGAGACTGTCTTTTTTCCATTGCATGTTTTTCCTGCTTTGTCGAAAATTAGTTGACCATAGAGTTGAGGGACCATATCTGGGTTCTCTGTTCTGTTCCATTGGTCTGTATGTCTGTTTTTGTGCCAGTACCATGCTGTCTTGGTGATCACAGCTTTGTAATATAGCTTGAAAAATTGGGCAACGTGATGACCCCAGCTTTGTTTTTCTTTTTCAACATTTCCTTGGTGATTTGGGGTCTTTTCTGATTCCATAGAAATTTTAGGATTGTTTGTTCCAGCACTTTGAAAAATGTCATTGGAATTTTGATCGGGATGGCATTGAAGGTATAGATTGCTCTGGGTAGCATAGACATTTTAACAATGTTTATTCTTCCGATCCATGAGCATGGAATAATTTTCCATCTTTTTGTGTCTTCCTCAATTTCTTTCATGAGTGTTTTGTAGTTCCTAGAGTATAGATCCTTTACCTCTTTGGTTAGGTTTATTCCGAGGTATCTTATGGTTTTTGGTGCTATTGTAAATGGAATCGTTTCTCTAATTTCTCTTTCTACAGTTGTGTTGTTAGTGTATAAGAAAGCAACTGATTTCTGTGCATTGATTTTGTATCCTGCCACATTACTTAATTGCTGGATGAGTTCTAGTAATTTGGGGGTGGAGTCTTTTGGGCTTTCCACATAAAGTATCACGTCATCTGCGAAAAGAGAGAGTTTGACTTCTTCTTTGCCAATTTGAATACCTTTTATTTCTTTTTGTTGTCTGATTGCTGTTGCTAGGACTTCTAGTACTATGTTGAACAATAGTGGCGAGAGTGGGCATCCTTGACGTGTTCCTGATCTTAAGGGAAAGGCTCTCACCTTTTCCCCATTGAGGATGATATTCGCCGTGGGTTTTTCATAGATGGATTTTATGAACTTGAGGAATGTTCCCTCTATCCCTATACTCTGGAGAGTTTTAGTCAGAAAAGGATGTTGTATTTTGTCAAATGCTTTTTCTGCATCAATTGAGAGGACCATATGGTTCTTCTCCCTCCTCTTATTAATGTGTTCTATCACATTGATCGATTTGCAAATGTTGAACCACCCTTGCATACCAGGAATAAATCCCACTTGGTCGTGGTGGATGATCCTTTTAATGTATTGTTGGATCCTATTAGCTACGATTTTGTTGAGGATTTTGGAATCCTTATTCATCAGGGATATCGGTCTGAAATTCTCCTTTTTGATGGGGTCTTTGTCTGGTTTGGGGATTAAGGTAATGCTGGCCTCATAGAATGAGTTTGGAAGTTTTCCTTCTGTTTCTATTTTTTGAAACAGCTTCAGTAGAATAGGTATTATTTCTTCTTTGAATGTTTGGTAGAATTCC
>NW_023270268.1:29492306-29670367 GCF_011800145.1 Mirounga leonina
AGTTGCCCTGCCCCCCTGTGGTGGCGGATGGGCTCAGTGGGAATCAGTTTATTGGGGCTTTTGTTCTCCAATGGCTTTCCCTTGTGGCTTTCTGCATCTCTTCTGAGAGTCAGAGTAGAAGAGATCGTTTTCAACCCTCTGCCTCAGAGCAGAGAGATTGCAGTCTGTTCTTCAGTGAGCTCTCCAGGCCACACTGTCTCCTTTTCTGTCTGTGCTGCTATAAACTGCAGCGGCCTGGGTTGTTTGCCCCTCCACAGCGCTCCCTGTCCTGCTCCCTCATCTCTGCCCTTTGTGCTTCTAAAACTGCCAGCTGCTCCCAGTTTGCACGCACGACCCCTCCGCTCTTCGTTTCCGTCCCGGGGGCTGTCCTAAAGTCCTTTCCCCGCCACTACCGGTCTTCGAGTCTGTGCCCGGTCCCCAGCGCGCAGGGCTGTCGCTCACTGGCGGTGTAGGATTCCCACAGCCAGGCTCCCTCCCGCTGCCGTTTATCCTCCAGATCCGCGGAATCACGGCTCCCTGTTTTGTACCTCGAAACCAACCACCCACGATATTCTGTTTGTAGAGTTCCAGATCTATTTTCTTACATCTCAGGCTGATTTTGTGGGTGCTCAGAGTGGTCTGGTAGATATCCAGCTCAATTCCAGGGACCAGTTGAAATAGGGTCCCCTCCTCCTCCACCATCTTTTCTTCTCCTCTCTCAAATAAAATTTTCTCAGACTTGGGCCGGTAGCCCCGAAGCTTGCCGCTCTGCTGGCTAATGAGCAGGCCTTTGCACATTTCACTGAGCCTGCAGTCCGTAGCCTCCTGCTGGCGAAGCAGCAACCGCAGCTGTACCTTTTTTTTTTTTTTTTAACTTTCAAGTCTATCTTGTCTGATATAACTACCTCTGCCTTTTTTTTTTTTTTTAATTTTTGGTGCCATTTGCTTGAAATGTCATTTTCCATCCCTTCACTTTTAGTCTGTGTGTGTCTTTAAAAAGCTAAAGTGAGTTTCTTGTGGGCAACATATTGTTGGATTTTTTTTTTTTTTAAGATTTTATTTATTTGAGAGAGAGCATGAGTGGGAAGGAGAAAGAATCTCAAGCAGACTCCATGCCAAGCATGGAGCCTGATACAGGGCTTGATCTCATGACACTGGTTTGACCTGAGCCAAAATCAAGAGTTGGATGCTTAACTGACTAAGCCACCCAGGCGCCCCATAATGTTGGATTTTTAAAAATCCATTCAGCCATTGTATGACTTTTGTTTGGATAATTTAATCCACTTACATTTAAAGTAATAGGCAAGGATGTACTATGGCAATTTTGTTAATGTTTTATAGATCCATTGTTGCTTGTTTCTCATCCAGCTGTCTTTTTTCTGTGTTTTGATGTATTTTTGTATACATATGCTTCGACTTCGTCAAGTTCATTGTGTAATTACTCCAAGACTTTCCCTTGTGGTTACCATGAGGATTACATAAAATATCTTAAACTTATAACACCCTATTTTAAAGTTTTAACAATTTAATTTCAATAGAATTCATATGCTTTACACTTTTACTTCTTTCCTCCCTCGCATTTTAGGTTATTGCTGTTAAAATTTACATGGTTTTTATATTGCTTAATACAGATTATTGTACTTATGGTCATTATTTGCTACATTTGTGTGTTTGTTTTTGTTTTGCTTTTTTGCTATGTTCATTTTTCTTTTTTTTAAGTTTCAAACTAGAGTTGTGAATTATGCACCGCTATTACCATTTTGCAGAATCAAACTATGGCTATATATTAATCATTACCAATGAAATTTACCTGTTGCTCTACCTTGCCTGGGCAGGAGCGATAGGGAGCCATTCCAGGCTATCCTCAGTTTCCCAAAGAGGCTGTCCAGTTTGGAGTTGCCAGGAGCTACCCCAAGCTTAGGCTATGAATTAAACCCCCTGCCTTTGCTTAGCATGGGAAGCTGGAATGCCCCATACTGATTTTGCTCTGGAAGTAATCAACTCTGCCCACTCACCTCTCAGCTTGAGTGACACTGGGCCACACAGCTTCTAATAGTTGTCACTAGCCCTTCTGATCAGATGAGGCTGGAAGCTGCCCTCCACAGAGGGTAGAGCTTTGACTTAGCACCTTGCCTGAGTGTCGGCAAACTCTGCTCTAGGGCCTACAAAACTCTTCATCTGAGGATCCCTGATCAGAGTGCACCCCAGATTTGGTTCTATACATGAGTAAAGCTGATGGTTGGGATTACCCCTTGGGCACTGAAGGTAATGAACTCTGTCTGCCAAGATCTGTGTATTGATTTTTGCAAGCTACTCACCCATTTTGTCTGTCATGGTCAGATTCCCAATGTCTGCACCCTGCAGATTCCCCTGCAGTCCTTATCATGTGAGAACAGGGTATGAGCTCTCACAAGTGACCCACAATGCTTGGGTTCTCTTTTCCTACTGGAGGAACTGGTGGCTCAAGGGAGACCTTTCCTGGTGGTGCTGTACTGTTCTGGAGAAGGGGCAATGTGGTCAACATGTAACCACTTCTCTTACCTTTCTAATGTAGTCTGTTTTGGTCTCTGTGTTCTTCAGCCTCACCTCTGTGTTCTAGGATTCTCTCAGTGGTATCTCTTTCTTGAATAGATACTAGTTCTTCCTGTGAGGGGGAGTATAGTTAGGAACAACTTACATTATCATCTTGGTGATGTCACTCTCCTACCTACTGTTTTTAGCTAGCAAGATTAGCTTCTCCCCCTGGAGATTACTGCCTGGCCTATGAGCCCAGAGGAGGCCTCTCTTTTTGATGCAGGAGTCATCACAGTGACTCAGTGACTTACTGGTCACTCACATGTAATAACTGCAGTGAGCACTGCTAAGAGTTGAAAGTAACTTCTCCCTGCCAGAGTCTGAAGTAGCTTTGACAGCAGATGTGTCAGATTGAAACACAAGCAGCTACTCAGCTTCTACCTGGTGTCATCATGTTGTACTCTGGAGTCAGGCATGCATGCAGAATGTCCCAGCACATCCAGGCACTTCTTGACAGAGGGAGAAGCTGGCCAGGGAATTTGGGAGACAAAAAATTATGTACTATAAAATGTTTTCTTTGGGGAGCTATGCTCTATCTGGCAGCATCATGATCTGAAACAATTCCTAGCCTTTTTATGTTGGTGGTGGTGACTGACCCATGGGATCCTGCTCTGTGGATCAGCTGCTGTTAAAATATGTGATCTTTTAGAAGTGACTCAGGAGGGAAAGTGTCAAGTAAAAGTTAATCATTTCATCCTGGTCAAAACAAAAAAAAAATAAAATTTGCGTTGTTAAATTGAAAAATGAGTCTATAACTTCTATTTTGTCAGAAATTACAATTATGACAAGATATTTCCCTGCATCTGCATAGAGACAGGTTTGTCACTATTAGCACCAGCCTCTGGATGGCATTTGTAAGGCAGAAAGTGAGGAGAAGTTAGTGACATATGTGAGCACATATGAATATCATTGGGCATTTTACCTAAATTATTCTCACTTGATTGTGCAATTAAGGAAGTTCAGAGAGTAAGGAAACTATTCAAGGTCACTGAGCAGGTACATGGTGGCCACAGTTCAAATGCATGTATAATTGGTTACAAAATTTATACCACATTGCCTCCAGGCATGTTTTGGTATTTTTTTTATTTGAGAGAAGAACAGATGCGGTTTCTGTGATGGATTAGGCTCACGCAGGTGTTTTCCCTTGATAGAGACACCATCCTTTTATGCCTACCCCAGATTCCAGCCTTGTATCCCTCAATATGTCTCCAAGTTACAACACACACACACAGAAAAAAAAAAACAAAAAGGGGCTCACTCCACAGTGCAACAGCCAGCCAGCCCTACTGCATTCTTTGCTTTGTATTCTTTCTTGAATGCCTGTTAGGTTATTTGTCAGTGATGTTTTTGACTTTTAAAATTGAATCGGAGGGGTAGACGAACCATGAGAGACTATGGACTCTGAGAAACAAACTGAGGTTTCTAGAGGGGATGGGTTAGCCTGGTGATGGGTATTAAAGAGGGCACATACTGAATGGAGCACTGGGTGTTATACAAACAATGAATCATGGAACACTACATCAAAAACTAATGATGTAATGTATGGTGATTAGCATAACCTAATTAAATAAAAAAAATAATAAAATTTCTGACCCTATTACAAGGACAGCTTATATAAGGTTCTGAACAGCGAAGATATCAGCTGTATAAATGTAGGGATTTGTTCCTTATTTTTCCTAACAATTTAAAATTGACTAAATGCCAAGAATGAGCCAAATGTCAAGCCATCACAAAAAACAGGAACATATAAAGGTTGTCTTGGGAGCAGGTTTCCTTGGTACCAACCTGAAGTAGCTTTCTACATTACACCAAGCTTGGGGAAAAGAGCCTTGAATTTACATGGAATGTTCTGTTGTCTCTAAGAGAACTTATAATCACTTGCTTGAACAAACAAAATTTTACAGTAAGAGGGCTTGAGTCATGCATGGATAGCCTTTTATTATGGGAAGCTGTGTTGTAAAGATGTAAATGTTAGTACTTAATAGTTTTGGGTGGTAGTTGGAATTGAAGTGTATATCTATGTCATGGTCATATTCCCTGGGATATAGGTACCCAGCCAGAAGACTAGGTTATTTTTAGCATAGATTGTCACTCACAAAGCACATAAAATGAAGAACTAGAACCAAGAATTGGGAGATATGGAAAAGTGGAACAGTAGGTAAGAAGATCAGTTAAAACCAATGATCATATCATAGGTCATCATTCATGGGACAGGTGTGATCCATTCTCCAGTGCAGAGTTTATCATTTGTTTAAGAACCCACAAAGAGTGATTTCCTGAAGAAACCTTTATTATTCTTTCTTCCTTCAAAAGAATTCTGAGGAGAAAAGAGTAAAAGGGAAAAGAGACTAAATGTAAGACAAAATTTAGGGAGACCTTTATATTTGGTACAGATAGTCCAAATCAGTTTTTGTTTCTTAGTTGTGTGCCACCTTTTTGTAGATAAATGAATTCTGGCAAAGCCTCAGGAGCCATTGTACTAACCTCTGTTGATTTTCTACTAACTTTTTAGAAACTCATGCTCTTAAACTGCTTAGAGGTTTTGGATTTCCCATCCGTGTAATAAAGGAGGCAATGTAGATGATCTGTAATGTATGACTTGTGATCATAGCAGGTAAGTTTAAATGAGTTTAGTTATCATTTAATGTGCTCAACACACAGTGACTAGGGGAAAATAAGCAAAGGACAAGTAGCGAGTAGCTCATTAGAGCTCTGTCTGGTCTCTGCTGAGCATGCACAGCCTTCCAGATCACCAGAGATAAAGGGGGAATCTTAGCTAGACTCTCTCTGATTGTTTCCTTCCCTGGATCTCCCTATTACATTTCTGGTCTGCCATTTTGATACTTTTCCAACCAGTATCAGGCTACCCCTGATGCTACCCTTTCCTGATTGTTTGCCACTGAGATTACTATTGTTTCTAACAGTACCCAGGCAGGAATTTTTCCATGCTCTGCTCCAAATAGTCAGCCCCCTGCAGCAGAGCAGCAGAACTGCCAGTTCCCACACAGTTCTTCATCTGCTGAGGCTGAGGGAAAATTTCCAGGTAATGGAGCCCAGATAGGAGGGCAAGGGATTGGAGGAGTTCCTGGCTAAAATGTAACGGACTCACTGTTCTTACTGTGATTCAGTAGGTTTTCTTGAATAAATCCTCAGTTTTGTTGTATGCCTTCAATCAATTTCCAGATTGGTTGAATGATTGGGGGTTTTTGTTGTTATTTTTTTTAACTGAAATGTGATTGACATGTAACATTGTATTAGTTTCAGGTGTACAACGTAATGATTTGATATATGTATATACTGTGAAATGGCTACCATAACTTTAGTTAACATCTATAAGGATACATAGTTATAATTTTTTTCTTGTAATGAGAAGTTTTAAGATTTACTCTCTTAGCTGCTTTCAAATATACAGTACAGTATTGTTAACTATAGTCACAATGCTACATGTTACATCCTCAGGACTTATTTATCTTATAACTGGAAGTGTGTACCTTTTCACCACCTTGATTCATTTCACCTGTCCTCCCACTCCCTCCCACTCCCACCTCTGGTAATCACAAATCTGTTCTCTGTATCTTTGAGCATTTTTTGTTTTTTGTTTTGTTTTGTTTTGTTTAAGATTTCGCACATGAGAGATCATACAGTATTTTTCTTTCTCTGACTTATTTCACTTAGCAGAATGTCCTTGAGGTCCATCCATGTTGTTGCAAATGGCAAGCTTTCCCTTTTTTATGGTTCAATAATATTCCATTATAAATATACACTACATCTTTATTCATTCTTCTATTGATGGACACTTAAGGTTTTTTATATCTTGACTATTATATTTATTTTACTTTTTTTTTTAAGTAATCTCTACACCCAACATGGGGCTCACATTCATGACCCCAAGATCAAGAGTCACATGCTCTACTGAGTCAGCCAGCTGTCCCCATCAGCTAATATAAATAGTGCTGCAATGAACAAATGAACATGGGGTTGCATATATCTTTTCAGATTAGTTTTTTTATTTTCTTGAGATAAATACTCGGAAGTGGAATTGCTGGGTTATATGGTAGTTCTACTTTTAGTTTTCTGAACAATTTCCATACTGTTTTCCATAATGGCTGCACAAATTTCCATTTCCACCAACAGTGCACAAAGGTTCCCTTTTCTCCACATCTTCTTCAGCACTTATTTTTTGTCTTTTGATAATAACCTTTCTAACAGGCGTGAGATAATAGCTCATTGTGATTTGCATTTCCCTGATGATTAGTGATGTTGAACATCTTCCCATGTACCTGTTGGCCACTTATATGTCACTTTTAGAAAAATGTCTATTCAGATCCTCTGCCCATTTAATTGGATTTTTTTTGCTCTTGTGCTAGGAGTTCTTTATATATTTTAGATATTAAGCCCTTATCAGATATATGGTTTGCAAATATTTTTTCCCATTTTAGAGGTCTTTTTGTTTTGTTGATGGCTTCCTTTGCTGTGCAGAAGTTTTTTTGTTAGATGTGGTCCCCCTTTTTTTCCCTAAAGATTTGTTTATTTATTTTAGAGAGAGTACAAGTGGGAGAGGGAGAGAGAATATCAAGCAGATTCTGTGCTGAGTGCAGAGCCCAACACGGGGCTCAGTGTCACAACGCTTAACTGACTGTGCCATCCAGGTGCCCCATCCCACTTGGTTGTTTTTTTTTTTTATGCTTCTGTTGCCTTTGCTTTTGGTGTCAAATCCAAAAAAAAAAAAAAAATTGCCAAGACTGATGTCTGTAGAGCTTTACTCTCTATGTTGTCTTCTAAAAGTTTTGTGATTTCAGATCTTACATTTAAGTCTCTAATCCATTTTGCATTTTGAATTGATTTTTATGTATGTTACAAGATGGTGGTCCATTTTCTTTCTTTTGCTTGTGGCTGTCCAGTTTTCCCAATACCACTGATTAAAGAGACTGTTCTTTCCCCATCGTATATTCTTGGTTCCTTTGTCATGAATTAACTGACCATATAGGCATGGGTTTTTTTGGAGGGGGGGTGGGGGCTATCTACTCTACTCCATTGTTCCATGTGTGAGTGATGCGTGTGTGTGTGTTTATGCCAATACATACTGTTCTGATTATTATAGGTTTATAATACAGTTTGAAGTCAGGAGTGTGATGCCTCCAGCTTTGTTCTTCTTTCTCAAGGTTGCTTTGGGGATTTTTGTGCTTCCATACAAATTCTAATATATGTGTTCTATTTCTGTGACAAATGCTGTTAGAATTTTGATAGGAATTACATTGAATCTATATATTACTTTGGGTAGTATGGACATTTTAACAATATTAATTGTTCCAGTCCATGAGCTTGAACTATCTTTCCATTTTTTGTGTTTTCAGTGTCTTACAGTTTTCAGTGTACACATCTTTCACCTCCTTGGTTAGATTTATTCCTAGGTATTTTCTTCTTTTTGATGCAGTTGTAAATAGGACTGTTTTCTAATTTCAATTTTTGAACTTTTTTGGGGGGAGATTTCTGATTAGTGATTCAATCTCCTTATTAGGAATTGGTCATTCATATTTTTACTACTTCATGATTCTGTATTGGTACATTGTATGTTTCTAAGAATTTATCTGTTTCTTCTAGGTTGTCTAATTTGTTGGTTTATAATTGTTCATAATAGTCTCTTATCCTTTGTATTTCTCTGGTGTCCATTGTAACATGTCCACTTTCATTTCTGATTTTATTTATTTGAGTCTTCTTTTTATCTTGGTGAGTCTAGCTAAAGATTCGTCTAATTTGTTTATGTTCTCAAAAAAAAACCCAGCTCTTAATTTCATTGATCTTTTCTATTGTATTTTTAGTCTTTGTCTCATTTATTTACACTCTGATCTTTATTTCAATGAATTTCATTGTTTTCAACAACTTTTCCAGGTTTGTTACCACTTTTTGGGAAAAAGATTTGCTGAGCTCCTTACTCAGCCATTCCAGAAATTCATTCTCTTCATGTATTGATAAAATATTCTTCAAAACCTATTTTACAATTTTATGGCTTCAAATTCAAGCATGTATACTCCACTTAAACACATCTGAGTCTCTTCATTGTCTCCTGTGATCCCTGCAGGTGCAGTTCACGATGACTTGACCTTAAACTATACTAATTTGATGCAAGCAATCAGCTGTGTATATTACCTCATGATCTATTGGTAACTGGAAAGAGCCTATCAATAGCCATTATACTGCAAATGGTAGAATATCTGTGAATTTTGTAGTTCAGAGGCTAGGTTGATTAGAAAGAATATTATTAGCTGGGCAGTTTTGTACTTAAATAACTGGCAAATTTACAAGTTTTTTGCTTTTGAGAGGAAAGTCTGAACAGGATACAGTTAAGGGGTAGTAGAGAGTCTTTTTAAAACATCCTCACAAAGTAGAATTAAGTACAAAATTGATTGCTGTGATCTCAATTTATTCCTATCATTTATCCCCTTCCATTTTCTACACATAAGAAGTCTTGAGACATAATCACATTTGAGTGATGGAAAAACATATCACAGTCCAGAAGACAGAAAATTCAAATAGAATCTGGTACTGAGAATGGGATATCAACTTGTCAGAGTTTATTATTTTATCTTTTACAACCATTTTATGTTGTGCTATTAAAATTTTAAAAATATTTGTATATGCCTCTCCCTCCCTGCCAAAAAAAATATTTTGCTTGTACCATTTTGAGTTCTACCTCAGTAGTAAAATTGGCTGTGCCTGCCATAGTAGATTAGGGGAAAGGCACTGACTATTAGGGGTTCACTCAAAGGATTCAGCATACCCAGTCACAGTGGGGCTGCTCAAATAAAGTTTAAAATTTTATCATCTAAAGGGGAAGAGTTGATATACAAGAGAATGTAAGGCCAGATAGTCTAAGCTGTTGAAGGAAGCAGGCCACAGACCTCTTTAATGGTCAGGATAGTTCCAAAGCTATGGTACCAGCCATTGTGGTTGAAACAGGCCCACAATCAGTGACTGGGATACTGGGAGCAGAGCCCATCCCCTCAACAGCCGAGAGTCAGAGGTAGAAGATGAGGACCTGAATTACAGGGTTGAACTGGAACCCACTTAGGAATCTAAAGCTAAAGCTCATTCATGGGGACTGAACAAATCTGGCAGTTTTGGTAAGAGAAAACTGCAACAAGGTAGCTGTGGGTGTCCTGGGGTTCACTCTAGTCACCTTAGATACACGTGAGCAAGAGTAACAAAAACAACTTCAGACCCTACCTGCCCATGGGATGTCCTGCTGATATCCAGATGAGTAACCTGGGCTGAGTGTGTTGGCTAAAGGTCTTTTGGAGCTGTAGCTGGGCTGAGGTAGGAGGCAGGGATTAACCTATGTGTCATCTTCTCAATGCCAAGGAGATGTTATTGTCTTTATTTATAGTGAGAATTGATCAATCACTACTGCTGCTACTGAGGATGACACTAATATCAGAAGGCCCAAATAATATGGAGAAAATATCCCCTCTTGTTTCCATGATTATTATTAATGATTTTTTAAAAAGGTGGGGAACCCTAGATTAGTGGATATAACTCTGGAATGGAAGTTGAGAGTTAGTGCTTGGCTCACTGAGATAGTATAGTAAAAAATCATGAAATTGGAATGAATCTTATTTTTCTGCTATCCTGGATACTGTTGGTCAGATTTTCTCAACCTTAGTACAATGAATATTTTGAGTCCGCTAATTCTTTATTATGGGGAGGGGGGGCAGACTGTCCTGTGCATTATAGGATGTTTAGCAGCATCTCTGGTCTATCTGCTAGATGCCAATAGCACCTCACTTCCTCAGTTGTACAACCAAATTGTCTCCATCAGGAAAAAAAAAAAATCTCCAGACAATGCTAAATGTCTCCTGGAGGCAAAATCATCCATCTGAGAACCACAACTAAAGGATACAAAAGCACCTTGTGTAAGGGGCACCTGGGTGGCTCAGTCAGATAAGCATCTGACTCTTGGTTTCAGCTCAAGTCATGATTTCATGAGTTGTGATCTCATGGGTCATGGGATTGAGTGCCACATCTGGCTCTGTGCTCAGCCGGGAGTCTGCTTGAGATTCTTTCCCTCTGTCCGTCCCCCCACTCATGCTCTCTTTCTCTCTCTTAGTTATTATTGTGGTGGTTTTAACATATGTTGACAAATTCTTTGAGATTTCTTCCTCCAGGAGGAAGCTTAATACCTTTCCCCTTGAGTGTGGGTTGGACTTAGTGACTCACTTCTAATGAACAGTGAATGGAAAGGGAACATTAGTGACTTTACAGTAGAGAAACGTGGCAGATACCACCTAACCATGTGATCAGGATAAACACCATGAGTAGTAAATCATGTTGCTATTATGTATACCCCAGTATGATGGAAGGAGAATACTTTGCCTCTGTGGTATTCTTCCCCCAAATCCACAACCCCAAATTAAGGGGAATTGTACAAAATGCCTGACCATTACTCTTCAAAAGTATCAAGGTGATGAAACAGCAAAGATAAGGAAAGATGGGGAAACCATAATAGATTGAAAAAGGCTGAGGAGACATGACAATTAAATGTCATATGGAATCCTGGACAGAAAAAAGATGTAGGGGAGTAAAAGTTCTCCTTTATCCTCAGGCTCTCTGACAGGGCTTAAGAGTTACAGTGACATAAGACAACAGGAAAAAAGCATACAAGTTTTGTTAAATTTTGGCATGTATGTGGGGGCTTTCACAAGAGTATGAAGAAATGGACAGAGCAGAATATACCATTTAGACAAATGACAGATTTGTGAAGAAATGACGGGTTTGGGCTGGAGGCAGTAAATTGTAGAGAAATGACTAGGGGAGATAAGAAACGGGAGGGAAACTAGTGGAAGATAAGGGTTATTTCAGTAAGTTTGTTAGTATAGATCCATTTCAGCATCAGTTGCCAGTGTCTGGTGATAAGGATGTCCTTCTCTTCCTGGTACAAGGAGAGTACCTTTCTTATGGGAAATTTTATGGCCTGTGTTTACATAGAAAAGGGGGAGGTCAGAGAGCCCTTCCTGAATCTGCTGTTTCTCAAGCAACTTTACCTCAAAATAATCAATATGCCAAAGTGGCATATTTTAGGGTGGCACATCCTGAACCCTTCAGGGATATTAGTGGGGGGAAAAATGGGGAAATTCAAATGAAGTTATAGTTCATAATGTCCCAATATTAATTTCATAGTTCAATACCATGATTATATAAGATGTTAGCATTAGGGGAAGCTGGGTGAACAATATATAGGAACTCAGTACTATCTTTGCAACTCTTTTATAAATCTAAAATTATTTCAAAATAAAAAGTTAAAAAAAGTTTTTCTTTTACATTTTTCTTGTTTTGCATGTCTTCAACACTTGAGTTTATAGACACCCCAGGGCCACAATCCACTTACTTATGAATTAATTACTTAGGAATTTTACTCTTACAAATATGTATGTTTTTCCAGCTATTATATAAGCACTACAGAAAAATTAACTTCTTTGTAACTTCCTTGGCTCCAAATGTAATTCTCTTAAAATATTCTTTTTTGAATGGATAAATAAATGAGAAGAAACTGAGCAAACTGGAAAATTATTGAAATATACCCAGTAAATATCCAGTGCATGAAGGTTTGGAAGTTGGTTAGGATTTGTTTGTTTTGTTTTTTAAGCTTTTTCTTGACCACACCCTTCTCTGAGGGTGAGTTAGGTTCTTTGGTAGGTGATTTTTAAGCAAACGGGACACCATTTTTCTCAACTATGTTCATATAATAAATTGTAGAACAATGTCCTCAAAGACTGGGTCTTAGAAAGATGTGGGTCATAGTTCACATGTACCATTCTCTACAGATAACATTTGCCTGTGTTTTCTTAATTTTAAAAATAGGGTCTTTTCAAAGTATACAAAAAAACAGATTCAAAGGCACATGCACCCTGATGTTTATAGCAGCATTATCAACAATAGCCTAACTAAGGAAAGAGCCCAAATGTCATTGACTGATGAATGGATAAAGATGCGTGTGTGTGTGTGTGTGTGTGCACGTGCAATGGAATAGCACTCAGCCATCAAAAAGAATGAAATCTTGCCATTTGCAATGATGTGGATCAAGCTAGAGTGTATTATGCTAAGCAAAATAAGAGAAAGACAAATACCATGATTTCACTCATATGTGGAATTTAAGAAACAAAACAAATGAACATACAGGAAGAGGAAAAAAAGAGGGAAACAAACCATAAGAGACTCTTAATGATAGAGAACAAACCGAGGGTTCATGGAGGGAAGTGGGTAGGGGATGGACTAAATATGTGATGGGTATTAAGGAGGGCACTTGTTATGATGAGTACTGGGTGTTATATGTAAATGATGGATCACTAAATATAAATAAATAAATAAATAAATTCAGGTCCTTTTAGGTTGGCAGATGCCATTACATGGCCTATTTGAATTCCTAACCAAGTGTTTCCTCCAAGCTCAACCTCATACACTGTAATTAAATTATGCTGGTGGGATATACATTACCCAAAAAGTTTATTTGTTACTACTTTAGGTTTCAGGGAATCTTTAAAAGTATAATCAAAATCTCTATAATAGTTATTTTTCTTGGGGGAATTGGGAAATGCATAGGATAACTTTGGAGCCAGCAAGCCAGGTTTTGTTGAGGCAGTGGTATTGTCCTTTTGTTTCTAGGGGCATTATTTTTTTTCAGTATTGTCTTCCATGAGGATCCTTCTTGTTTCATAAAATTATGTTTTTAATTAGATGATTCTAACACTGGAAAAAGTCCTGAAGTTTCATTTAAAAGTTTTCTATGCATTCAAAATATAAATCTACTTTATTAGCAGCCTCCACCATAGAATTTCTTATACCTCCAGCTTTATTTTTTCTTACTCAAGATTGTTTTGGCTATTTGGGATCTTTTATGGTTCCATACAAATTTTAGTATTGTTTGTTCTAGTTTTATGAAAAATACTGTTGTTGTTTTGATAGGGATTGCATTGAATCTGTAGATTGCTTTGGGTAGTCTAGACATTATAACAATATTCTTCCAATCCATGAGCATGGAATATCTTTCTGTTTGTTTATGTCAACTTCAATTTCTTTCATCAGTGTTTTATAGTTTTCAGAATACACATCACCTCTCTGGATAAGTTTAATCCTAGGTTTTTTATTAGTTTTGGTGCAATTGTAACTGGTTTTGTTTTCTTAATTTCTTTTTCTGTTACTTTGTTATTAGTGTATAGAAATGCTACGGATTTCTGGGTATTAATTTTGTATCCTGCAAATTTACTGAATTTATGTATTACTTTAATAGTTTTTTGGTGGAGGCTTTAGGATTTTTTTTAAAAGATTTTATTTATTTATTTGAGAGAGAGCGTGAGTGAGAGTGAGCATGAGCAGGGGGATGGGCAGAGGAAGAGGGAGAAGCAGACTCCCCACTGAGCAGGGAGCCCTACACAGGGCTTGATCCCAGGACCCTGGGATCATGACCTGAGCAGAAGGCAGATGCTTAACCAACTGAGCCACCCAGGCGCCCCTAGGATTTTTTATGTACAGTATCATGTCGTTTGCAAATAGTGACAGTTTAACTTCCTCTTTACCAGTATAGATGCCTCTTATTTCTCTTTTTTGTCTGATTACTGTGGCTAGGATTTCTAGTACTATGCTGAATAAAAGTAGTAAGAGTGGACATTCTTTTTTTTTTTTTTTTTTAAGAGTGGACATTCTTTTCTCATTCCTGACCTTAGAGGAAAAGCTCTGTTTTTCACCATTGAATAGAATGTTAGCTGTGGGTTTTTCATATATGGCCTTTATTATGTTGAGGTATGTTCACTCTAACCCCACTTTGGTTATAGTTTTTGTCATGAATGGATGTTGAATTTTTTCAAGTGCTTTTTTCTGTATCTATTGAGGTGATCCTATGATTTTTATCCTTCATTTTGTTGATGTGGTGTATCATGTTGATTGATTAGTGAATATTGAACCATTCTTGCATCTCTGGAATAAATCCCACTTGTTTGTGGTGAATAATCTTTTAAATATATTGTCACATGCATTGTCAGATATGTCATATTGCTAATATTTTGTTGAGGAAATTTTTGCATCTATGTTCATCAGGGATATTGGCCTGTAGTTTTCTTTTTTTGTGGTATCTTTGTCTGATTTTGGTGTCAGAGTAATGGTGGTCTTGTAGAATGTATTTGGAAGTTTTCCTTTCTCTTATTTTTTTTGAATAGTTAGAGGAGAATAGGTATTAACTCTTATGTAAATGTTTGGTAGATTTCACCTGTGGATCCATCTGATCCTTGGGGGCATCCTGATTGGGTTGGGACTGGAGGTGCCGGCAATGAAACAATTCAGGGCAGAACAAAGGAGAAGCTTATTGAATACAGTGCAAGGCAGCAGCAGGCAGGACCACAAAGGAGAGACTGTCTGCCATGAGGTGGTGGTCAGGGGCTTTAGTTGCAGGGTGGAGTGAGGGAGTATGGGAACATTTGGAATTTTCCCTTTTTTGGTAACTATGCCTGGTAATAAGTAGCTCATCGATTAGTGAGGGCCTCTGGCTTAATGATCCTGTTTGTGTTAGCTTAGTGGTTGCTTTGGGCTCTTTTGCCTTGCTGAAGTTCCCATTGCTCAAGCCTGTTGTCTAAAAGTGGCCTCCACAGTCCTGGACCTTTTTTTTTTTTTTGGTAGTTTTTTTGATCACCAATTCAATTCAGATTTTCTATTTCTTCCTAATTCAGTTTTGGAAGATTGTATGTTTCTAGGCATTTATCCATTTCTTCTAGGTTGTCCAATTTGCTGGCATATACTTTTTTATAGTATTCTCTTTGTATTTCTGTAGTGTCAGTTTTAACTTTTCCTCTTTAATTTCTGATTTTATTTAGGTCCTTTCTCTCTTTTTCTTGATGAGTCTGGCTAAGGGTTTATCAATTTTGTTGATCTTTTCAAAGAACCAGCTCTTGGTTTCATTGAATTTTTTTTCTATTTTTCTTTTACTCTGTATGTTATTTATTTTTGCTCTGATCTTTATTATTTCCTTCTTTCTACTCACCTTGGGTTTTATTCTTTTTCTAGTTCCTTTAGGTATAAGGTTAGATTATTTATTTGAACTTAGATTCTGCTGCTTCTTCAACTTGTCTATCACCATTTCTTCCGGGAAGTCTTTCCTGAGCCACCTTCTGGATCTGGGTAAGAGTACTTTGCAAAGTGCTCCTTTAGCATTGATCGTCCTGTCATTAGCACTGGCATGCGGTTTTCTGTTGCCTTCTTGAGACTCTAAGACTGAAAGCAGGGAAGATGTTTACCTTGTCCATATCCCTAGCATGTAATGCAGTTCTGGCACCAAGATGCTTGATAAATACTTGTTGAATGAATGAATGATGAATAAATGATCAAATGAGTAATATTATAGCTGAATTAGATTACTGAGGAGACTTTACAATGTCTACTGCAGAAATATTGGGAAAACCAAATGGAAATCAACTTAGAATACACCTGTGGGGCGCCTGGGTGGCTCAGTCGTTAAGCATCTGCCTTCGGCTCAGGTCATGACCCCAGGGTCCTGGGATCGAGCCCCACATCAGGCTCCCTGCTCAGCGGGAAGCCTGCTTCTCCCTCTCCTGCACCCCCTTCTTGTGTTCCCTCTCTTGCTGTGTCTCTCTCTGTCAAATAAATAAAATCTTTAAAAAAAAATACACCTATGAAGCATAAATATTCTTTGTAGGGTCATTTTATCACAAAAAGAACAGTCTAATAGAAATTTAGCAAGGGGGGTGATGATTGGCATTAAACCAGGATTTTAAACAGTAGAAATAAATAAAACTAAAAAAGAGCCTTTTGTACTACAACAAAACTAGTCTTACAGTTTGAGCTAATTTAATGAAGTTATTTGAGTGACAGATCTATCTTTTGTGTTTATGTTTGAATAGCAATAGAGCAACTATATAGCAGTTCCTCAGTTTTTTAAATTGCGAATTGTCATTAAATTTTGCAGTATCTTCTCACTTTAAATTAAGTAAAGGTTTGTTTAACAATTCTACAGCTTCTCTGTATTTTGGGTGCCTCACAAATCAGTTGTCTCTCTTACAGCTAGTGGCAAAGTAGAACAAGGGGATGAGTAAGAGAATGGGGAGTTGAATGTCATGGTAGATGCCAACCAGAATAGACCAGATGCTGTTGTATGCATCTACAGTTGATGTGCACGGATAAAGTGATAATGGGTTTATTTGGTTGCTAGAGACTTACATTAACCAAAACAGCATCTGACTTCTCAACTCCATGGGCAAGTTTTCTCAGTTGAGTGAATACTTTCAAGATGCCAGTAGAGCATTCATTTTAATCTGTCTCAAGTCATACTTTAGATATAAAAGAAGAAGGTACTTGTTCTCCATTCACAGTGCCTTTGAAGAACAGCATTGGTTGCTAAGGAACCACAATAGCATATTTTTGTGCAAACAGTTGGTGTGCTGGGAATTCACATTACTGTTTCAGTCAGACTCTTTTCCCAGATGGAGGCAATCTCTGTCTCTCTTTTTTTTTTTTTTTTTTTTACTCAGGGTAATGGCAACATGCTAACTTTGGTTCACTTTATCTGTTTTGGTTAAGAGGTATCTCAGGTGAACCTTCATAGGGGCAGAAGAGAAGCTAGGATGGCATATCTATTCTGCATCGAATACTGATTTGATTCTGAAAAGAAAAAAAATGAAAAAAAAAAAGACATCCACCTTTACAATTGTTTTGGAAATTGCCACCATCTATTTGGGTAGTGCCTTTGTCACAAGGCTCCTCTATGTTTCCCCTGGGCTACAAGGGTCATGATTTCTATTTCACAGACAAAGAAACTCAGTGGCTTACTTTGGAGGAATGAGAATTTAACTCTCAGGGTCTGGAGGGCCTGGAAACTTGCAGGAATTTCCAGATTCTCATGACCTGGAAAAACACTTTTGGGCCGTTTTCTGAAATGCCCTTATCTAAGCCTTTTAAAAGAGAACCAGTTCAAAGTATTTCACTATAAAGAACATTGGAACGCAACAAGCATTTCTGTTAGCTCTTAAAATTCCTGCAGTGTGGCAGTTAAGGACGACTTAATTAAAAAACAACTGACAATATCATTAGGCTGGTGAGCAAAATAGAACTATTTTCAGACTGGAGTCTACCTCCAGGCTGCAAAGAGCTTTGATTTAATATTTGGGCTTCTTTCCTTTGTACTCAGTACAGAATCTAACAATGACCGTTGATTGTATTCTATCTACTTAAAAAGATGGATTTTCAGAAGAAATGAAAACTAACGAAAGTTAATCCACTTTGAATTGTATGGAATCAGGTGTACCCTTCTTTTGGTCTCAAACACCTTTCTAAACAAGATATTCCTACAAAACGTAAAATTATAGTCAGGAGACCAGATCCTATCTTGGCTCTGTCATAAACAATTGATCCCGGGCAAATATCTTAAATTTCTCTGGAGCAGGTGGATTCCAAAGTCCCTTCCAGCCCTAAATTTCATTATATGTTAATATCTGAGCTCAGCTGGCTTAAGTGGAAGCATTCGGTTAAATTCAAGCAAAGTAATAACTAAAATTTAATGAGTATCTACCACGTATTAAGCATGTTCTAAATGTTTTTTTGCATTATTTTATTTAATTCCTACAACAACCCTATGAAGGTAGGTGCCATTATTATTTCACTTTTACCAATGAGAAAATTGAGGAAAGTTAAGTAGCATGTCCTGGGCAAGTTCATTCTGTGGTTATATTTATGCAAATTAGACAAGCTATTGGAGAACTGCTTTTACTATCATCACCTCGGTTTTTTTATTCAGACTTGAGTGCTAATCAAGTGCTTTGTTTTTGAATCTTCCGATCTTGTCTTATATGCAGGAGCACTGAATTCATTCCAGTGTTTTCAGAAGGAATTATGCCTATGGGGATCCACAGGAATGACATTATGATGGCAAAAAGACTTTCAGTAATTAACAAAGATGAACTTTGAGTGTCAAAACAAAGGCAAATATACATCCATGTATAAATCTATGGAGGCTGTCGTAAGAATGACGCATTGTCAGTAGTGTGTGATATGATTTGATGTGATGAAAAAGGGAAGCACATGCATGTCAAGTGTCACACCTGTGAAATGTACCTGTAAAGACAGGTGGCATCTGCAGGACATCTTCAAATGGAGCAACTTAAGTTCTCCCTAATAGGAAAGTAGTCAGTTTACTTAGTTGGTATCTTTCTTCTCAGCTCCTCAAAACCTGGGTGTTCAGAAGATAGTGATTCTGTAGGTGTTTCACAAGTCAACCAACACACAAATGTATTGCCTTTAATGATTCTCAAGTGGCTAAGATGTTATGGAGAATGCAAAGAACTTTATGACAATATGTCCTCAATACATAGAGTTATAATACATGTACAATATATATGAAGATTTGAGCAATGTGAGATAATGTATTTAATGAATAGTACAGATAAATAGCCAATTGGAATGGGTGCAAAGATTGTACCTCAATAGCTTTCTAACATAAAAGATTAGGATTTGAAGTTCCAAAAATTGTTTGACTTACTATTTGTATGATTTAAATAAGTTACTTCATCTCTCTGAGCTTTGTTATTTCATTTGTAAAATAGGATGCCAATAGAACCCAAATTATAAGGGTAGAATAGAAATCAAATGAGATAATGAGTGTGAAAGAACTTTGCAAAGTTTTTAGATGATATTGTCATTTGAGATAGCATTTAATGATCATAAGAATGTCTAGCTTGGTGCCTTCTAGCCATATGTTAGAATCATACTGCCTTGCCCCCTTTAGTTAGGTATGGCCATGTAATTTACTCTGGCCAATGAAATGTGAGCGAAGTGGACATTTGTCCCTTCCACTTTAACAGCATGTGTGTGATTCACTACTTTCCCCTTTGTTGTTATGCCACTGTGACTGTGGGAGCACTCTTGGGCCTTAATCAACCTGTGGTCCCTTGAGTGGCCCCAATGAACAAAACCCCCAGCTGATCAATGTTGAGCACAGAACATAAGCAAAAAATAAATTTCTGTCATGTTAAAGTAAGAAGATTTGGGGTTGTTTGTTATTAGAGCATCATCTCCTAACACACTCCAACTAAAATGTATATCATTCATCTTTAATATTACTTGAGTACCTGTATATTTAGGTTCTAGTTATGTTACAGTGGTACTGTCTACTACGTATTGGAGCTGTTTATGTCTTGGCTAACTCCACTTTTCCAAAAAAGGTATTGGTCTCAAACTCAAACCAGTCTTTATTTTTATTTTTTTTTTTTTTGTATTGTGAAGTATTTAAGGTATCTACAGACCAAGAATAGAACTGGACTGTTCTGTCTACTTCTGTTTTGCAAGTACAGCTTAATTGAAAGGAAAAGTTTCTATTTGGACAAAATTTCTATTTGATTATAACAATATTTGGAAGGGTGGTTGAAAAATAACAGAAGATGAATTACCTTTATTATATCTATTTCTTTCTTTAAAAAAAAAAAAAGTAGTCTGTAGTTATGCCAACAAAGTAATACCTGAGTCTTATTTTAGGCAAAATAAACTCTCACTCAGTTTCAGGGCCTTACTCTACTTGACATACTTTTCTCAGTGAGAGAAGATTAGACTCATTTTAGACCATGTGATCATGAGCCTGGGCTTGAGAGCCTTGCAAGGAATGGCATTTTGAATAAGAGTACTTTTCAAAATGAGGACAACAAATCCTTCTGGATGGTGCCTAAGACAGAACTACTTTAGATTGTGCCCTTTCTCTGCATTAAAGAATATGGTAAGCATCCATTAGCATAGTCACTAACTCTGAGGATCTGAGCCATCAGTTAGAATGAGGCCAGTGTACCCCCATTGAATATACCTTTCTCTAAGCGTATATAAGCCAGGTGAATGAGGTCCTTTCTTTGTTCTTGGATGAATGATTAGTCCATCCCTGGAAAATATGAGTCTGTTGGAAGGCTGGCTGGTGCCAGCACTGGAGGCAGTGACATGAGCCTTTTGAATGTTTAGTCTCTTTAGATTGAACAACTAAAGCCATTTTGGGGGAGCAAATCCTAACATGCCATATGCCAGGTACTTGAGTTGTCATTTTCAAATAGGTTTTGTCCTTTAATCCTCTTAATAATCCTGTGAGTCTTGTCAGCTCCCTTTAGAGAGTAAAACAAAAACACAAAAAACTCAGTTCTGCCCTCCACATTTATCTCTGTTGTACCTCATATATCTTAGAGATTGTTTAGATGTAAAGTAGGTTGGCCTAAAGAAACAAACTTTTAGTTTTTCTTTAACATCACAAAAGTGACATATTTTTTTATAGATAATATTTTTAAGTAGGCTCGATGCCCAGCATGGAGCCTAGTGTGGGACTTGAACTCACAACCCTGAGATCAAAACCTGAGCTGAGATCAAGAGTTGGATGTTTAACCAACTAAGCCACGCAGGCACCCCTACTTTTCATAGATAATTTAAAAATGCTGAAGAGTCAGTAGGAAAGAAATTGCCCATAATTCAACCACTCATGACAAACTGTGATACTTCGGCAAGCCACCCCTTCCTAAGCTCAAGGGCATACAGTGTATATGGAAGGAAATGAAAGAGCATTGTCCCTTTTCCAGCAGTAGCTGGACAACTGAGTGTCTCAAGAATAAGGGAGAGGAGAATTAAATCAGTAAATAAGCAGCCTTGAGAGATGCTATCACAGGGCTAGTGTCTGTGGTTACTATCTCCTGTTGACTTTTTTCACAGCTGGCTGATGACAACCAGCTACTAATCAAAGCTTGTGAAAAGTTGGCTAACACAGCAACATAGAGCTCAGACTGTAGATGTGCTTACCATACTGTAAACACCACCAGCCTTTCTCATACAGGGAGAGTGTTAACAGTTATGTTGTATCTCTTGGAGCATGTGATGAATCATCTGGAAAAGGACAACAAAAATGCAGTCTTGCCATATACAAGGGAAGAACATTCAGTTCTCCCCAGATTGCATTCATTTTCTCCCCAGATGTTCACTTGTGACATCCTGCTGTTTCTGATAGATTGTCTTCTATGATTTTCTCCTATTTAATCCAGGTGGTAAGGTGTTCCATATGTCACTTGTTTTGCTAGTTGACAGTGATGAGTAGGAACTCATCATTTTGACATACTTTGTGATTTTCCACCTGTACATTAGTTTTTATTCTAGTTTTCTTCATTAAGTTAGGTAAATTCCCACAGCCCATTTTCCTGGAATTTAGATATTTTAAAGCATTTACACACCTGTGCAATTCTCACTTCTCCTTGGCTGCATTTATCCATGCTCTAAATGGCTATTTTCTTCCATCTGCTCAAGGGGATCCACCCCTCAACTACCTAATCTTTGAGAGTTCTTGTACCTTACTTGTCATGATTCTGGTATAATTCTTTACAAGAGTAGAAACACAAGTTTGCATTCAATTTTGAGAAATCCACGATGATGAAGATGGAGATGGTGATCATTAATACTCACATGGCTCTAATACTAATACTCTCTGTATCTATATATCTAATACTCTAATACTCACATGGCCAGGCACTGTTCCACATGAGTGAGTACTATTGTTACCTCTATGAGGAAACTGAGTCACAGAGAGGTTAAATGAATTACCCAAGCTAATAGTGGCAGAGCTGGGGTTCAGACCCAGGCAGTGTGTGGCTCCAGGGCCTCTTTCTTTTAACTGCTACTATGTACGCTTTCATTCTGCTTCCACTTTTCACTTTTTTTCTGAATTATTCTTCAGTCTATGTGAGGTCTTTCTGTTTTGTTCCATTTTATTTGGGAAGATCCAACAAAGACAGAATATAATGGTTTTGCTCTGATATCACTACAAGTATGAATGCATATTGAGAAAAATGGGAGAGCCAGAAAATTCAAACAGAAAATTCCTGATTCACAGTCACCTTCTCTGTTTATATCTGTCAAAAATTATAGTGATCTGTGGTATGCTTTGCATTGATCTAGTATGTGCTTATGAGGAGGACTGGCTGCTTTCTGGCCAGCCTGAGGTAGAAGGCATCCTCCAGGGCTAGTGGGCTTGCCTTAGGGCCCACTTCACCTCAGGTGGATCACAGCCTCAGGTTAAAATCCTCAACCTTATGAGGGTCTAATATGCAAGGAAATCACAGTGTTTGCTGGTGGAGTCAGTTCCCAGAACTCCATGATGCAGGAGGAAGGGTCCCTGGAAAGTGGATCTGGTGGGAAAGAGGAGCTGACACCATTCAGTGGAATCACATGAGGAAACAGCAACTCTGTTTGCTTTGTTAGTGGGTCTGGATGTGAAATTGTGAGAAGAACATGTGTGTGGTTCCAGTTCATAAGCCATCCTACACCTAAGAGTTGGATTTGGACCTAAAACAATACTCCATTTTTATTCTAGGTTGTTTCTGCAGTTTTACTGAACAAGAAAGCATTTTCCATAGTGGTTTAGTGTCTTTTCATTTCGTCTTCCAAATACCTGGCACTGAATTGAATTTAAGGAGCACTCTGGTCTGGCTCCCTTGTTACATAAACCAGGAAACAAAGGTCTAGAGGACTTAAGAGATTTGCTTAAGTTTTCACAAGTAATTATAAGAGTACAGCCCTGATCTTTGACCTGACAGCCCATGTTCTCTTCCTCTTTATTTCCATCTTTTGCTTATTGCAGGAAGGAAAAATATTAGTTGGAGTGCTTGAAGGTTGATGTCATTTGTGAGAATTTTTTAAACTCAGGGTTCACATTAACTGTGAGCAAAAGCAGATTTCAAGGTAGGCCTCAGAATTTACCCAACCTTCCCTTCATTTCTCCACATCCATTTAAACAGGTATAATATCTGGAATCCTAAATTGAAAGAAAGCTTTTTCTAGTATGATTGACTCACTTAATGTTGGCTTAAGGAAAGGGGGGAGGGGATGAAAAGAAAGAGGGTAATGAAGGAAGGAGGGAGGGAGGGAGGGAAAGAAAGGACACTAACAGTTAGTCCCAACTTTGTGACTTGGAGAAGGTAACTTTCCTCAACACCTAATTAACATAGTAGGTATGGACTACCTCAGTAATTAACCTCTATTCACATTTAGTTGGTGTTACTCATTTAACATTTAAATGCCAGCCTCAGCAGGAAGCTGAGGTTTTTGTGAAAACTGAAGCAATGTAAGGGGAAGGTACCTAAAAAGTGCACCATGGCCTTACCTGTAGATTTTAGGTCTTTGTCTTGGGAAGAGAAGTTTCAGGAAGTTAGTTGGGAAAAGGGCTTCCACTGGATGCTCTGTTTTGCCAACAAGGCTTAATTTCCATTTTGAGTTCCTTGTAGTCCCTAACCCCTCTAGGACTCATTCCAAAGAGGAACCTGAGGTTCCAGGTACAAGTTAAAAATTTTAGCCCTGGACCCTGCAGCCAGGTTCCTTTAATTAGAGTGTGGCTGGGCTGGCTTCTTTGGGCTGCCACCTTTGAATGCTTTCCATTTATAGAAAAACTGATGGAGCTTCCCCAGGGTAGATCCAATCAGTTGCCAACACCTTGCTGTCACTGCTAACCTGGCCATGCCTTCAAATCTCTGTTGACCTTGAGGACTTGTTGGACTACTCTTTGCAAGTGACTCAGCCCAGCCATCCTGCCCACTTCTAAGTGTCTGGGTCAGCCATGCCAAACCCTAGTCTTTGTGTAATTTCATATACCTCTGTGGGGGACTGTTTAAAGATTTAATGAACTATATGCATGCAAAGGATTGGTATTTGACATTAAGTCTACTTACTATCACCTGAGCCCCTATAAATGGCCTCCTAACTGACCTTCCTGCTTTCACGCTGTCCCCCTGTAAGCTATTTTTCTTTAAGATTTATTTATTCTAGAGAGAGAGCAAGAAAGAGCCCATGAGTGGGGGAGGGGGAGAGAGGGAGAGAAGCAGACTCCCCGCTAGGCAAGGAGCCCAATGTGGAGCTAGGTCTCAGGATGCTGGGATATGACCTGAGCCGAAATCAAGAGTTGGATGCTCAATGGACTGAGCCACCCAGGTGCCCCCTGAAAGCTATTTTCTCTATCAAAGCCAATATGATCTTTTAAAAATGAATATTATATCTTACCACTTCCTTGCTTAAATCCTCCAGTGACTTCTGAATTTTGTCACGCTGAATAAAACCCGAGCTCCTCACCCATGCCTGTGTAGCCCTGCATGATATGGCCCCTGCCTCCATCTTGGATGTCATTTTGTAGAGTTTTGTCCTTTCCATTCAACTGCACAGATCTTTTTTTTTTTTTTTTTTTTTTTTAACACGTCCAAGTACCTGCTGACATCGGCACTTGTGTACAAGCTATTTCTGCTTCCTGGAATGCTCATCCACTGATCCTCACATGATAGCTTCTTCACACCATCAGATTCCAGCTGAACATCCTCAAAGAGGCATTCTTTAATTCTTCATTCTAAAGTAGCTACCTATCACTCCTTCTGTCTCATTTGTTTATTCATTTTCTCTCTACTCACATTAGAAAATAAGCTTCATGAAGTCACAGAGGCCTTTCATGGCCTACTTTTTTTTTTTTTGGTTGTTTCCCCCATGCCTGCAATGATACCTAGAACACAGTAGGTGTTCAGTTAATATTTATTAAATAAATGAATGACACATGGTGTTTAGTAAATGTTAGCTATTAGAGAAAAAAAAAAGTGAGACCTTAATATAACTGGAGTTCCATTTGGTCCTGATTCTATGCAGTGACATATTCAGAGAAACACCTGTTCGGAAAAATAGGACTGAAAGCAACAAAAATCTTTACTCCCACAAGAAAATATCAAAGGTGGGGGGGCTATATTTTTCACCTATTTCAATACTTGGTAAAATCCTGTCTTGCCATCTCTGTTGCTCATAGTACCCCACACTCATGGCAGCTACTCCACCAATATTATCTTCCTGTCTCCCTGCCAACTCCCAACCAAAGAACTATCCTCAAACAACTGTAACCTGGCTGAGAGCCTCCAGGTGCTGGACCCATTTTCTAAATCAGCATAACAAAAAGCCTGGAGTAAAGCAGGCACACTTGGAACCTGGTGGTGTGGGTGGTAGAGGTAAGACTGGGCATATTCTTCAGTTAACAATTTTGTACCTGCTACTCATATGGCAAAAAGGGGGAAACTGTATAAAGATTTTAATGAATTCTAAACTAAATGATATTTAAGAAAGACTATGAAATAGCTCTACTTAGGGAGCACTGAAACCCACAGACTTTTTATTCAGAGCCAAATTCACAAAAGATAAGTCTCTTCATTTTTAGTATCCTGCTACAAAGCTTTGGACCCAGGGTAGGAGGAGATGTCTATTATCACAAAGTTCCTCTTCACTTAGAACCTTATGGACTCTGATTAGATGATGTTAACTTGCTTTATTATTTTATTTTTTAACTATTGTGGATTAGAAACCAAACATTAAAAGGGAAGGGAAACTGTTACAGGCAGGAAAAGAACTTGGTATCAGACAGCTTGATATAAGCAGACCAAGATGAAAAAATGGTCTTACTATATAGTTGTAACAGTGACTCTGAGTCCCATAGTAGGGGTCAGTCATATTTTGTTCCTGACTTTTTTCTCCAGTGGTGGGTTCTGACTTCTAGAGCCATCAGTGCTCTCTGTTAGGCTCACTTAGGTCCAGCACACATTTGTAAGACAGACCCTTAGGATCACAAGGTGTGGTCTGAAGGAAGTAGGGCTTTACTCTGCAAAATTGCCAGGTCTGCCCAAACAGCTTTCCTGAGCTCTTGGCTTCATTAGCACAGTGCTCCAACCAGCTGACCTCAACTGACTCATCAGGTTATAAGAGAAGTTGGGAATAGAAATTAGTTCCCTGGGGGATCCTGGCTGTATAATAGCTATCATTTGTATGCAGTTAAATGATTTGCAGAGTAGCACAGCTCAGAGCTCCCAGCTGCATTTTGTCTATTTCTGGAAGCGTATGAAACAGTTGGCTGGGAATGTGGTTCTAAAAGGTAATGTGAGCATTATAGTAACATCTGGGGCTGGGTTTTTCTACCACCTCATCTGACCAAAATCTAGATTTTGGTCAGAAGTCCATTCTGCATCCAAGGAACTTGGATTTAATGGCTATTGCCTGCTTCCCAATGCTTGTCTATCAGTTCTCCTGTTGCTTACCTGCCACAGTCTTGACTCTCTCAGCTGCCATCTTCCCAGAGAGTGCCAAGAGACATAAATATTCATGAGGGAAAGAGAGATTCAGAAGGCTGAGGTCAGGGGAGCCCTGTTTCTGAAATGGGCTACTGGCTTCTTGTCTTGCTTTCCTTTTCCTCCCGCCCATCCTCTTAGAGCAAATTGTCATATAAGGTGGCTGTTATCTATCTCCTCCCTCCAGTAGGGAAATGGCAGTGTGGTAGGCAAGAGCCAGGAGAGGTTTGGGAATCACACATGATCCCCTGGGATGGCACAGTGTTTCTCAACCCAACTTATATCAATGATGGCTGAATTGTCCCCAAATTCCACATATGCTCCAGGAATCAAAGAGGGTAGGATAAGAAGAGCAGAGAATTATAGGTGGTAATGGCTGTCATGGTCAACAGTGGAGGGATGGGATGAAGGAGAGGCTGTTGCTATTTGCCCTAGCCAGGCCATCAGCAACTCTGCTCTAGGGACATTTAGGAGCTTACACTGCTGCTTCCTCTGATCCCCCAAAATCTTTCTGCACCAGAAACCAGATTAAAAGGAATGACTGTTGCAGCCTAGAAGACTTTGAGAGAGGAGGCATATTTCAGCCCTTTGCCTCCCTAAAGAGTGGGAGGGCAATGCTCAGTGGCCTGGATCTAAAGGTCTGGAGAATTTTGACACCGGATAGGCCATCCTCCTCTACTCTCACCTTTTGCTTCCCTCTGAGTCCCATCAGCACTGGCTGCCAGGTTTCCAAAGCTCAGGCTGCTGGCAAAGGCCCCAGTCTGTCCCACACCAGGTGCTTGTTCTCTGACAGCTATGTGTTTCAGCCTCAAGTTCCTGATTTTCAGTTTTGTCACTATTCTAAGCAAGGATTTTGCCTGTTACTAGTCACTCTTACCTAGGTTTCATCTGTGACTTCCAATTAGAAATGCTTAGTTTAACTATCTCTTTATAGTGCCCCTTTCCCTTTCCCTGCATTCGAGTTCATCTCTTAAATCACATTAATTTATAGAACAGCCATCAAAACCATCTTTATATGCTTGCCTTTGCATGAACTATATTTAGGGCCTTTTACCACTATGTGGCAAGAATAATTTTATTAATCTCAGCAGACAAGACCAAGTGTCAAGTCATAGCAAGGGCGATGGGAGCAAGGATTTCTCCCTGATTTGACCTAACACCATGAAGAGTTTCTTGGCTCCTTTAAAGCCTAGTTCTCCAGGTAATGGAATACACCAGTGATTTAACACAATCCTTAACCCAGCCAGTCTCATGAGCCATGTATGGAAAGCCTGATACCTTGAACAACTGGCAGGTCCCTGGACAGTGAAGACCCAGTAACCTGTGAGAATGAAGAGCTTTGTGTTGGAGCTTAAGAGGCCAGAAGGAGGCAGTGTGATATAATAGAAGAAATGCTGAACTTGGGAGAGTCCTGGGTTTGGGAGCATCCTTACTCTGCCAACTTACTGGCCACATGATGTAGTCAAGACCTTTAACCTGATATTCTTCGGGTGTTAATGATTGCTGTGTATCAGGCACCATGCTTGGCATTGCTGATACAGTTGGGAATGTGGCAAGGTTTTGCACCTAAGTGTGACAACCATGGATATATTAGGGGGTTCTTATGAGAGTCATTTCTTTCGTTAACTTTAATTGTTCACAATATAAGTATTATTTCTATGAAAAATAACATTAATAACAAATATGCAGATCTTCACAGCAGGTTTAGGTCCTGATAAGCCCATCATAAGTTGAAAATACTATAAGTTGAAAATGCATTTAATACACCTAAGCTACCAAACATCATAGCTTAGCCTAGCCTACCTTAAACATGCTCAAAGCACATAGCCTATAGTTGGACAAAATTATCTATCATAAAGCGTATTTCATAATAAAGTATTCACTATCTCATGTAATTTATCGAATACTGTACTGAAAGTGAAAAACAATGATTTTATGGGTACAGAATGGTTGTAAGTGCATTAGTTGTTTATCCTAGTGATTGCATGGCTGTCTGGAAGTTGCAGCTCACTGTCCAGCATCACAAGAGTACAGTATAGCATACTGTTAGTCTGGGAAAAGATCAAAATTCAAAATTTGAAGTATGATTTCTACTAAATGTGTATCACTTTCATATCATTATAAAATAGAAAAATCCTGAGTTGAACCCTCCTAAGTCAGGGACCATCTGTATTTTAAAATCTACTTGGGAGATGGTCAATGTATCTAGCCAGGGTACCATATTGAAAAAAAGTACAGAGCAATATAGATGGGGAATGCACAATTATCCTGTGGGAAAAGATTTTTTATGTATTTATACTCGCAAATAGCAAAATGTAAAAATATTACTGCCATAGATATGAGGGATATAAGGTGCTTAATAAGAATAAATTTCATGAAACTCACTTGTTTCTTTTAAAAGCCATTTTTCTGTGGGGATGGGTTGAGGACGATCTTTAGATCACCCTTCCATGGAGATGAAGGGACTTTGTGAGAGCTTCTTTGCTCATTTGGAGCCCAAGACACAGCCCTTGGGATCCTCCTGAGAGAATACATACTAAAGGTAAATTAGGTCTGGGCACTCTTAAATGCAGTACACATTGGATGAATCAAAGTAACTGAGAAGAGCATTGTAAAATCATTAACTATAAAAAAGAGTTTACAAATCAATAAAAAGACATTGTCTCATTAAAAACTCTTCATGATGTATTGGTAAGTGAAAAAAAGACTTAACTTTCTTGTATATATAATCTTACTTTTTGGAAAAGAAGTATTTGCAGCTGTATAGAGAATATTAACTGTGGTTATCATTGGATGATATGGTTCTGGGCTTATCTTTAGACTTCTTTGTATATTTCTGCAGTAAGCTTGTACTTCTTTTAGCCCCATAAAAAGTGATTATAAACAAAATCCTAAAATATTATCTTTGCAGGAAAGGGACTTTGTGCTGTTGACTGTTTTATCCCAGTGTTTAAAATATATGTTAGAACCACCTGAGAGAGAGCCTGTAGAAATACAGCTTTGTGAATCTCACCCCTGGAGATGCTGGCTCAGTTGGACTGGTAGGAGGCAAGGCTGCCAAGGAAAGTGGAAGCAGATTCTAAACTAAGTCACACTAAAGAGTATCAGAACCATCATTTCCTATATAAACTCCGGGTTCATTGTAGCACAGGGCAAAATCAGTATTCCAATTGAAAATTATCAATTTCCCTCTATCTGGGTTTCAGTAGTTGTTCTACCTGGCAAGGATGTATGTAGTTCAGTTTCCCCTAAGATGCCTTTTAGGCTCCTGGGACTTGGAAAAGACAATTATCTACTAAATACCAGATGGCTGTGTAGATTAGCCCCAGTGAGTAAAAACACAGTGATTTGAACAAAAGACATGATTAGCTGATTGAATAACCACAGGCCATCTCAGTGCAGGTGTAGTAGAAACAAGGGCGGGGTCAGATATTACACTTCTGTTTTCTTGGGTTCCTTAACAATGCATTCATTATTTCAATACTCCTCTGATGTTAACAGTAGAGAGACATGGAGAGAGAGCTAACTTATATACAATAGCATTCATTCTTTTTATTAAAATAACATTTTCCTTAAAATTTCATGAAAAGAGATAATGTTATTTCTCCATCTATTGTAGAGAATAGTAGTGTGTGCTTCCTGGGAGATATCTTTAAGAATTCCAAACTAAGCATTTGGCTCCATTTATGACTACGATAGAAAAACTAATATTCACACTGTCCACCTATGCATACACAGAACTATGTTGTATAAAAGGCAGGGCTACCCAAATGCACTAGACTACCATTCCATTTCTGTTTAGTTAAAAAAAACAAATTGAAAGATTCTAAGATGCTGCCTGTTGAAAACCCTGCTATAGACTCCAGGATTTCCCAGCTCTCAATTAACTAAGGTATAAATGGGGAGAGGAAAGATCACAGATAATTTAAAATATAGTTAAACCAAAACTAGTCAAAATGTAGTACCAAAATTTTAATTGTAAACATACTAAATTTAAAATGTATCCAATATTCAGATACACATTAACATTCTAAATTATCATAAATAATTTAGGTATTGTTGGTATGCGTGCAGCTAAATATCATTTTACTTCCTCAATAAAGAAATGGTCAAAATATTAAAATCAGTTTTTGAAAGATCAAAGTCTGGTTTTTTTGTGGAGAAAGAGAAATATCCCCAAAACATGATAGACATATCTGCTCATTAATATGTATTTCCAATTATAGACACGTTCTAAAATACAGTTATTTGTGCAGAATTGTGGGGATTGTGTTTTTGGACAAATTCATTATCTATGCATACCTTTTGGGTATGGTTAATCTTCATACTGATTTGTCCACTTGTAGATAATCAACAGTTAAACCTCATGTCACCTTGGCCCATGTTCCTATCATTTAGGTAAGTGAGGGAAGATGAGGCAACTAAAAGCAGTGGGTGTTATTAGCAAGAGACAGCTCTGTGAGGTGAACTGGTCATCAGTTGATTCTTTTTCATTATTTCACATACTCATTTGTAAGCCTGAGGTCATTGATTCAAGCTTTCTCCTGACATCTAGATAACTCACCATCAGATAGATGGTGATGGTGGTAGCTGACTTTCCATTAATCTATGCCTCCACTATTGTCATTTGTCCACACTTGCTAGATACATGAAAGAAGTTAGCAAAGCTATAGGATAAACAGGTAAATGTAATATGCTGTCAGAGAGTAACAGTTTTACTTGAGGATGTTGAGGGCAAAATAATATAAACAAATTTTATTGATGATAAATTTAAAAATTATTTTATATTAAAGTGATATATACATATTACAGAATATAAAACAAAATGTGCATGCTTTTTAAAGATTAAACAGGAGACTTCAAGGAAATTTCCTGATTAGGCCACTAATGTGAGATTAAGGAGGTGGTGGGGTGGTATATATTGGTTCAGTCTCCTTTTCTATTAGGTGTTATTCTGGGAAAAGATTGAGAAGCACTGCAAGGAGACATGAAGAAAAATAGCATAAGATTTGGTTAAATAGATGCCCATTTAGTTACAGTTAGGATGGGACTCCACTGAGTTACACTTTTTCTGAAAAAGCCTAACTCTTAAATGAGCCAAGCATAAATCACTAATTATCCTGTTTATGAGGACTCGAGATTTAGAAAATAGTCTAAAGAAATACAAATGGCTAGATTATAACAATTTCCTGATAGACAATGATTACTTTCCTCATTTACTTACTTTAATGTCTCATTTACCACTTTGGTGTCAAAAGTTCCCATGACTTAGGCATACCTGCCATCTTGCTGCTAAAGATTTGCTACAGACTTTGATGATGATGATGATGGTGGTGACGATGATAATGATAGTCAAGACCTACATAGTGTTTATTTGTATACCAGGTGCTGCTCTAAGTGGTTTGCATTTAACCCTCACAACAACCCTATGAGATAAAATTATTCCCATTTTTTCCATTTTACAGATAAGGAAACTGAGGCACAGAGAGTTCAGTCATTTTCCCAAGGACATGTTGCCTAGGGATGGTAGAACCAAGATTAGACCCTGGGCAATCTGGTTCCAGAGTCCTGCTTTTAAACCTCAATTTTCCTGCTTCTCATCACATTTAGTGATTAGTGTTTACAAGGCTAGAATTCATGAAGTTGTTGAAAGTGATGTTGGAGAACGGTTTGTGTCACATGAACAACATTGACAAATGAGGATCTGGTCGAATTAGAAAATCAGGACACAGTAGGTGCTTCCAGAGAGAATCATTTGGCTAACAAAGGAAATAAAATGAAGCCCTGAAATAGATTTTTTAAAAATTACTTTCATTATGGTGCTCGCTTCAGCACATACACTAAAAGTGGAATGATACAAAGAGGATTAGCATGCCCTCTGCGAGAGGATGATACACAAATTCATAAAATTACTTTCATTATGACTGTGCTATGAACATCCTGTATGAAGTAAAGGATGTATGGTAGATATATTGGGCAATTCTGTTGGGAAACACATATATACACACTCCAAAAAGCACTCCATTTATTCTTTATTCAGAGAATTAGTGACCGTTTTCCAGTTGTTTTCAGATAAAGACGATCTGTATTAAGGGTGTGCTTGAAAGTTAACTTCAGTCTAGTTATTGACATAGGAAGCTAGATAACCATAGGAAATTGATGGTGTCAAGTGTCAGTAAAGGTAGAGAGGAGTCTCATCTATGATCAGTTGTCCTATCCCAGAAAAGAAGAGCCTGAGTTGGGACACCTGGGTGGCTCAGTCGGTTAAGCGTCTGCCTTCGGCTCAGGTCATGATCCCAGGGTCCTGGGATCGAGCCCCACATCGGGCTCCCTGCTCAGCGGGGAGCCTGCTTCTCCCTCTGCCTGTTGCTCCCCCTTCTTGGGCATGTGCTCGCTCACTCTCTCTCTCACTGACAAATAAATAAAATCTTAAAAAAAAAAAAAAAAAAGAAGAGCCTGAGTGGCCTTATCTATGTCTTGTCACTCCAGATTTCTTTATTTTTCTTAATCATAAGAAAAGAGAAAACCACTCAGGGGCTACATTACTCCTTATGATTGCTCTGACCTAGAAAACCGTGTGTGTGTGTGTGTGTTTAATTTCACTCTAGTTGACAGCTTCCTTCCTTAGGTCTGTGCTTTTTGAGGGCAAAATCTGCTTTCTTTTTAAATACCAAATGCTTAGGGTCACTTCATCACTAAAGTTGCCCTTCCCACAGCTTAGAGATTATCTTCTTATGAAAGACCCCATTGCAAAAAGAGAAACATTTTTAGGAACATTTAAGTGGAACATATAAAAGGTTTTCAAGGAGTAATTTTGCTACAAGACAATTAAGCTTTGAGCAGACCAAATCCAGAAGCACGAACTTCAGGCAAACAGACGAGGGGAGATTATTCATTATCACCATATTAGTCTTGGACTTTGATCATTGGAATAGAGATTTAACCAGCTAACCAACATAAAAGCAGTACTGAGTCCAGTCTTGGGAAGTTTTCTTATCAAGTAGTTTGACAATGACCAAAATTAAATTTTAGCTTTTATGCTTTGGGCCCTGAAAATAAGAAGATGGTTAATATTGAGATAGAATCTAAATATTCAGAAGTCTTTTTGCCCAGAGCATTTGAGTCAAAGATATTGTAAGCCACAACAAACCTGTGGCAATAGCCTTTGTCTCTGAACCCCAAATCTTCTTTGCCTAGTACTCCACCTAGTAGATCCCATACTACCTAGGCAACCCAACTTTGGTTTGATGTGCCATCAGGCTGCCATTTATCTGTCAAATGTGTCAAGGTCTAATAGTTTCTGCATGCATTTGACTGCCAGCTTTTCATTCCAATTTTAATGGAAGCAGAATCCTTCCTTCCCACTGTAGATCAGTTAACCAGACTGCATTGAGGGCAGGGAAGATAAACTTTTCCCTTCAGGACCAATCGTCCTAAGCAGAATATAAAAGATTAAAATTTGCTTTTCTCCAGGAAAATTCATAGTTTTGAGTCTTCCCGGAGAGTTCTCTGATTTTAGATGTCACTGGGCTCTTCAAAAAGACCTTCTGGGGGGCGCCTGGGTGGCTCAGTTGGTTAAGCAACTGCCTTCGGCTCAGGTCATGATCCTGGAGTCCCGCATCGGGCTCCCTGCTCGGCAGGGAGTCTGCTTCTCCCTCTGACCCTCCCCCCTCTCATGCTCTCTCTATCTCATTGTCTCTCTCAAATAAATAAATAAAATCTTTAAAAAAAAAAAAAAAGACCTTCTGGGGATCACCCTTTAGAGAGAAAGCCTGAGATTCCAGTGTAGATTTATCAATGACCACATTTATGCATTAGCAAACCATGAGAAGGGAATCCTAGGAATACCAGTGTCATTAGGTAGTGGCAAACTATTGTCATGTTGCAGGTTTTGGTTTTTTTTTTTTTAGAAGATTGATTTATTTTAGAGAGGGTGTGTGAGTGAGCAGGGGGAGAGGGAGAGAGAGAGAATCTGAAGCAGACTCTCCACTGAGCATGGAGCCCAGTGCGGGGCTCTATCTCACAACCCTGAGATCATGAAATCAACAGTCAGATGTTAAACCAACTGAGCTACCCAGGCATCCCTCATGTTGCAGTTTTTATGTCTGCTGGTTTGAAGGTTCACGGTAAGGCATTTTCTTCCCATGTTACAGTAGTCTTGTAGCCTTAAACACTGCCTTAGGCATTTATTTCTGCTTCAGCCAGCAAACCATTCTTCCCTTATCCCAGGAGCATAGGGCCCAGCTAGAGGTATGCTGAATACAGCTGTCCTTTCAATGAAGCTTTCTGAAATCCAGGCATGGTACTCTTTGTATAATAACACCCAGATGAAATATGTCTTGATAAGACAGTGTTTCTGTAGGGGCTACACCTGACTCAGTTTGGTCCTTTCTTGAACCAGCATCTTCACTGTACTCTCCAGTCCAGACATCTTTAAAGAAATAGCAGATGTTTAACTTAAGCTAGAAGTAGAGAAGCCTTTCTAATAACAACAAAAATGTTAGTTGGGAATGTTGGAACCCTCACTCTGGAATGAATAAGTAAGTAAATATATACATAAAACAAATGTATGTTTTCACAGATATTATACTAATACATCTTCCCCTCCTCAAGTCTTGTCTCATTGCAGCCCATCATTCTTAAGGCACAGTGGGCTTATGGCTTCAGCATAGGAGACTGGTAAGACAGTGGGCGTGAAAGCAGGCAATAAGGAGTGAGGAGGCCCATTAAATTATTTTATGTGCTCTGTAGGTATAGAGAAAACAAACCTAGAGGGCCCAGCTCATGAGGTTCTTCTATAGTGTGGAGACTGGAATTAGGAAGAAGGAAAAGATGATATGAGAAACAAAAGAAATGTCTGCCTCTGTCCTGGCTAGGGTAAAGATGGGAGAAAAGAAAAGAAGGAGGGAGGGAGACAGAAATGTGTGCAAGAGGGGCATCTCCACAGTTGTTCTACACTTTGGTGTTGGGAGACTGAAGACTTCAGAGAAGTGCTGCAGACTCAGGGTTCTGTCTCTGTGAAGGAGCACTGTGCGCTACAAACCCATATACAAACCCACTGTGCTCTGTAAACCCAAAGCTCAATTATCATGCAGCATGGTTGCTGACATGAGAAGCAGAAACATCACAGCAGATGTTGGGGTGGACCATTGGGCAGGGGGCAGAATGGTACAGGAGCACACTCTGGGGTCTGTAGCCAGCCAGAGCTGAGAGAAAGCTGAACAACAAAGGGGCATTGGCAAGACCTACCTGGGAGCATTGCTGAAGGTAAAAGAAGGGACCAGCCTGGTACTTTAGCATCAGAGGCCAGAAAGACACATGGTGACAGGAAAACTAGAAGCATCACTGCAGATCAGTGGGTGCCAGGCAATGCATTTTAAAAGGCTGGCACAACGCCTGATGAGTACTCCCAACCCCCATCGGACGCTGGAGAGGGCTGGGTGCCATTATAGGAGGAGGGGAAGCTGTCAGGGAGTTTGAATATTTTCTAAAGGAGCTATTTAAATCATTGTATTGAACTAAAATGTAAACTGGATCGGAAATTTAGTCACAGTAAAGAGTGTTACATCAGATGTGATCAGAACTGATTTTTTAAAAAGTGGTTAAAACAGAATCATCAATAATTATATTTGTATATATCTTAAACATTTTAGTTAAATTTAATGTAAATGTACATTCATATAGCAGTCTTTTAATGTGGGGCCAAGACCTTTTCTTCGTATATTGTTCTTCCAGTTAGACTTCTTATTTCTAGCATCAGTTACACCTATAATGCTTCATCTATAATTTTTTTAAAAGATTTTAATTTATTTATTTGAGAGAGAGTGTGAGCAAGAGAGAGAAAACTAGCAAGGGGAGCAGCAGAGGCAGAGGGAGAAGCAGGCTCCCCAGGGAGCAGGGAGCTCAATGTGGGGCTCAATCCCAGGACCCCAGGATCATGACCCGAGCTGAAGACAGATGCTCAATCGAGTGAGCCACCCAGGCGCCCCTTCATCCACAATTTCTAATTGTATTTTCTTTACTAGGTTAATAATTCTTTAAGCCACTTGCAAAGAAATTTGAGTATAGAATCTTAGTTTTTTTATAGTTAAAATTTGTTTACAGTTGCCTTGATACCTGATTGAAAGCATTGTTAAAGGAAACCCACCTTAATTAAGTCTATTCAAAGCATTCAATTTAGTTTTCATATGGACAGCCCTTTGTCTTCACATTTTTTTCCCTATTTTGCAGTATGTTTAATTATATTATGTAACTAAAATAATACATAAGATGGACATAAACAGATTTGGGGACACAACTGACCCTTGAAAGCAGAAAGAAACCTGTTAACAGTGAGTTCTCAGTGCACCACAGGGAACTGGCAATGATGTGGAGAAGGAATGCAGGGTGCTGATTAATTTAGCCAGTTGGTTAAATGGAGATTGGTTAAGAGCAAATAATGTAACATTTTCTCTTTAACAGCAGATGAGGGCTCAAAAGGACGACCTGAGTAGTTATGGATAACATTTTAATTTTTAATTAAAAATATTTTTAAATTACAGTTTTCCCTGCATATCCAAATTGCATTCTCTGTGGATTAAACTTTGAAAGCCCACTTATACATTCTGTAATAAAGTAATCAAGCCATGAAAATATATGGCTAATTTGTACATGGATATTAAGTGGCACACTGATTTTTTTTTCCCGCTGGTACTTTTCCGTGATAGTCTCGATTGCATGTTGGTAAGTAAACCAATAAGGTTTTTATTTATTGTCTATAGAGTTTATCCTGGTTTTTGCTTATATACCTTTAGGAAGGTCTTTTAAAATATGATCTTCATTGCTGTATTTGTAAGGAAGTTTGCTTCCGGCCACATGTTCTCCAAAATTACAGCTGCCTTCTCTACCACTTAACCCAGGTTTGGCTTGGCTTTGTTGCTCTGGCTTTGTCTGTCTTAATCTGTGTCCTCTTTCAGTGCAGTGACCTCTTTGCTCTGACTATAGAATAAATAGAAGGAGATATTTTAAGGTGCTTTTGGTTGGAAAAGTAACTTTCTGATTGGAGGTCTCAGCCACCAGTGGTTGTTTCCCCCATTGAATGGACATATCGGTGCTTTCTACTGAACTCTTAAATTTTCTCTTTGCCCTTTACCCTACCTGCACTCTGCCTAATCTCCAAAGGTGTTCATGTTTACCATTTTATGTCCAGTGCCAGGCAGGCTTCTTGTGTTCCATGCTCAGGCACTATCTGTCTATGCAATAGCCTAATCCCAATTCCCTGTGGCCACCTGAGCCTGAAGTGGAGCAGGTAGAAGAGAGCGTTGGGAAGCTCTTCCTTGACATTCTGCCCATGTGTATGTTCCCCTTCATTTGCAGAGCCAAAGATCCTACAGGCTAACTCCTGGTCATGGCACTGGGAGGCAGAACTGAGTATTTGTTGTTTTCTCCAGCTATAGGAAAACTTTCACCCCAGTAATAAGCAGCTGCCTCCACTATGTTTGGCAAATGAATTGAGGACCTTTTCAATCTGTCAGAGGATACAGATTCAAGAACAGGGTGACATCCTTTTCAGCTTGAAGGATCAAGAGTAATAACCCATTTTTTTGCTTTCATTTTGGTATTTTCGTCAGAGCCAACACTGTTCACTTCATGAGGAACTATTCAGGGTTGCTTCAGTGTTGGCAACTATTTGTGATCCATTTGTAGCACATTCCTGAATTTTACTTCCAAAATATTGGAGGTAGGAGTTGTTTAGATTCCCCAAACCATTTGAGTTGTTCCTACTGTTCTGTTCCTATTGTAAATACAGCTTGTAATTAATTCCTTACTGTCCTAGGTCTGAACCATGTCTGCAAAGCCACGTCACGTAAAATGATTTTAAAAGGCAGAGCATCAACCACTGTGCTGGGGTCAATTTTTAATACTCTGAAAAGGCTTAGAAATCAAAACCCAGTTTAAAACTTAGTCTTTCCTATTTGTGAATAGAAACAGAAATATCAGTTGAGAGCATATTGTGACAAATCTGTGGAAAATATGTCCTCCACTGATTTGTGCAGTTATCCCTGGAAAGAACATATAAGAAAGTTAGTCTTCCCAATCCAAGTTTCCTTTTGATAAAATCTTGGCAACAAGGTTGGCAAGTCTTAAAGAATAATTTTCCTGGATGATGCAAACTTAGAGGATATGATATTTTAAATATATTCCTTCCAGACATCTGAGGGTTTAACATGCAAATTAGTATATAATTTCTCCTGTGTGTGTATGTGTTCATGTTCTGTCATATTGAATCATTTGGTCTTATCAGAGAACCAGACCTTGGGCGAGTCAGTTAACCTTTCTGGGCTGTCTTCTCATATTGTAATGTGAAGGAATTGCACTGTGTTTTATTCTAAACGTTCCTCAGTAAAAATGCTTCTTTATTCTAATGGGAAAGAATTTTGAGATCATATGCTTCTGTGTGCCCTGCATATGCAAATTACATAGACTAAAGTTTTATCTCTGAGAACCTGGGCTAATATAATGCACATGGGCTGTTCTCTTAACTTCTGTTTTTTATTTATATATATATGTAAAGTGAAAGGAGGGGTTAAAAAATCTTGTTTGACTAAATATTGGATCCATACCAAACTTGATCTTCACCATTACCCACCATTACCTACCTTCAGTGTTGGAAATTCTGTAACAGAATGGTGTCACGTGAGCTACTGTAGGATTGAGGGGTAGAGAGAACAACTTTGGGCCTGTGTCTCCTAGGGCTTGTCACCAACTCATTAATATAAGTAGTGTTCTTGAGGGTGGAACAGGACAACATGGCTCTCCCAGCAATTTCCTATCCACATTCAGGAGAGTGTTCTAGCTTACTTTAAGCTTTACATATATCAGGGCACCAATCTCTGGAAAAGGAAAAAGACAGGAACAAATAATTTTTCAAAAATCCTGATGGCTCATGTGCCACTTCTTTCTCAGAGCCATTAAAAGCCGTCTTTAGACTTAATTCTGTTCTAATCTGCTAAAATGAGAACCATATCTAATCTTCACCTCCTGTCTCAATTCTCACACCCCATTAAGATTGAAGCTAGTTTGTCACATTGACACTGAGGAATGTTATTATTCAGAGCTGAATTAAAAAGGGAATTTATATAGAACAAAACCAGTAAGCCAAGTAGACTTGACATTTAATTTTCTTGGAAACCTTTCTCATCGAACCAAGAAGGTCTGCATACTACACATTTGCAAAATGAAAAGTGGTATAGTAGGAGGATAATCTCCTCATATAAATGATGAGTAAATAATCTGAAAGAGATTAGATGTTTTCTCCTTGCCTTGTCCTCACCCTCTACCCTGAAATGACATTTATGAGTTCCAGCCTTTAGAAACAGTTTATTTTACTTCTTTTTTTCATAGACACAGAGTGTTTGGGGAAGTGAGGGGGGAGGTAATTTTTATTTATGTTTTTGGCCATCAATTTCAAGTTTGCACTAACTGTTAAGAATATTGCTTCTTGGCCCTTAAACTCAGAGGATCAATAACCAAGAGTTACCTCAAAATCCTAATGTAAATTGTTTAAGATTAGTTCAAGACATTGTTTGGCTCTTTAAGGTAGGCTGAACATATAGAAGGAATCATATTTCAGGATCCATTTAGCATTCTGTTTTAGTCAGGGTAGGTAATGGGAGTTCTTTTAACAAAAAGTCAGAGTCTCAGTGGTTTGACTTAATAAAAATTTATCACTTACATCCTGATTAAGTGTAGGTTAGCAGGACCTGAGGTGAGGGGTCCTGTTCTATGTGGTAATTTAGGGACCTAGAATTTCTCTATAATGTAAGTCTGCCATCTTCTCGGATTCAGCATCCCTTCACGGGATTCTCGGTATCTACTTGGCAGGGAAGTGAGAAAGAGAATATAAGGTCATGCAGAATAGAAATAAGTGGGTCTGTTTCCAGGCTATTGACTAGAACTCAATCACATGGTCTCACTTAACTCTAGGGGAGCTTTGGAAATACAGTTTAGCACTGCCATCTGCAAAAGGAAGAAATAAGTTTGGTGACACATAGTATTGACTCTGCCTTGGTTCCCTTTCCTCTTGCTACCCATACCTGTGCACAAGCCTTTGTCCTAGGTTGGTCTACCTGTGATGACACCAAGGCATTTAATTTGATTGATCTAGTGATTAGGCATCCATTTGATCCTTTTTTATTCAATTTGCTTTTCTCTGAAAGGAAATGATCTTTACACATAGAGGATGACTTTTCTACTGTCGGGGGTAAACATGTATAAATATAGACCCTGCTCAAGTCACCCTGTTTTTAAAGTGGAATTCTACAGGGAGTGGATGCTGACTATTTAATATATACACAGGAGAAGAGGAGATATCATCCATTCATCTAATATTTTAGGAAAAGCTTTAAATGATTTTCTCTACCAAGCCATTCTTCTGTGTAGAAGAGAAAATTACAGAGCTTCAAGATGACCAAATGATCAAAAGAAAAAGCTGGAGATTTTAGTTTAAATGATAATAGAATAAAGTGACATCATGATGATAGTAACAGATTACTTGACACAAATTTGAGACACGGTGTTCAAGAGAGATTCATTTATGCCCCTTAACCTTATTCCAAAATTCAGAGTCTAAGGAATTCCAAACTCAGGTTGGTTCTTAAGAAACAATTCAGACATATGAAGGACTTTTTAGATAAGGCCAAAGAAAGTAAATTATTGACAGGGAACTGATAGGAATCAAAGATTGGCCTGTATAGTCCAACTTTTAGTGAATTCTTCAGCAGAGCATGGTGAAAACATAGATTGGCATTTTGTTAGGCATGCTGGTCTTTCACAAGGGAGATTTCTACCCATAGATATTTAGGGCCCCATCAAATACAGTTCTCTGTTCTTTTGCTTAAAATTCCATCCCCAAGAGGGGTGTGGAAAATGAAGTACTACTTTCTTATTGATTATAGTACTGGTTTTATCTGCCAACAGAAGGCCAGCACAGCAAGAAAAATCCCATTCCCATGGCAACAGAGAATCTCCACTTTTAACTTGTTATCATGTGAAGAAGAAACTGTTTTTTTCTCTCACTTTAAAGATGGCAATTTGGGAATATGGGAATGACCTTTAGCAACAGGGTGTTGTTAGAGCATCTGGGCCAAAGGGCTAATGTCCAGGGTGAAGGCCTTTAGGACTTTTAATATGTCAGCCCTGATTTTATTTACATCAGGGCAAGAAGCAAAACTTAAACCATAGAGACATCATTTTCTTACTCAGGAAAAGTGACCTTTTATTCTGGAGGTATTTCAAGGGTAGAAGAATATGACATTTCATTTGTTGAATTTCCCTGAATATTACCACTAAAAAGGGGGGGAGAGAGGAGCCAATTAAATCTTTATTGGATGTTACTATGTTCTTTTCCTGATAATTTCTCCTTCTGTTTTCATTAAGCCTTTTAAGACAGTGGAGCCAGTCCTATACGAGATATCTGATCACCCTAGTTCTAGAAAACTGAGCTTCTCTAAAAGCTTTGCTGTGGAGAAATCATCTGCCATGTTTGTTTTAAAACCTTAAAATATCAGGAAGTCTCATCAGCCAGATCTCTTCAATAAAGAGGCAAGGAGGAGTCTGGGTATGAGAGGAAACCTGGCACTTACTGATCACCTGCTCTGTGCCAGGCACTGTGTGTGTGTGTGTGTGTGTGTGTGTGTGATCGTGTGATCTTCCTTGCTCTTGTAAATAAAGAGGAACATTGGCTCATGCTAGGTATCCTTAGAGGCTGTCACTTCTATATGAGGATCTAAACTAAGGGTTCTGTACAACATTCTGTAGCCACTGGTGCTAAATATTATGATCTATCAGAGTTGACTGAGCTGGTGTTTTAATTAAATAGTGGTTTGGGTGGTTCATTGCAAAGAAAGAAATCCTAAATATGCCAGTCTAGTTGATTTTTATTCTGTGATCAAAAACAAATCATCTTCATTTAGAATTAATGGAGGAAGTGACAGAATGTATTTTTTAGTAGTACCATTGTAAATAAAATTTGAGCATGGGGGTGGGTACCATAAGCAACAGCCATGCAGATTTTGTTTTAGAAAAATGTGGGGCATAAGAACACAAAATCAGAGAAGGGGATCAGTTTTTACAAAGCATAGTCCCCTACAGAACCTTAATAACTAGGTTTTAAATTCACCAAAGTTTTCTCTCCCAGTGTTCACTATCTTTATTTAGTGAGTAAATTTTCACCTCTCTTAGTATGAAATAGTCCTCTTTTCCTTTGAAGTTTTGAGAAATGTTTTTAAAAGTCCCTATATCTGTCAGAGTGCTTGATTTATGCTGTGGTAGCAAATTACCACAAAATAGCAGATGACAATCAGAAGTTTATTTTTTCCTCATGCTCCATGCCAACAAGGATGGCCTGTAGCTTTGCTTACTCATCATTATCTGAGACCTCGGCTAATGATATAGCCTCTGCCTGGAACACTGCCAGTTTTGTGGTGGAGGGAAAGGAGAATTGCTTCCTGTTAATGGAGCAGTCGCTACTAAAGCTTTCGTCCAGAATTGACATACATCACTCCGGCTCACGTTTCATTAGCTGAACAAATCACATCGTCAAATTTGGGTGGGGAAGGAAATCCTTCTCTTTCTAGAGTTAATCTTAAGTACCTTGAACTTATTGGGGGAGAGCTACACCCTTAGTCTCTTTTTCCTGGGCCATTTTGTCCAGTTGGGGGCCATCTTAAGCCATTCAGTAGTTTTTTAAAAGGTTATAAAACCATACCTTTAATTTGGTCCTTGCCCTGAGACTAAGATTTGATTACCTTCATTGTTCAAAGGTCTCCTCAGTTTTTTTTCTGTTACAGTTTAGGTTGTAAAGAAGTTGCTTCTTCTAATCCTGTAAGACTTGGAATTCTGGACTCTTAGTCCCTTTCATTTCTGCTTATAAAGGATCCATTTCTTAAATCATTTTTCCTTCATGGTACTGTTGTCAGATGCAACCAACAGCAGTCAAAGGATGCTATTGGCATCCCATTTTTTCACCTTCTTCACCTAAAGCAACAAGCTTATCAGGTATATTATATGTATCCTAAATTGTCACAGGTGACAGTTTTTAAAAAAAAATGTTTTCCTACTGAAAAATGGATTGCCATTCTTCCAGGCTCCACTAAGCGTTTCCATACAGGACCACTGCCTGACCCCAAGTCAGTGCCCTATATTTGAGGCCTTTTTATTGTTACAGGAACATTCTACTCCTGATACCAATTACTATATTAGGATATACTAGGTTATGCTACAATAACAAAAGACTTCCAAATCTGAGTAACTTAAGACAACAAAGATTTATTGTTCACCAACACTTCATGCCCATCACAAATCATCTATGCTTTGCTCCTCCAAGAAAGGACTATGAATATTTTTTAATAATACAGTCATCTATAATTACTGATACAAATGTTACTTAGCTATAAAACCTGATTTTGTCCCTCTTTATATGCTTCTACTAAGTCATGTATTCAACAAATATTTACTGATTACCCACCATGTGCTAGATTCTGTTCTAGACCCTGGGGAAATAGCAGAGAGCAAAACAGACAAGAGCCCTCTCCTTGAATCAGCTCATTTGTCTACCTATTTCTACCTTCTCCTTTCTGTTCCATGAAGCTGTCTTGATCAAGGTGCACAAACGAGATAATGTTTTAAACCAATCCCTGAAAAATGAACAGAGTTTGGATAAGCAAAGATAAAATAAACAGATAAAATGGAGAACAGCATTCTAGATAGAGGGACCAAGAAGGAATGGAGTCATAAGCCCTGCCCAGAGAATTGTTCCTGTGGCTGAACATGGAGAACACAGGATAATCTCTGCAGTGGCTAAACTAAAAAGGAGGGATTACCCCTGAGGGATCTTGGTTTTAGGTTTTTGTCTGAGACCTTTGTCCTGTAATCCCCTCTGGTATGGTTCTTGAAATGGGCTTCCTGAGCCAGCTGTCCTTCCCAGCTTCCTGCTTCTATTTGTCATTGCCTGGTAGCAATGTATGAGTATGAGAGAGCCCCTGAAGAATTTTAAGTGCAGTAGTGTGGGATCAGATTTGAGTTTTAGAAACTAAGGGATAGGAGACAAAAGATCAGTAGGAGACTATTTTATCTGGCTACGAGGACTTGGGCCCTGCTATGAATGAACCAATAGGGTGAAACTACCCTGTTATTTCAAACCTTCCTATTGTTGTGCCCAGAGTGCTTGAAAATGTCTGTGTGGTTTTGACATGCCAGAGTGGCACAGTTTCTCAAACTCTCTTTCCAATCAGATTAGTTTCCCCTACCCCAGCCCATCCCACCCTGCCCAGCTTCTTCCTCTTTCCAGCTGGCTTTTTGCTGAGATCCATGCATGTCCCATGGCCAAGGATGCCAAGGGTCTGACATATTGAAGAACCGCTGTTGGACATAGCAGGAAGAGTCAGAAAGCCATTACAGTAGCAAAGGAAGGATACAATGAGATTTGTGACCTGATAAGATGTACAAGGAGTTTCAGCCTGGCTTATTGAGAGACAAAGTTCATTACCAGAATAGAGAACTCCAGAAAGTGGTTGAAATATGTATTAATCATTTATTTTGGACACACTGAGTTTGAGGTTTGAGCAGGACTTCTCTGAGGAGTTGTCAGGCAGGGAGGCAAGAAGCTCAGGAAAGTGTCCACAGCTAGAGACCTAACTAATGCAGAGCTAACTAAAATGAAAGAGTTTTTAAGGGAATGTGCAGAGAGAAAGTTTAGAGCAAGAAGAGAAGAAGGGGAGGCCAAGACAGGCAGGAATGCCCACATTTAAGAGGTGGAAGAGGAGACAGAGTAATGGCCTAAGAGGAATATGAAATAGGGAGAAATGAACCAGGAAAGTTAATGCTAAAAAAGCTAGAGTCTATTTTTATATCCACAGATAGAATTGAGCCCTCAGTGCATAATGACGCTGTTCATTGTGACAGAGTTCATATAGGCTTTAAAAAATCTCCTTAGATTTACTTCTACTCTGTGTCATATGGCAAAGTATTGAAATAATTTTTGCTATATATCTTTGGTACTGCATATTCCTAACAAGGACAGTTTTGCCCCAAAGGGATGGAAATTGGTTCTTGGTGAGAGGGGAAAGTAGGGCAGCTCGAATTGTTATGGCAATGGTCTGTGGCCCTCCAAAACTCAATCCTATCCAACAAAACCTTATTCCTTAGTATTTTATTTCTCTTCCTGGGTTTTCTTGGATATCATGCAAGCGGTATTGACATTGAGTTCAAGGAAGATACACAAAATATATGCAGTGCTACAAAATTATGGCAAATTGATAATTAAATGTTAATAACTGTATCTTTTGACTTAAAATTTATTTAGTAATCCTTAACCCTGCATTAAATAAAGATAGTAACCTTGTGCTGACTCTTGTTTTGTATAAAACACAGATATAAATATGATACAAAACAAATACACAGTATATCTGTGGTATTAAAATTTCATGGAGGGAACATAGGGGGAAAATGCCCAAAAAGTCTCCTAAGGGGGTAAGTAATGAAAAAGGTGAGGCATACTACTATGAACAGTTAGGTGTCATTCGTAGGATTTTAGTCTTAGTTTCAATATTGACAGTCAATCTCTATTTCCTTCTAGAATGTTTCCTTCAAATATTTTACCTGTAATTTGAGTTGGTTGTCACCAGATGGCAGGCTGGTCTCAAGGTCCAACTAGACAGACTTCCTACATAGCTAATATAGACAACAAGTAGGTAGTAAACTTATAACAAGGTTAATACTTCTTCTAATGCTTTTACCAAAATATTACTCTTCATTAAAAATGAACTATAGGGGCACCTGGGTGGCTCAGTTGTTAAGTGTCTGCCTTCGGCTCAGGTCATGATCCCAGGGTCCTGGGATCAAGCCCTGCATCAGGCCCCCTACTCTGCAGAAAGCCTACTTCTTCCTCTCCTGCTCCCCCTGCTTGTGTTCCCTCTCTTGCTGTGTCTCTGTCAAACAAATAAATAAAATCTTTAAAAAGTAAATAAAAATAAAAATGAACTATAACATTTATTAATACTGGTTTTTGCATTTAAATAGCATCCTAAATTTATAGCAAGATATAAAGAAATAACAAAAGTTTTAGGAATTTTTACATATGCTTGATGTTTGCTGAGTTGACCTGAGTTAAACCAATTAATAATGGTAACTCAGTTTATCTTTATCAGAATGAAATTATATTCTCTTTGGAGTCTTAGGAAAGTTTGGGATTAAAAGAAAAATATATATACCCTTTGTAATAATTTGTTTAACCTTTCCTGTTTCATGGCATGAATTTTTTCTCTTCAATTTCAGATGGAAACAACCCTCCCCCCACTTTTTGTTTCTTTTTTGGCTAGTTTTCAGTGTTGTAAAAAGGACTCCTGTATTGCGATGAGATGTAAATAGTTGCCCTTTGAGGCTTCTTACAACTCTAGGATTTTTTAATTCTGTAAGGAATATATGCGTGATTGTTAAGGGATGTAGGCTAAAGAGCAATTACAGCAGGAGAGGATTTCAAATATGTTTGAATTGCCAGAGGGAAGGAGAGAGGACATTCCCTATAGAAGATTAATATTGAAGTGGAAATGAGCAGCATGAGGCTCACGTGTGAGTGTGCATGGCAAGAAGTAAGTAAAAACACCAGCTTGATGAGGACAAAGAATGTTTTGGAAAGCAATAAAAGATGCCATGGGAACATGTTGAAATTTGAAATATCAGACAAAAGGAAGCGTGAATGGATTTTTGAAACGAAGTTTACACTGTATATGTATGTGATTTCAGAAAAAGGAGTCAGTGGCTTTAGCAGAAAAATAGAAAAATCAGTGAGAGTCCAGAATCTACCTGACGTGTTACTTGTCCTAAGACATAGTGCATTCCTGAATCAGGAGTCAGAGCTCTAGGAAGGGTCTGAGCATTGCTTTGCAAATTAATATTTCATTTCTTAGGACAAAGGAAGCAAAGATTATGGATCTAATATCCAGTGTGGGGGGCTAAAGAGGAGGAAGAATTTTGTCCTTAAATCAAAGATAAAAGTTTTTAAGATTTTATTTATTTTTCAGAGAGAGCACAAGCAGGGAAAGTAGCAGGCAGAGAGAGAAGCAGGCTCCCCCACTGAGCAGGGAGCCCGATGAGGGACTCGATCCCAGGACCCTGGGATCATCACTTGAGCTGAAGACAAACGCTTAACCAACTGAGCCACCCAAGCGCCCCAAAGATAAAAGGTTTTTTTAAAATTTTTTTATTGTTACGTTAATCACCATACATTACATCATTAGTTTTAGATGTAGTGTTCCATGATTCATTGTGCATAACACCCAGTGCTCCATGCAGAACGTGCCCTCTTTTATACCCATCACCAGGCTAACCCATCCTCCCACCCCCCTCCCCTCTAGAACCCTCAGTTTGTTTTTCAGAGTCCATCGTCTCTCATGGTTCATCTCCCCCTCTGATTTCCCCCCCCCTTCATTCTTCCCCAAGATAAAAGTTTTTTTGTTTGTTTGTTTGGGTTTTTTTTAGATTTTTTTATTTTATTTATTTGACAGAGAGAGACACAGCGAGAGAGGGAACACAAGCAGGGGGAGTGGGAGAGGGAGAAGCAGGCTTCCCGCAGAGCAGGGAGCCCGATGCAGGGCTCGATCCCAGGACCCTGGGACCATGACCTGAGCCGAAAGCAGACGCTTAACGACTGAGCCACCCAGGCGCCCCTAAAAGTTTTTTTAACAGTTACTTTTGCTCCTCAATTTTTAAAAAAATAGAAATCTATAAAAATCAAAGAGGAAAGATGTACCTTTCAACCACTTTGTAGAGGACCAAAAGAAATCTTCAGAGATAACTCCGTTAAAGAAAAGCATTTGGAGGCACCTGGGTGGCACAGTCAGTTAAGCATCTGACTGCTTGGTTTTGGCTCAGGTTGTGATCTCAGGGTCCTGAGATTGAGCCCCTTGTTGGGCCCCCCACTCAGCAGGGAGTCAGCTTCTCTCTCTCTCTCTTTCTCCTCCTCTCTTGTATCCCCTCTCCCCCTCAAAAGAAATCTTAAAAAAAAAAAAAAGAATTTGTTAGGAGCCTTTGTGATTACTGATGATGTGGGGATTTGGTAGGTTTGGGTTTTTAAAGCTAATTTTTAAGAATTCAGTATATGTGTAGAAGAGAACAGTGTGGTTTGATGCAAAGACAGTGGGCTTAGCAGTCCTGAACTAAATCATGGCTCTGCTACCAGCTATCTTTATGACTTTGAGTAACCTAAACTTTGTGAGCATTCTAAAAGAAACAAAGACATTAATGCCTACTTAATGATGCGAAGCCACCAATGAAAAGGTCCCATCTAGCACATTGCTGAGCACACAGTCATTGCACAATAAACATTAATTTCCTGTGCTTTTACCTATAATTTAAACCTTCCGTGCCCACATGAATGGTAGGGCCTTAGATACACCATTAGGTCTATTTCTCAATTACTGACCAACTAAATTAAAGAGATGGGCATGTTTTTTCACATAATTAAGTTTTTTGTATAAAATTAGATTTACTATTAAACTGGCTAAATATAGGCATTTGCTGGAATCTATCATATTTATAAAACAATTATAAGTTTCAATTAAATACTTAGGGAAAGTAGGAACACTAATTCTTTTTTTTTTATTCTTATGTTAATCCCCATACATTACATCATTAGTTTTAGATGAAGTGTTCCATGATTCATTGTTTGTGCATTACACCCAGTGCTCCATGCAGAATGTGCCCTCCTCAATACCCACCACCAGGCTAACCCATCCTCCCACCCCCCTCCCCTCTAGAACACTCAGTTTGTTTTTCAGAGTCCATCGTCTCTCATGGTTCGTCTACCCCTCCGATTTCCCCCGCTTCATTCTTCCCCTCCCGCTACCTTCTTCTTCTTTTTTTTTCTTAACATATATTGCATTATTTGTTTCAGAGGTACAGATCTGAGGTTCAACAGTCTTGCACAATTCACAGCGCCTACCAGAGCACATACCCTCCCCAGTGTCTATCACCCAGTCACCCCATCCCTCCCACCCCACCCCCCACTCCAGCAACCCTCAGTTTGTTTCCTGCCATTAAGAATTCCTCATATCAGTGATATCATATGATACATGTCTTTCTCTGTTTGACTTATTTCACTCAACATAATACCCTCCAGTTCCATCCACGTCGTTGCAAATGGCAAGATCTCATTCCTTTTGATGGCTGCATAATATTCCATTGTGTATATATACCACATCTTCTTTATCCATTCATCTGTCGATGGACATCTTGGCTCTTTCCACAGTTTGGCTATTGTGGGCATTGCTGCTGTAAACATCGGGGTGCACGTACCCCTTCGGATCCCTACTTTTGTATCTTTGGGGTAAATACCCAGTAGTGCAATTGCTGGATCATAGGGTAGCTCTATTTTCAACTTTTTGAGGAACCTCCATACAGTTTTCCAAAGTGGCTGCACCAGCTTGCATTCCCACCAACTGTGTAGGAGCGTTCCCCTTTCTCAGGAACACTAATTCTTAAATCATATCAGCCTTCATTTAATTTAACCTCACCTTTTTTGCCATGAATTAGTAATATAAATAATTTCACTGGACACTTCATTGAAATCCTGACTTTCCTAGAGCATTTTCACACCAGTTGTGCTGTGGGCAAATCTCTGCATTTATTAATAATTTTCAAATTACATTTCTTGTCTAGTGACTACACTTATTCCAGATGAAACAAGGAGAAAAAAATAGTCTTTTCTGTTATATTTTTTAAACCAACTTCCTGAATGTTTAAAATTATCAGCATCAAAAAAGGAAATAAAGCCCCCCAGTTTTTGCCATTATGAAATCCCGTAATTTTGTTTTCCAGGCAGCAGGAAAGCTAATTCTTTCTTGAAAAAGCCTACCTATGTGTGGTGAGAAACAAAACATGGGTTGGGTACCAGCTTCCTTTCTAATACAGAACTGATTTTTTACGTTGACAACTTTTTTTCCTCCTCTCCTACCGTAGTATATTAGTGCCAGGGCTACCATAACAAAGTACCACGAACTTGGTGGCTTACAGAACAAATATTCATTGTCTCACAGTTCTGGAGGCTAGAGTCCAAGATCAAGGTGTTGACAAAGTTGATTCCTTCTGAGGGATGTGAGGAAGAATCTATTCCAGGCATCTTGCCTAGCTTCTGGTAGTTTGCTGGCCATCTTTGGCACTCCTTCACTTGTAGAAGCATCACCAATCTCTGCCTTCATCTTCATATGGTGTTCTCCCTGTGTGCACATCTGGTACATGTCCAAATTTCCCCCCCTTTTTATCAGGACACCAGTCATATTGGATCAGGGACTGCCCTGATGACCTCATTTTAACTAGTGACATCTGCAGTGATCCTATAAAGTCATATTCTCATGTACTGGATGTTACAACTTCAGCATATGAATTTGAGGGGACACAATTTAACCTATAACACAGAGGTTCCAATTCTCTAGGCTATGAAAGTGCCTGTACCATCTCTAGCAGCCAGTGCCTGGCACAGACCAGCCACAGAGTAGGGCTCAGTGACTTGGATAAGTAGGTAGGTGGGTGGGTGGGAGGGTAGGTGGATAGGTGAATAGCTAGCTGGCTGGCTGGCTGGCTGGCTGGCTGGCTGGCTGGCTGGCTGGCTGTGGATGGATGGATGGATGGATGGGTAGGGGGACTGGGTGGATGGATGGATGATTGGGCAAGTGGGTGGATGGATGAGTGGGTAGATAGATGGGTGAGTAGATAGATAGGTGGGTGGATGGATGTGTGGATAGGTAGATAAGTGGAGGAATAGAATGATGGCTGAACGGACAGATAGCCCTAAGTAATGTATCATCAAGGGAGCCATCCCAAAATATACCAATGCCAGAGAGAATGGGCCCAGTGGGCTGGGGTAACCAGGAAAAACTTCCTGCAGGGCAGAGATTTCAGTTGAGCCTTGACAGAAGGGGGAGAATTGAGGTTCATACTCTGAAATGGACAGAGTGATGACATGAGCAAGCATCTATTCAAGGGGCAAAACTCCTCACCTTGCCTTGCTTTATTTTTTTTTTTTTCATTTTTTAAACTCTGTTAATTAACATATAATGTATTCTTGGTTTCTGAGGTAGAGGTCAGTGATCATCAGTCTTATATAATCCACAGTGCTCATTGCATCATGTGCCCTCCTTAATTCCCATCACCCAGTTACCCCACCCCCCCACCACCCTCCCCTCCAGCAACCCTCAGTTTGTTTCATATGATTAAGAGTCTCTTATGGTTTGTCTCCCTCTCTGATTTCATCTTGTTTTATTTTTTCCTCTCTTCCCCTATTATCATCTGTTTCGTTTCTTAGATTCCACATATGAGTGAGACCAAATGATAACTGTCTTTCTCTGATTGACTTATTTCGCTTAGCATAATACCCTCTAGTTCCATCCACATCCTTGCAAATGGCAGGGTTTCATTTTTTGATGGCTGATTGGTATTCCATTTTATATATATACCACATCTTCTTTATCCATTCATCTGTCAATGGACATCTAGGCTCTTTCCATAGTTTGGTTATTGTGGACATTGCTGCTATAAACATTGGGTGCAGGTGTCCCTTCGGATCATTGCATTTGTATCTTTGGGATAAATACCCAGTACTACAATTGCTGGGTCATAGAATAGCTCCATTTTCAACTTTTTGAGGAACCTCTGTACTGTTTTCCAAAGTGGCTGCACCAGCTTACATTCCCACCAGCATGTAGGAGGGTTCCCCTTTCTCCACATCCTCGCCAAAATCTGTCATTTCCTGACTTGTTAATTTTAGCATTCTGACTGGTGTGAGGTGGTATCTCATTGTGGTTTTATTTTGTATTTGTCTGATCCTGAATGATGTTGAGCATTTTTCATGTGTCTGTGGCCATTTATATGTCTTCTTTGGAGAAATGTCTGTTCATGTCTTCTGCCCACTTCTTGACTGGGTTATTTGTTCTTTGGGTGTTGAGTTTGAGAAGTTCTTTATAGATCTTGGATACTAACCTTTTATCTGTTATGTCATTTGAAAATATCCTCTCCCTGGGGCGCCTGGGTGTCTCAGTCGTTAAGCGTCTGCCTTTGGCTCAGGTCCTGATCCCAGGGTCCTGGGATCGAGCCCCGCATCGGGCTCCCTGCTTGGCGGGAAGCCTGCTTCTCCCCTCCCCCCACTCCTCCTGCTTGTGTTCCCTCTCTCGCTGTGTCTCTCTCTGTCAAATAAATAAATAAATAAATCTTTAATAAAAAAAAAATATATCCTCTCCCATCTGCCAGTTTTCTTTTGGTTTTGTCAACTCTTTCCTTTGCTGTACAAAAGCTTTTTATCTTGATGAAGTCCCAACAGTTCATTTTTGCCTTTGTTTCCCTTGCCTTTGGTGATGTGTCTAGGAAGAAGTTGTTGCGGCTGAGGTTGAAGAGGTGGCTGCCTGTGTTCTCCTCTAGGATTTTGATGGATTCCTATCTCACATTTAGGTCTTTCATCCATTTTGAGTCTATTTATCTGTGTATGGTAAAAAGAAATGGTCCAGTTTTATTCTTCTGATATGGCTATCCAATTTTCCCAGCACCATTTATTGAAGAGACTTTTTTCCATTGGATATTCTTTCCTGCTTTGTCAAAGATTAGTTGACCATAGAGTTGAGGGTCCATTTCTGGGGTCTGTATTCTGTTCCATTGATCTATTTGTCTATTTTTGTGCCAGTACCATACTGTCTTGATGATTGCAGCTTTGTAATAGAGCGTGAATTTCAAGATTATGATGCCACCAGCTTTGATTTTTTTCAACATTCCTATGGTTATTAGGGGTCTTTTCTGGTTCCATACAAATTTGGGTTATTTGTTCCAGCTCTGTAAAAAAAAAAGGGGATGGTATTTTGATAGGGATTGCATTGAATGTGTAGATTGCTGTAGGTAGCAGAGACATATTCACAATATTTGTTCATCCAATCCTTGAGCAAACAACCATTTCTTTGTGTCTTCCTCAGTTTCTTTCATGAGTGTTCTATAGTTTTCTGAGTACAGATCCTTTGCCTCTTTGGTTAGGTTGATTCCTAGGTATCCTATGATTTTGGGTGCAATTGTAAATGGGATCGACTTTTTAATTTCTTCTCCTTCTGTCTCATTGTTAGTATATAGGAATGCCACTGATTTCTGTGCATTGATTTTATATCCTGCCACTTTGGTTAATTCCTCTATGAGTTCTAGCAATTTTGGGGTGGAGTCTTGTGGGTTTTTCACATGCAGTATCATGTCATCTGTGGAGAGTGAGAGTTTGACTTCTTTCTGATTCAGAGGCATTTTCTTTTGTCTTATTGCTGAGGCTAGGACTTCTAGTACTCTGTTGAACAGCAGTGGTGATAGTGGACATCCCTGCCATGTTCCTGACCTTAGGGGAAACGCTTTCAGTTTTTCCCCATTGAGAATGATATTCACTGTGGTCTTTTTGTATATAGCTTTTATGATACTGAGGTATGCTCCCTTTATCCCTATGCTGTGAAGAGTTTTAATCAAGAAAGGATGCTGTACTTTGTCAAATGCTTTTTCTGCATCAATTGAGAGGATCATATGGTTCTTGTCCTTTCTTTTATTTATGTGTGTATCACATTGATTGATTTTGAGGATGTTGAACCACCTTTGCAGCCCAGGAATAAATCCCACTTGGTTGTGGTGAATAATCCTTTTAAGGTACTGTTGGATCCTACTGGCCAGTATCTTGGTGAGAATTTTGGCATCCATGTTCATCAGGGATATTGGTCTGTAATTCTCCTTTTTGGTGGGGTCTTTATCTGGTTTGGGGATCAAGGTAATGCTGGCCTCATAGAACGAGTTTGGAAGTTTTCCTTCCGTTTGTATTTTTTGAAACATCTTCAGAAGAATGGGTAGTAGTTCTTCTTTAAATGTTTGGTAGAATTCCCCTGGGAAGGCATCCGGGCCTGGTCTCTTGTTTGTTGGGAGATTTTTGAGTTTTGAGTACTCCTTCAATTTCCTTGCTGGTTATGGGTCTGTTCTGATTTTCAATTTCTTCCTGTTTCAGTTTTGGTAGTTTATAAGTTTCCAGGAATGCATCCATTTCTTCCAGATTGCCTAAGTTTTTGGCATATAGTTGCTCATAATATGTTCTTATACTTGTTTGTATTTCTTTGGTTTTGGTTGTGATCTTGGTTTTATTTGGGTCCCTTCTCTTTTCTTTTTGATAAGTCTGGCCAGGGGCTTATCGATCTTATTAATTCTTTCAAAGAACCAGCTCCTAGTTTCATTTATCTGTTCTGGTTTCTGTTTCATTGATTTCTGCTCTAATCTTTATTATTTCTCTTCTCCTGCTGGTTTAGGCTTCATTTGCTGTTCTTTATCCAGCTCCTTTAGGTGTAAGGTTAGGTTGTGTATTTGAGACCTTTCTTGTTTCTTGAGAAAGGCTTGTATTGCTATATACTTCCCTTTTAGGACCGCCTGTGCTGCACCCCAAAGTTTTTGAACAGTTGTGTTTTCATTTCCATTTGTTTCCATGAATTTTTTTTAATTCTTCTTTAATTTCCTGGTTGATCCATTCATTCTTTAGTAGGATGCTCGTTAGCCTCCATGTATTTGAGTTCTTTCCAACTTTCCTCTTGTGATTGAGTTCCAGCTTCAAAGCATTGTGGTCCAAAAATATGCAGGGGATGATTCCAGTCTTTTGGTACCAGTTGAGACCTGAGTTGTAAACCAGTATGTGATCTATTCTGGAGAATGTTCCATGTGTACTTGAGAAGAATGTATATTCTGTTGCTTTAGAAAGTCATGCTCTGAACATATCTGTGAAGTCTATCTGGTCCAGTGTGTCATTCTTTCTTGTTGATCTGCTTAGATGACCCGTCCATTGCAGTGAGTGGGGTGTTAAAGTCCCCTGCTATTTTTGTATTGTTATCCATGTGTTTAATTGTTATTAGTTGGCTTATATAATTAGCTGCTCCCATGTTAGGGACATAAATATTTATAATTGTTAGATCTTCTTGTTGGATAGGCCCTTTAATCATGATATAGTGTCCTTATCTCTAATTACAGTTTTTGGCTTAAATCTAATTTGTCTGATGTAAGGATTGCCACCCCAGCTTTCTTTTGCTGTCCATTAGCATGATAAATGGTTTTCTACCCCCTCCCCCTCACTTTCAATCTGAAGATGTCTTTGGGTCTAAAATGAGTCTCTTGCAGACAGCATATTGATGGGTCTTGCTTTTTTATCCAATCTGATACCCTGTTTCTTTTGATTGGGGCATTTAGGCCATTTACATTCAGAGTAACTATTGACAGATATGAATTCAGTGCCATTGTATTGCCTGTAAAATGACTGTTTCTGTAGATTGTCTCTGTTTCTTTCTGGTCTGTGTTACTTTTGGACCCTCTCTTTGCTTAAAGGATCACTTTTAGTATTTCTTGTAGGGCTGGTTTGGTGATCATGAATTTCTGTTTTTCTTGGAAGCTTTTTTTAAAAGATTTTATTTACTTATTTGGCAAGGAAAAAGAGAGCACAAGCAGGGGGAATGGCAGAGGGAGAGGGAGAAGCAGACTCCCCACTGAGCAGGAAGCCCGATGTGGGGCTCAATCCCAGGACCCTGGGATCATGACCTGAGCTGAAGGTAGACACTTAACCAACTGAGCCACCCAGGTGCCCCAATTTCCTGGAAGCTTTTTATCTCTCCTTGTATTTTGAATGGCATCCTAGCTGGATAAAGTATTCTTGCCTGCATATTTTTCTCATTAACACCCTGAATATATCATGCCAGTCCTTTCTGGCCTGCCAGGTCTCTGTGGATAGGTCTGCTGCCAGTCTAATATTTATACCCTTGTAGGTTATGGACCTATTGTCCTGAACTGCTTTTAGGATTTTCTCTTTGTCTCTGAGATTTACAAGTTTCACTATTCTGTGTTGGGGTGTTGACCTATTTTTATTGATTTTGAGGGGGGTTCTCTGTGCCTCTTGGATTTTGATGCCTGTTTCTTTCCCCAAATTAGGAAATTCTCTGCTATAATTTGCTCCAATATACCCTTCTGCCCATCTCTCTCTTTCTTCTTCTTCTGGGATCCCAGTTATTCTAATGTTGTTTCGCTTTATGGTATCATTCATCTCCCGAATTCTCCCCTCGTGATCCAGTAGTTGTTTATCTCTCTTTTTCTCAGCTTCTTATTCTCCATCATTTTGTTTTCTAGATTATTAATTCTCTTCTGTCTCATTTCTCCTAGCAGTTAGAGCTTCCATTTTTTATTCCATCTCATTAGTAGCCCTTTTGATTTCAACTTGATTAGATTTTAGTTCTTTTATTTCTCCAGAAAAGGATTCTCTAGTGTCTTCTATGCTTCTGTGTGTGTCCTTTTCCTCCCAGATGGTAAGCTCCTTGAGTCCAAGGGGTATATTGTTGCCACTTACTGGCAGTAGGCATGCAAGAAAAGTCAGTGAGTGAATGAATGAATGAATATAATAAATGAATGAATGATGTTCCAGGAGTCTCTGCCATGAAGCAATGTTGTGATGACTCACTTAGCCAGGATATTGCCTCTTACAGTTGCCAATAAAGGGAGGAAATGAGCTCAGATGTAAGATGAGGCTGAGTTTTGCACACACAGGCATAGTGCCTGGCAAGCCATTATAATGCCTGTTTGGCTATGATCTCTTTACCATGGTTTCTTTCATATCTCTTTTGGGATATAAAAGCTCTGGAGCTGTCAGATAAAAATGCCCACCTTTGTCTCTTGTTATCTAATAGATCTCCTTCAATTTGGAGTGATGCAAGGACTTTTCCACCTTTCCCTCCATCTTTTGCAGATAGAAGTAGATCCTTTAGCTGTTAGTAAGCCATTGGCCACACTGGTCGTCTTGACATCTTCTCATTGTTGTGTGTCTTCTCATCTCTACGTCTCCCTTGACTATAGTCTATTTGGTTGGAGCAGTGGGGGAATAATTTTTTTTTTTGAAGGAGGTCATGCTGGTGGCTGTCTTAATAGCCTATGATGACAACATTGTAGGGCTATCATAGTATGTGGTGCTTTTTTGAGTGGACACAATGCTGACAGCTGTCATGAGTAGGGATTCCACAGAGCTTTTTTTTTTTTCCATGTAGCCTATGAGCTTAGGACTTATAGTATATTAGACTGGTAATCAAAATGAAAATTAATTAGCAAGATAATTGAAACACGTACAATGTCCCTTTTTAGAATATATAGTCTCAAATTATGGTAGCCATGTAGATTGTTGTAGTCTTTTTATAAAATAATTTAGCGTATTATAAATTTATACACACGTGCACACACACACACACACACTCACACACCTACCTCTCTCTTGACTGACCTGGCAGTTTCCTTCTAGGAGTCAAGTCAAAGGAAATGATTCAAAGTTAAAAATATGAGGACAGTATATCAGGTAGAAGATTGCACTCAGCAATGTAAAAGAAACCATTACAGCACCTTAACAAAATAGACATTTATCTTTCTCATAACAAGAAGTGGGGAGACCCAATATTCAGGGCTCCTGAGACAGCTCCATCATACCACTGACATCCCAAGCGATGGCTTTAGTCCTCATTGTCCCTTGTGGCTATGGAATGGTAAGTTTATTTCATGTCATTGTTCCAAATGGGAAGAGGAAAGGACACCAAGACAGCTAAAATTTTTCTAGAAATCTCAGATGAACTTCTGTTTCTCATTAACTAGAACTCTCTCTCCTAGCTTCAAGGGAGACTGTAAAATTAAGGTTTGGTCAGTGTTAGAAGGTGCAGGAGAAACCATGAAGTATGTCCCAAACTGAGAAGGCACTTTGAGACTGGAAAACAAAGCAGGCCCTCCATACAGTTTACATAGAGTTTTATTCAGGGTAACTTACTGACAGGGGGGAATTGGGTGGAGGACAATCCACAGCAGCTGCATAGTTATTCTCTACAAAATCTGGACCTTAGTCCACAGATTTTATAGAGTGAGGGGACACACAAAAGGGCATTATAATGAGATTAAAGGGGTTGCTTGCACCTCAGCTTACATGCACCTAATTGTCAGTTACCCTTTAATTAGATCTTGTGGCACAATCTGTGCATCAAGAAGGGGAAAGACTATATTATCTCTAACAGGTTCATGGGCGGCCAAAACAAACCTCCCCCCTTTCCAGCCTTGGTGGGCATTTCTAAGGTATGTATATTAATCTCCATGGGGCTCAGAACACAGCCCCAAGAGAGATCACTGAACTAATATGAACAAGATGGAGGGCCAAAGATGGAGCCAGTATTGTCAGCACTCCTATGGTCAGCTATATTGTCAGGTTAACCGAACTTGGGTTTTGTTAATAGGGAAGATTGGGAGAATGTCTATTGGCAAAACAACTAGTAATATCTTCCATAGTAATCAAAGTACTGAAGATAACAAAAGTAAAATAATGGTGGCCCTATTGATGTCCATTTGCAGAGTAATAGATAAAATGATCTAATATGCAATGGAATATTATATAACCATATTAATCACAGTTGGGTCAGGAAAACAGAAGCTACTCTAAATGTGAAGAATAAGAAATATTTTAATACAGGGAATCAAAAGCTTATACAACCTGTGGAAGGCTGGAGGAGCAAAGCTCAGGAAAGTCACTATCTTAGTTTGGATTCTTCCTAAAGTAGAGCTTGAGGCAAGGACTTAGGAGTAGATAGTTTATTTGGGAGCCAATCCCAGAGATCAGCATTGTGAAATAAGGCAAAGAGGAATGGCCAATAGGGGTGTGTTGTAGAGATTGCATAATGGGAGCTTGATTCTATCAGAACCTACTGAGAAACCTAGAGAATACCTTTCAGAATTGTCTGCCCACAGGATGAAGGGTAGGAAGATGTATCCACTGGCTCCCAAGAATTGCCCCATGGATATTAACTCCTGTATTTCTGAGCTGCAACATGTATGTAGCCCCAACTAACTCTCAAGACATCTGCTATGTCAGAGGAATGCTAGAACAGAAAATGGAAATGTGTATTCTGCACTTGAGGGGCAATGCTGCCACCATGAAGTTGAAGCCTCTATGGAACTCTGTAACCACAGCTGAAATTAAAGGTGAAGCCAAGAGGGTATGAACCAGGGTGCAAAGGCATTTGCTACAGCAGATTTTAAGAAGATGAACATGAAGGAGACATAGGGGAATAGCCGATAAAAGCATTAGCTGCCTGCAGTACCTAATAGGTGGTTCTCTGGTGGACTCTGAGCAGCCTCTGACAAAACCTTCCATTTCTTGTCTAGTGCTAACCCACAGCTGCTACTGGTGAATAATGGCTTCTCTTTTACCCTTCAAATGTCATGCTTGTGCTCCCAAACAGTGGGAGTCTAATGGGAATCTAATCTGATGACGAGGCCCTCTGAGAAATGTAGTTTTTAGAGGTTTCATGCCCCTGACATATAACAGAGAGTTCAGAAGAGTTGGGATTGTCTTAAGTATCAATAAGTTTTATCTCACCCAGCAACAACTGCTGAATTACTTAGGAAGAGTTTATAAAAATATGTAGAACTTGGTTTTTGTGGTTTTTTAAAAGATTTTATTTATTTATTTGACAGAGACACAACGAGAGAGGGAACACAAGTAGGGGGAGTGGGAGAGGGAGAAGCAGGCGTCCCGCAGAGCAGGGAGCCCGATGCGGGGCTCGATCCCAGGACCCTGGAGTCATGACCTGAGCCAAAGGCAGACGCTTAACGACTGAGCCACCCAGGCGCCCCAGAACTTGTTTTAATCACTTCCTATTCACTCCATTGGTGAGGAAGGGATCCCACTGTAGGGTTTTGGGGATGCAGTTTGAATATGGGACTCTCTAGCTTCTCAAATGAGGTTGGACCAATGTTCTCATTTTCTGGGGGAGAGAAACACACAACACTGGATGCATGCGATCAACAGCAGTTGATTAGTCACATATTCGTAGCTGGGGGATGAGAACACTGCATGTCACACAGGGCCACGTGGGAGCTGCACTCAGGAACAGCGTGAACAGCCAGGAGTTGTGGCAAGCAGGTTTGTGCTATCAAGAGGGTGAGGTGCCCCCTGGTTGCTGGGGAGGATGTGATTGGCTTGTTTGAATAATTCCACTTGCTTGTTAGGAACTAAAACACGTTACTCAGGGATAAGAAGGAACTATGCCTGATTCCTTTGATAAGGAGAGTTGCTTACCTAGGGAACCTTATCCAGACTGGGGAGGTAGGCCATTGAAGGCCTTCCTGATTTTACCAGAAGTCAAGGCAGAACATAATAGTATGCTGTAATTTCAGGCCTTATGCCATGTAAACAACAGTTTTCACTAGTTTGGGTACAGAAAAAAGGGTATGTCTTTTTTTTCTTTTTAATTAACATTAAGTGGCTCTCGTTTAACCATCTCATTTTGCGAGGCAGCCCTTTCTTCCCAGGATGTCCTCTATTTTGTGGCAAACCCAAGAACCTCAAGGCCCAACTCAGTTGCAAAGATTAGTCCTTGAAATACCATCCCCTAAGAAAGGAAAACAAGAAAACAGGGCCTGGCACTTAGGGCGTATTAGAAAATATTTGAATGGAGAACACAAGAGTAAGCTGAGCCAAGAGGGAAGTCCTAAGTTCTTCACTGCTTTTGTTTCTGCAGACACTTGGCGTCTTTGGCCATATAGCAGTCACTCTTCCACCAGCTTTTTCGTGTATGGGCTCAACACCACCTTGTCCCTGGTGTTTGAGGAGTGCGGTCTCATCTTAAATCTGAAATTCAGCCCTCCCTGCCTCAACAATTGCTGCCGTGGACTTTAGGGAAAGTGGAAAGAATCTGGAGCCCAGGAAGCATTGTCCACCCTATCTGCACTTATCTGAAACACTTCCCCGGTCAGAAATAATAATTAAGTTTCTTGAATTATGCACTCACTATTGTTTTTCTATGCCCCACCCACACATACTCCTTTTCCTCAGCCTCTCTGACTGTGCCTATAGCTATTTAATTTTAAATTTAAAATTCTTTCGCCAGTTATACTAGCAATGTTCTAAGTGCTCAGTAGCCACCTGTAATTAATGGCTACCGTGTTGGACAATATAACTTACAGAACTTTTTTATCATTGCAGAAAATTCTGCTTGACAGTGCCATGTGTATCAATTTTGTAGGATCACTGATGCATTTACTGAATACCTACTATATGCCTGAGCCTATTCTAAGCACTGAGGACGTTGCAGTAGACAAGACAAACAAAATTTCCACCTTCCCAGAACTTACATCTTAATTTGCATAGCCTACATCCAAATGTTTGTGTGTATCAATAGCTTGAGGAGGGACAGTACTGAAAAACAGATGGCTAATTGTTCTTAAAATTCCTGATTCATCCCAAGTCTGATTTCTTTGAGGTATAACTCAGGTTTCTTCAAACTTTAGAGACCTGAATTTTATACTTCTGATTTGGGCTGATTTGCAAGGCACAAATGGCTTACACATTTGACTCACCTTTAAGTATTGACTGTCATTGTTAAGTCTTTTAGATTCTGGGTAAGAGGTTTATTTGAAAGTAGTTCTAGGATTTAATCATTTAAATCCATTCTGGCAGCTTGTGTTTATAATTTTAATTCAGTGAAAGGTCTAGTTCTTATGGATGTGTATAAACAGACTAGGAAATACATTGCAATCATTTTGTTGGTTTTTCTACTACAAAGCCCATGTTTTAATACATGCCACCCCCATGTAGGTTTTACTCATGCAGCATTAATATTACGAGCTTAAAAAGTTGGAATAATGGAGATGGGTGGTATTTTCAAATTAGTCATTATAATTCAAACACGCTATGCTAATGCTCTCAACAAGAGCCACAAATGCCAGCACCAACAATCTGTTTGAACTAATGAACTGTGAACATTTTCCCTGCTGGTGAACTGATGAATTATATATGTTACAGTTGAAAGAGACCTTGGACATGGGCCTTTCTCTTCCAACTCCCTCTTTCCCCATTTATTGGTCCTTTGAAGTTGTAAATGATTTGTCCAGGTAACAGTTGAAGAGTAAAACCCTGCCATAGCATAATGGGTCGAGAAATTCACTTCTGAAAAGCAAAGTTTCTCAAACTTGTTGAAGGGCTTGTTGAAGCATAGATTGCTGGGCTCTACCCCAGGAGTTTCTTTCTGAATCAGCAGTCTAGGATAGAGCCTGATAATTTACATTTCTAACAACTTCCTAGGTGCTGCTGGTGGCCTGAGGACTACATTTCTAGTACGACTGGTATAAACAATGTGGTGACATTATTATGAAGTTAATGAAATGGTGAGAATGAGCCTACATAGCTAGCTCTAGCAATTTGAGGATCCAGCTGCATGATCACATCTATCCAGGTGTAAACTTGGGTTTGACACCACCCAGTGGCAGTTGTCTAATGCTGTATAAACATCAACGGGGATGATTTTGGGTCCTGTAGCTGTCTGGGACTTACAAGACAGTGAGATTCCAGCTATCTTATGGTTAGTAGGCATTTATTTTGTTGTTCTGGTCTGGGAAGATTGAGCCTTGGGGACCCAGCCTCTATCTCTCTGCTTCCCAACTACTGCCTGCTATTTCCCTATCAGTCTTGTCCTCTCCTCCATATAGCCTTCTCTCCCCCAGAAAATGAGAACATTGGTCCAACCTCATTTGAGAAGCTAGAGAGTCCCATATTCAAACTGCATTGTTTAGGAAGTTTTAAAGCAGCCAGGGATAGATCTTCTGTTGTTCAATGTACTCATTCTCAAACTCCTGCCTCACTGTCCTCACTCAGTACCTTTGTACTTTTTTACCTTTACTAGTCAAAATCCTTCTTAGCCTTGCAAATTTAGCTCATATCCCATCTCCCTCAAAAACCTCATCCTGCTACTCTCCAGAAAAATGTCATTTTTTCCTTACTGTGAAGGTATAGGGCATGCTTCTTGTACTTCTATGCTCCAGACTCTGTGGATGTGTTATTTCATTCTCAGAACAATCCTGCAACATAGGTGTGATGCCTGTTTTACTAATAGAAAATGTGCTACCCTTCTTGAGTCTCAGTGTCTAAATTGTTATAATTTTCTAGAATATAGTGTAATAATTTGTCTAATATAGCTGGTGGGGCAAAACTGGCTATAGAGTGATTTTTGCCATGATATTTGTTCCCCCTGCTAAACTGTAAGCTCCTTGAGGGCAAGGACCACGTCTCATTTGCTTTTATTCCCAGCTCCAGTCTGTGCAACTAACACAGTACTTAGTACTTTGCAATACTCATTATTTTCCAAAGAAAAGGATCTCCAGCCTAATTGCTGCTTATACTGTATCTTCTTGCCCTGCTTCTTTCTGTGTGGTTGGTTATGGTCGCCACAGGAAGGAGGCCCTTTCGGTGTGGCCTATCCTCCCTGCTCCCGCTCAGAATTTGTGGCGTGGCTCACCACTGTTTCCCCTGTGAATGCAGTCTTCAGGAAAAGGAACATCAGTCTACCTTGGGAACAAGTGATTTGACGATAAGGGTGGTTTCAGCTTTATGCCAAGTCTCTTAGTCTGCATGTAGCTTCCACACCCTCTTTACTTCACTGAACCTCATTCTCTCTTCCTTTTTAGTCATTATCTCCTTAATCTTCCTGACATCCCTATGAAGCCAAGTAGCAAGAAAAAGTGAGAGGTGTATCAGAGATAGAGTGGGTAAAATATCACAAAGAACTCATGATGCATAAAACTTAAATTGCATGAGAGGCTGTGGATCTAAATATTTAAGAAACACTGAATCAGTCATTTTCTGTTTTAAACATAACTTGCAAATGTGGTTTCATCAATCATCCCACTTCCTCCATCTCTCGTAAAATGCCAGTCTCAGGAATGAGAACAAGCAGGACTGGCCTCACTGTGGCTCTAGTGCTCTTTTAGGCTGGGGTAAGCGTCCCTGGTTCTTGACTGACTACACATTAGAAGCCCAGGGAAGTCTGATTTAATTGATCCAGTACATCTCTCCAGGATTCTTAGTGTACAGTCAGGATTAAGAAGTACTAGATTAGGTTCTTGATTTCCAACCTTGGCTGATCAGAAGAGCCATCTTAGAAGCCTTTTATAATTGCTCCATCTAAGAACCTGGGAATTGGAATTCCTGAGGGAAAGACTTAGGAATCTATTTTAAAAATAGATTTTGACCATCAGCTAGTTTTGGAAATACTAATTTTGGTACTTCTAGATATTTATTCTAGCCCATCCAGTTATTAAAGCAAGGTCTAATTATCAATGTAGTTAAATAAGCTGTTTAAGTCCCTCACAGATGAGATGAAATGTATTATTTTCTTCAAGCGTCCTGGAGCAGAGCATAACATTGAGAATCATCAGAAATGCTGGGAATATTGTGACTTCACTGTGGGACTGAACTTGCCCACACTGATCTTACCTGTGCTCTTAATCCATGCTCTTCAGGGAATGGCTGTATCTGTTCCTCCCTTCCCTGGGTATTGGTGGGTGGCATAGGGGTGACTACCTGCTCCTGTACCATGTAGAGAGTGACTTTGCACACTACAGACACTGAGCTGCAGGACATCTTTGAATTGGTAGCAGACAGCACTGCCCTCCTCTGATGGCCTTGCCTGCAGACTGAGGTAGAACCCATAGAACCTCAAACTTCAGGCTATATCTGTTTTATATTGGCCCACCTCATTCTTGCCCATGTAATTTTTCATTTCATTTGAATTTTTATCCCAGCTGTGCATTGAACGGACTACCCATCCTATGGAATCACCTGTCATAAATTAGATATTTTGAAAGATTAAACCAAAACCACAAACTAAAACTGTCTTCACACTAGCTCAAAAATTACAGAAGTCTTTATGTGGATTGAAGTGGGATGGGAGAAGCTAAGGACAAGGAATGGAAGAAAAAGAAGTGTTTTTGAGATCAAAATTAAAATTTAGCAAGGACTATGATATTATGACTAATTTCACATACTGAAGTGTGTTGCATGTTCAAAGTATACATCATGATTTAAATGTTCTTTCCACATGTAAAACATTCTGATGAGAGTTTTGCCTATTTCATATGGCTTTCCCTCCGTTTCCATTGTAAAAACTTGGCACATCTTTTAGGACAAATGCCTGCTTCCCAAAGGAAATACATATATTTTTAGGACCCAAAATTCAATCTCTGGAGATGTTTTTCAGGCAGTGCAAAAGAAAAAAGAAAAATGAATGTGTTTGCTGTGGAGAAGAAATAATCTTTTTTATAAGCAGTGCAGTCAAAATGATGAAACGTCCTCCTTTAGTACTTGGCATTGCTACAATATCATTTAATTCCCTGACCTCACTGTACAGTCTTTAATACCAAAACCATAAAAGGAAAGTGTGGTATGTACTCTTCACCTTACAGAAGCACCTTTCTGTCTCCTCAAATGAGATAAATGGCCTTAATACACTGTAATGCTAGAAGAAAGAAGCCTGTGTCATTCCAATAAGCCTCAAGCTCCTGGTCCTATTTTTACCCCATTGCTGACTTCAGTGGCCCTGGACAGCAGAACCCTCTCCCCCAGCACATGCAAATAAACTCCAGCTGGTCTTGAGGAACACTCAGGCAGTTACTTCTCAGTCCTCCAAGCAGAATCCACATTAATTGATGCCTTTTTGTAGGCTTTTCCTTAGTAGAAGGTGAACAGTTTTTGCCTTTTGGTTTGGAATTCAGCATCTCATGGATCTGACAGCCTCCAGTATTTTATTTTTCAGAGAAGAAAATATGAAGGGGGAGAGAGGAAAGGAGAAAGGAGCACTACTGAAGGGCTTTTTATCCTTCAGAGTTTACTGAGTGAGATCCTGGCTCCCAGGGTTGCTGGAGGACTAGCCTGGGTGGAGGGTAGATCTGCACTGCTTCCTCCATCAGTAGGATCCTCATATAGACATCATTCTCCTCCTCAGTTTGTAGAAAAGTGCTCATGCAGGTTCTGCACCAGGAAAGCCTTTATGTTTTTTTTTAAAGATTTTATTTATTTGACACAGAGAGAGAGCACAAGCAAGGGGAGCTAGGGGCAGGGAGAGGGAGAAGCAGGCTCCCCTGAGCAGAGAGCCCAAGGTGAGGCTCGATCCCAGGACCCTGGGATCATGACCTGAGCCGAAGGCAGACGCTTAACCAACTGAACCATCCAGGCGCCCCCAGGAAAGCCTTTATTAATCAGAAATCACACTGTCCTCTATTTTTTTTTTTTTGGCTTATAGTCTTGCCCCATGTGAATTAATTGCTAGTATTTTAAAATAGGGAGAGACATCTAAATATATGGCTTCTCTTGAAAATTTAGGGGGAAAATTTTTGTGAAGATTTTCAGCTTAAGGGAAAAAAGACTTTTCCTGCTCACAATTGGCTGCAGCCTAAAAATACCATTCCCTCATGCTTTCAAGTTCACCATAGTCACCACTATTTCCTATAAACTCCCAGGATTGAGGCAAAATGACAGACTGTAATCAGGCTCACACTGTTGATCATAGGTTCAGAGAAAAGTGAAATATTTCTTGCTCAAAACGAGAAAATTTGGAAGAAAGATTAGGAGGGCCACAAGTTTCAGGAAAATGACAACATCTCTTTATGGAAGTAAAGGATATTCCTGTTTAATATGCAAATCATCTGTATCAAAAGAATTTGACTAAAAACATATTATAACCCAAACTTAGCCCTCTGGTCACATGCATCCATTTATGACATATGATGTAAGTGAGCCAAGAAACCTTCATATTTGCTTTCCTGAAGTAATCCAGTGGTCGTGATTCTCAGGCCCTGGGGTGACTTGCTGAATATCAGTTCCTTTCATTTTCCTAGTTTTCTCTATCTTGACAAGATCAAAAGCAGCATGTCTATATACTATTCGCTTGGGAAAAAGGGAGAGACACCATGCAATGTACTAGATACACAGGAGGTGCTTTACTTCATTTAATTCTCTCAGCAATCTTCTGATTTAGGAGTCAGCCTCATTTACAGATGAGGGAGCTGATGCTCAGAGAAGTTAAGTAACTTGATCAAGGGCACATGGCAAAGCTACTCAGTGATCTGATTTTTTCCCCTACAGCATGGTGTGCCTGGCTCATGAAATGCTTTCCCTGAATCACTACTTACCACATGACTTTAGCTTTTATTGTGGGTTGATAAGGAGCAGCCATGCCAAGAATATTCTGTTCATATTCTATAAAACTGCTATTGAGGATGCTAATGCTTATCAAAAATTGTCTAACGATCTTATCTTAGAAGTTAGTGTCAGAAAAGGGTAGTATTTTTTTTTTAAGGGTAGTATTTCTGAACAGAATACAAACTGTGCCTCTATTTATGCAGCCAGAAAAAAAAAATAATGCTGTCTTTTTTGCCTTTATTTTTAGGAACCTCCGAGAGAAATGTATTGTCCAATTACATTTTATGGTAAAAAAATTTTTTAAAGATTTTATTTATTTCAGAGAAAGAGAAAGAGCACCAGCAGTGGGGAGAGGCAGAGGGAAAGGGACAAGTAGACTCCCCACTGAGCAGGGAGCCCTCAGGTCTCGATCCCAGGACCCTGGGATCATCACCTGAGCTGAAGGCAGACACTTAACTGACTGAGCCACCCAGGCACCCCTATAGTAAAATTAATCCCCCCTTTCTCCACATAATTTTGGATCTCCCTTTCTGATATTATTAATGTGCGTTGATATGTTAATAATTCTGTTATACAACTTGCATCTATTAGTAAGCCTCCTTAGATCCTTTGTAAGGAAGACAAAGGTATAAATTATGAATAACAACTTAAAGTCTAACTTACACCATAAAAGTAAATTCTAAATTCAATTTAGATAAGACACTGGATCTAACAAAAGGGACTATTTGGTTGATATTCCAAAGTCTTTGGTTCATATCTAGTTTAGGGAAAGCACAATTAAGAGACGGTTGGTGAGCTGTGGCCTAATGTGTCATTATCCTGCCTTCTGCTATTAGGTATTTGCTTTGAGCCCTCGTTGTGTGTCAGGCACAGGGACAAGTGCTTTGCATGCATTGTCTAGTCTTTGCAGCAAGCATATTAAGTACTGTTCTTACCCATTTACAAACAAGAAATCCACTGATCAGAGGAGTATAGAAACTAGTTCAAGGTCCTCACAGCTGATAGGCGTGATCTCGAGCAAAGACAGAATTTTTGGTATCTGTGTCCTTGCCTATAAAATGGAAATGTATGCTCCTTACCAAACTTTTATGGAGGCCTGTGAGGTTAGTTGATATTGTCAACTCTCCTGTTCTTCTCTCCCCTCATTTTCCAAAGGCACCATAATGTGTGTTGGCCATCAGTTTAATCAGCTCTTCCTGGGTCCTAAAGCGTTGGAGAGCCATTGTTCTGTTTTGTGCCAGCTCTATTATTCACCTAAATTGTTGGTCATCTTCATTCTTTGCCTCACAAAATATTTTAAAGCCCATCTCAAATTCAGTTGATTCTCGTGGTTCATGGTAGTTATATTCTGTAAAGTTTTCACAAATACTGAACTAGTGAATACTAAGCTGTTGCTCTCAGGGGAAATAAAGGGTTAGGTTTCTGTGAGCCTCAGGTCATATTTTTGTCAATTGATCCATAAATAACCTTAGGTTATATGTGTTTTTGTTTATAGAAACAGTGTTTCTAGATACCTTATGTAATATATACTATTAATTCATTAGTTTTTAACTTATAGCCAACAGCACCATAACTCATGCCTTTTTGCACTTAGCACTAGACAGTGCTTCGCACAATGCTTGGGGACCATTTCAAACAAAGATAACAAGAAAAACAGTACAAAAAATGCTAAAAACATGGTACTAAATAGCCTATGGAAAGGACACTTGTTCACAGTATGAGAGCTAAAAACAAGAAGAGGGAGAAGATGGTGATGACAGAGCACTGCCTTGTTTGACCTCAACTGGGAACATGTGTGTTGAGCAATTCAAATTTTCCCCACTCTGAGTATGTATGCAAATGATTGCTAAGGCACTGTGAGAATTGATTTGGGGGTTACAAATAAATTTTAGGGATATTAACTCTTTGCTTTTTATAAGCTGAACATTTTTTCTAGGTTTTCATTTGTATTTTTTTCATTTATTTGTATATTATTTGTATTTTCATTTGTATTATAGTTTTTACTTTGTAATTTTTTATGTAATAAAGTTTATATTCTCCTTATTGCTTCAAACTTTGATTTAGATTTAACAAAGCTTCTCTACTCCCAGTAGAAGAATTTACCCTTTATTGTAGTATTTGTATACTTTTTTTTTTTTTTTTTTTTTTTTTTACCTTTAAAGGTCTGGTCCTTTGGAATTTATGCTGGTGTATCATATTTGGAATTAGTACAATTTTGTCTTTTCCTGTATACTCTGCTATTATCTCAAAAAGTTCATCTTTTTTGCCTATTGATTTAATATGCTGCCTTTACCGTATAAATTTCCATATATAATTTGGTCTATTCATGTATTAATAGCAAATAGTTTTTGATTATGTAGAGGCTTTAGAGTATGTTTTTATGTTGTTTTCCAGGATTTCCTGGCTAGTCCTTTTCTCTATGAACTTGTCATTTCAAGTTCACATAAGAGCTTTTCATTTGCCTCTTTATTACTTTTTCCCTGCTACAGGGACATTTCTAATTGAAACATTTTAAGTGATCTATGAAAGAGAAAAATGTCCCTTCCTGAATCAATGGACTAGATATAAGTGTTCCATTTAAGCCAAAGAGGGGAGAGGCAGGATTCTGTTAGGCTCACCTTCTTCAAGGAGTGGTTCAGGTTACTTGCACCTCTTTGTTTACTCTGAACTAGTTATCAGTGAGGGCCCCATCTATGCCGCTGTATCTGCATGTTTGGGCAAATATTTTCATCATCATCCTCTCTTATTTTTCTTTTCTTCAACCTCTTGGCTATAAACTGTACTTTCTTAGAATTTCATCCCAGAAATTCGTTGTCATCCTTGGAGGTCCTAAGTTATTCCCTGAGGGACCAGATACAATGAATGTTTCCTACTATCTGGTTAAAAAATGGCTTTAGATGGAATCTCATTGTGCCTCTCCATTGTGTCTATCCAAAGCAGAACAACTGACCCGAGAGACTCAGGTGAGAAACCATCATTAGAACTAAGTGAGTTTGGTTAGGTCACAAAATGAATATACAAAACTGAGTCATTTTCATATAGAGGTAATTCGAAGATACAATGGAAGCAGAAATTCCATCACAGTGGCAAGTATATATATATAAATGCCTAGGAATGAATCTGACTAGACTATAGAACTCAAGTAAAGGAAAAGCAGTACAAAACTATAAAATCTACAAAAAAGATCTAAATAAAGATTAATTTTGAATAAATACAAGCCATATGGTGCTTGTAGTTGGGATAATCCTGTGTAAGCCAGATATACCAAGTGTCCTGGATTTATGAGCTCAGTTGTTTCTTTGATATGTGAATAAAATGGTTCTGTTGCATGTATTGTCAAAAATCTGACTTCTTCAGAAACCTCTAATCATTTCTAGAGATGACAAAGGGGCTTACATTTGCCTTGATCAATATAAACAACTATTTCTCTGCTCTCCTGTTACTTAATCATTTATTCATTCATTCATATGTTTACTTGCTTTATAATTGAGCACTTACAATGTCCTCAGTCCTCCATAGATGCCCACTAACCATTGCTTATGACTCCTGTGGCCCCTTCCTGTTCCTGGTCACCCTTGTCTTAAGACGTAGTCTCTGTTCTGTCACTGCCCAGCTGAGCACCACTTATTAGACTATTTTGTATAAGACTTTTGCTGAGATTTTGGGGGTACTAGTGGTAGATAAGCATTGTGGGGGAGAATAGATGTAGTGTATAAGTAAAAACAACAGCATAAAACAAGCAATGAAAAATTTGATACATTTTAAAGTTTAAAGTTTATACATTCCTCCCTGGGGAATTTCTCATTTTATCTTTTATTCTTAGGTCCCACCTATTTCTGTCTTTTGGAATTGCTCTTTTTCTGTCTCTCAGCATGTCTTGTGTATCATCTCTTCAGCCTCTGATTTCTGGACTGCTAAACCCCTCTTTCCTAGCCTGTCAGAACTGAAATCTCCTGTTATTTTATAATGGAGAAAAATTTTTGTCTTTCTCAACCTCTTCCTCATCCAGATCACACTTAGGGTGGTGGGTGGGGCTTTACATAGTCATTGAGCTATTGTGCATACACCCCAAAAAAGTGCTTCTCTCTCTCTAAATTCTTCTGATCTTCAGAACTACAACTTTTAAAATATTATCTTTCTCCTCACCACACTTGGTTTTGAAGAGATCAAGTCTTTAAAGCAAGTAGAAGATAAGTACAACTCTAATACCAATGATATTTTTTCTGGAATTTAATAAAATGATAAAGTTAATTTAAGGGAAAAACATTCAGAGAACAAGATAAATCTTAAAAAGAGTAATAATGGGGGGATTAACTTTACCAAGAGTTTAATTTAATCAAACTCTTTTTGTTATAGTGGAAGAATGAGCAAACAGATGTAAAATATAATACAAAGTCCAGAAACAAATCTAAAGGAAATCCAGAAATACCAAAAGAAAATACAGGCAACTATTTATGTAATCCTGGACTAAGGAAGGCCTCTCTAACCATGGCTGTGTGTGAGTGTGTTTGTTTGTATTTCTAATTCTTACAAAAAGGGGGGAAAAGCATGATTTACAACATGGATGGTCCTAAGAAACATTATGCTAAGTAAAAGAGCCATATAGAAAAACTATACATTATATATTATTTATGTGAAATGTACAGAATGGGCAAATCTATAGTTGATCAGTGGTTGCCAGGGACTGGGAGGAGGGGAGAAGGGAAATGACTGCTAATAAACATAGCAGTTTTGGGGTTTTGTTTTTTTAGTTTGGTTGGTTTTTTGTTTTGGGGGGGGGTTTCTGTTTTTGTTTTTTTTTTAGAGTGATGAAAAATGTTCTGGAATTAGGTACTGATGATGGTTACACAACTTGAATAATACTAGTGACCACTGAATTGTATACTTCAAAGGCTGAATTTTATAATACATGAATTATATCTCAATAAAAACATTTGAAAGATAAATTAGTTTCACTTGAGGTATTATGAGAAAATAACCCAGCATGCCAGTAGAGAATCATTAAAGTGTTAAAGAAAAAGATATTCAGTGACATTTGTTAAAGATGGTGAGTCAGGCTCTATTCAGGACTATCAGGATAGGTATAGGGAACAATGCAATGGGATTTTACAGTGGGGGAGATTGAGCTCAACTCCAAATACAACTTGGGCAGGTGGCCATTTATAGCCAAGGATGGTGGGGGGGTGGTCAGTGGATAGAAAATTACTGAGAGGAAACATCAGGGGTAAAGGGTTCTGGCTAAACTAACCTAATAAGATTCTTGCTAAAGACAGGCCAGGGTAATTATCACCTGGGGATTGATGGAGGATAAGGAACCTGATCAGATATTGCGAGTAGAGGGTTCTGGTCAAACTGACTTAGCAGTTTGCTAATCTAGTTCTTGCTAAAACTAGGCTTTATAAGGAAGTTCATGGATGGACCTAGGAGAAGGTTCAGGAGCCTTACTAAAAGGTTCAGGAGCCTTACTAAAGAATCTTTGACCAAAAAAAAGGAATCTTTGTCAAATGTGAACTAAAAATTTTAAAAAGACAAATGATTAATAGACTTATAAAATGCAAATTAGAACAATGAGGTGAAATATTTGCTATTTATTGGCAAGGATGTAAAGAAATTATAAATTTCCATCATTGAGTAAGTTGTAGTCTAATGAGAAGTTACCTTAAGGAAATACTGTGTGCCATTTAAAATAAACACAAGAATATTTTTCTGCTAGGAAGAAAAATTAGAATGTACAATAGAGAGGGTGCCTAGCTGGCTCAGTCCAGTAGAGCATATGACTTTTGATCTCAGGGTGGTGAGTTCAAGCCCCACATTGAGCATAGAGCCTACTTAAAAACAAACAAAAAATATAATAGATAAAATGAGATAGACCAATAGAAGTGTACATTGAAAGGCTGCAGAGAGAGGTAATTTTGTATTTTCTTATATATTATCTCTATTTCGTTTAGCTATGTTTTCCAAATATTCTATACTGGATTATGCTTTATAACGAGAAAATAATGGAAAAGTTATTTAACATAATACAACTTCAAGTGTGGTCAAGCTTTTTGGGTTGTTTTGTTTGGTTGAACACCATAACAGGAATAAGATTAGAAATTTTTTGTTTCTCCTGTTTAAAAACTAGAGATTCAGGGGGAGGTTAATTGGAAGTCCTCAAAAGTTCCTAAGTCAGACACTCATTGTCTGATTGCCCATGAGTTTCCTTTAGTGATATGTATAGTTTCAGGTTTTAACCAATTGATCAATTAGTATTTATATAACATCTAATTAGACTGTGGTATATCCATTCCAAGGATTTTCCTCTTCAAAGTCAGGGATTTTAGGCTTTACAACCAGGATCATGTTGAGTGGAATTCTTTCTGATTGTTGAATTGACTTATGTTCGCCAGGTGTAACAATTTTCTTTTCCCAATTTCCTAGACAGAATCATGAATAAACTGGAGGACAAGCAGGACCAGATGATACCATGAAGAGAAGTTTACAGGCCCTCTATTGCCAACTGTTAAGTAAGTTGATATCGCATTTCTTTTAGAATATACCATTGTTATTATTTGTCCAGTGCCAGAAACTTAAACATTTTCTGGAGGAAGACCAGGGTTTGCTCAATAGAAAATTTTCCCTCTGCTTCGTCTAGGTACTTAAAGTATCAAGCATTAAGTCATCCTATTGTTTGGGCCTCAGTTGTAATGTAGACTTATAATAATTCTAAATTGGCATGTTAAGAATAGTTAATTCAAGAATGAGTGTCAAAAACATTATTGCTCTTGGTTTTGTGGCAGAATAAAGGGTTCCAGTATGAGCTTCTGTAGGTTCCTCATGGAGAAGGAATGGTAGACTGTGTTTTGTGGATATTGTCACATAGAACCCATTACCATTTGGTGACTATACAGCCTTTGGCTTGGAATGTTTTGCTTAGTTATGTGTGTCCTTAAATAACAAGTGATAAAAATGTGATTTCTTTAGGTTTGATGGTAGAATGAAAAGTGATTATGATTTTATGCATGTTGCTCATGTGTTTTGGGGGTTGTGCCACAAATCTCCAGGTGCCCCAGAGTGACTGTATAGCCTTTGGAATTGGAATTGTTACTGAATGAATGTAAAAGCCAATACCAGTTGGTGGGTTTGATGTTCAGGTTGATCCACTTAGGACAATAGACACTGCCCACTCCAGATTAAACCAAAGCCATTGAGTTGGAGAAACCTGGAGTTCATTCTGGTTTGTCTGGTTCTTGTCTGGTTCTTGCTGAAGTATACAGAAGATCTATCTTTCCTAGACTGGATGGTTCCTTTTTAACTTTTTGCCAAGAAAATAACATAAGAGATTGGGATGCAAATCACCAGTTCCCCCTTAGAATTTATCAGTTCAGGTTATGTTGCACCCCCAGTGCAAAGCACTTTACATATAGAAGGCATTTTGGTTAGGTGTTTTAATTAACTTATTCTGCCACTGAATTCTAATCCCTGAAACACAGATCACATCACCCTGTTTTCAGCCTGGTGAAATATTGCCAACTTATATTGACTCTCTCATGTTCTTTCTCCATGCATCCTTTAGAACTGTGGGTTTGTTGCCTTTTTTAGTCACCATACAGTACATCATTAGTTTTTGATGTAGTATTCCATGATTCATTGTTTGTGTATAACACCCAGGGCTCCATGCAATATGTGCCCTTCTTAATACCCATCACTGGGCTAACCCATCCCCCCATCCCCCTCCCCTCTGAAACCCTCAGTTTGTTTCCCGGAGTCCATAGTCTCTCATGGTTCATCTCCCGCTCTGGTTTCCCCCGCTTCATTTTCCCCTTCCTTTTCCTAATGTCCTCCTTGCTATTCCTTATGTTCCACAAATAAGTGAAACCGTATGATAATTGACTTTCTCTGCTTGACTTATTTCACTTAGCATAATCTCCTTCACCTCCATCCATGTTGATGCAAATGGTGGGTATTTATCCTTTCTTGATGGCTGAGTAATATTCCATTGTATATATGGACCACATCTTCTTTATCCATTCATCTGTTGAAGGGCATCTCAGCTCCTTTCACAGTTTGGCTATTGTGGATGTTGCTGCTATAAACATTGGGGTGCATGTGGCCCTTCTTTTCACTACATCTGTATCTGTTGCCTTTTTTTAAATGGTAAACTTGCTTGTTAGAAAAAAGATTTTATAGATTGAAGAAGCAATGTCATCACAGAATAATTAACTCTGCCTTGATGGGAGAGTGGACATTTGAAAGTTAAATAGGATTACACACACACACACACACACCCCACCCCACCCCACCCCACCCCACCCCAGAAGGGGAAGCAGGTTTTGCAGGAGGAAGAAACAGGAAATGAAAGAGAGCTTAGTAGATTTGGAAAGCAGCAAAATGTTGAGTTCACCTATGCTGATTGTATGCCCTGAAGTTTGCGTAATGTTATACGGTCGTATATGATTTGAAAGGCTTCAGTTAAGTATTCCATGAGTCAGAGATCAAGTCTTATGCTAATGAGGCCCATCCTCCCAAGTGGAGCATGTGTGAAAACTGAAGGGGTTCTCCTCAAACATTAACTAGATATCTGCAGAAATCAACTTTGTCTTAACAGTTTCATTGTTTTCAGGCTTGCCTGGAAATGCAAGCAGCCCAGTGTAGGTAGATTCCAGCTAGTTAGGAGGTAGGTGGTGGTGGCTCTTAATAAACAACCCTGGTTACAAGGTAGCTGGCTGTGGGAGTCCAGATTTGTAGAGCTGGGAGGGTCAAGCACTGGGGCACTGGGTCAATTAGTCTGACTTCAGAGAATGTTTTTCACAATTTCATAGAGATGAGGGCTTGTTATGTATAGCATTTTTTTCTTAAGAGAATTGGATATTTGGTAAAACCCAAGCTAACTTAAATTCTGGCACACATAGGCACTCAAGAGCTGGTATATGTCTTTCCTCAGCCAATTATTATTAAGTTACAGTTGGATTAAAGCTGTCCACAAACAGTATGTTATTTTTTCAGTGTCTGAAACAGACTTGAGAACTACAGGGTCAATATAAACTTACTATGTTACCTTATGTAACTCAGAAAATTTATGTTTTTAATTTGGGGGGAAAACCTGGTAGAGTGTCCTGGAGGCTGGACTAGCCTGGGGCCCACCCAACATCTTTTTTCCCTGAGGCCTTTTCACGTGACTAAGTAGGGCTTCTTCTTCACAGCATAGTGGCTTCAGGGTAGTCAGACTTATTACATGGCAGCTCACAGCTATGAGGCCAGGGCAAAACCTACAAGTCTTGTTATGAATTAGGCTGGGAAACCCAAGAGCCATACTTCAGTCACACTGTATTGGCCAAAGGAGTCATTAAGACCATCCCTTACTCAAGGGGAGAGGTATTGGACTCCAACTCTCAAAGGGAAGAATAGTAAGAATTTATAGTCCTCTTTAGTCTACTACAGAATTTGTTAAAAAAAAAAAAAAAATGAAAAAGCACTTACTAATGGACATGAGTGAGTTCATGAGTTGTCTTTATCATCAGAGAGTCTGCTCACTCTTGAGTGCCAACTGTGTTCACAGACATCTGCTTATCAGCTTACCTATATCATCTCATTCATTCCAGAGGCAAATGCTTCAAGATGAAGAAGTGTTAACGGATGAGTAAGTTAAGGACTGGCCCATGGTGACTGCGTAGTGAGTGATGGAGTTGAAATTCATACCCAGGTCTCTCTGACCTCTTTGTTCATGCCCATTTTTTCCATCCTGCCTGGTGCCTCCACCACACACAGAAAAAATCAGTGTGTGGCACCTCTGCTGTCCCTGTGGCTAGTTATGAGTGGTTCTAACCCATGATTGATAAAGTTTGCATCCTATTAGTGATGTCAGGCGAAGCTAAAAGGAAGGACGGGAGGGAGGGTGGGAGGAAAGAAAGAAAAAGAAAGAGAGAGAGAGAGAAAGAAATCAAGAAATCCAGGCTCTCTCTCTCTCTGGATTACTGCATCACAACCAGTTGTCACTGGGGCTATTTGTGTCTGATAGGGGGTAAGGGATGCAGTCTTTGGCAGGCAGGGAAATTGAGGTTTTATTTTACTTTTATAACAATTGACTGTGTCTAATTTGTTTTATTTCTTGGGCTCCATTCCACAGTATAGCACTGAGTGTTTCATCCTGCCAGTTTTAGCCCTTTGGGAAAGTTTAACGTATTTTATATTGATACTTTGGAACAAATGAAAACGAGGATGAGGGTGGTGATGAGAACCTCCACAGTTCTGTAAAAAAAACAAATACTGCATTCATTTTTCTTTTTTTACACCATAAAGTAGGTGTGAAGCTAGTGCAAAGAATACCTGGGTTTCTGAGCTGCAGACCTGGGTTCAAATCCTAGCCCTACCACTGAGTATGTAGCTTACATTAGATAAATTACTTTACCTCCATGCACCTCATATGTAAAGTGGAATATGACCACCCACTATCATAAGATAGTGTTGAGTGAGATAACACAGCACATAGAAGTTTTCTTATTGGGCCTTCTGTCTAGAAGAGAGGGGTACAACCAAACCAGGAGCTCTACTGTAACATTTACATAGGACTTTCTGGTTCACAAAACATTTTCACAGAATTTGATCCTCGGAATACCTCAGAATATCAAAGCAAGTGGGACATTAATTATCATTAATCCCATTCTACAGAGGAAGGAGTTGACATGATCAAAGACTGCTTTTCCCAAGCTGTATCACAGTTTTTTAATTAAAAGAAATAATAATGGAAGGTAAGAAACATCATCACAAACCTTTAAGAACATGACACTGCAGGGAGGCACTGAGTCCTGAGTTAGCAGATTTGATCTCTTCCTAGGTGCTATGGACTGTGCTACTTTTTCGTTAAGAAGACTAAAATAATTATTATGAGCTTATGAAAGTAAGTTTTTATATATCAATATCTATTCAAACCAAAGTTGTTTGGATACTTAGAGTTAAGGAGTGATTATTTAGCTAGTTAAGTGTTGCTTTATGCTCAGACATTTATATTTCTTAAATCATGCTCTGTATTATTATTAATGCATCTTGCTTGCTGTTGCATGCTCTGCATATACTGGACTAACTGAAGTTGGCTCATGTATTCTGTCTTCATGGTTTGTTTCTCCTGATAAGTGAGAGGAAATTTTTCCCTGAGATTGAGGAGGGAGAGTTGATATAAATAATAAATTCAGGTCAGTGTAGGTCCAAACAAGTATTGACTCCAGAAACTTAGGCTCTTCTAGATGTTAGAAACATATTGCATTATGAATGCATAGGAAATGAATCTTCGTCTCCTCCACGCCATTGAAGGTGTCTTCCCTTGCCTTTTACACTGCTTGTTCATAACCTCCACAGAAAGTAACAGTGTGGCAGCCATGATTAAGGGCTTGGATTCTGGATTAAGACTGCTTGGCTTGAGGGTGCCTGGGTGGCTCAGTTGGTTAAGCGACTGCCTTCAGCTCAGGTCATGATCCTGGAGTCCCAGGATCGAGTCCCGCATGGGGCTCCCTGCTCGGCAGGGAGTCTGCTTCTCTCTCTGAACCTCCCTCCTCTCATGCTCTCTATTTCATTCTCTCTCTCAAATTAAAAAAAAAAAAAAAAAAGACTGTTTGGCTTGAGATCCTGGTTTACCACAAATTCTTTTCCAAATGATTTTCACCCCTTCCCTTACAAAACATAGTAGTTGAGTGTGCCTTCACTGCCAATAGCTGTTGGATTGTCTGTCCACCACTCCTTGCAAATCTCACTCTTGAGGCTACTAAAGACTTTGCTCTTGAGGAAATAAAAGCATGTCCTATTTAGTAACTAAGAGCAGTTTATCAGCCTGCATTTCTCTCATGCTACCACCAGAGGCTATAATAATGGTAATGACATATTTGGTGTTCAGTCAGCGTTATGGAAATGGAGGAATCCGTTTCATCAAAACTGCAGTACAGTATTTTAGGCTGGATTATTCTGATTGGTTTTCATCAGTGTTTCTCAAACCTGACTTTACATTAGAATCACCTAGAAAGCTTTTAACAAATCCCCTTTCCCAAACCCTACCCTACATCACTTAAATCAGAATCTTTAGAGGGGGGAGTGGGGAGTGTGGTGACTGGGCATTAGACAATTCTAATACACAACCAGGGTTGAGAATCACTGGCTTAGAGAAATGGTTTTAAACTTAGTCATGCAACAGCATCACCTGAAGACTTGTTTAAACAGATTGCTGGGACCCACCCCCAGAGTTTCTGATTCAGTGGATGTGGGTTAGGGACAGTAATTTGCATTTCTAAATTTCCAGTGATGCCAAAACTTTCGTCCTGGGACCACACTTTGAAAATCATCGTCTTAGACTTACGAAAGGCTATCTTGGAGCAGAAAGAAGCTTTCAGCTTCCCTGTTATCCCTTGAGCTGCATAGTGGTGAAAAAGATCTTGGAACAAAACCAGGGTGAGTTAGGAAGGAAGAGCAAGAGAGATGTCAGGGAGGGAACAAGCAGAATCACAGTGTTGTAAAATTAGAAAGTGTTAGAATTTGAAGTTTTGTGTTACTCTTCAGGATACACTGGAAGTTAGTTTTTACTCTGTTTTAGCAATAACAAGGGCACAAAGAATGGACTAGCTAGGATTAGAAATAAAGCAAAGGAAAAACACAAGAGTGGCCCTTGGCTCTATTTACTACAGTGAGTCCATTTTAGAACTTGATTTTATAAGACTGTTTCTTCCCCACTTCATGCTGGATAATTCTTTTGCAAATCAAGAATTTGAGGTTGGATTTTTTTTTTTCATTATGAAAAAATTTGCAAATGTTCCCTAGGGAGAACTGGTTTCTTTGGTTCTGAAGGAAACGTCATTCACACAGAAAAATTGAAGAAGTGACATTTTCAAATGTGACATTAACCCAGGAAGTTAGGCATACTGGGTCCTTATAGATGTCATGTTGATTTAATGTCTTTTTTATTTTAAGTTGTGATTTTTAAATTTCTGTAAGTCAATAAACTCTCTTATGCAGATTAAACATACCTTACTAAAACCTTCTCATTGGAAGCAATTCCAGTGAAGACTGAGGAATAAAATATTTTAAAGAGACAATTTTTGACTTTTGAGTACTTTATTTTTATTTTTTTTCCAAGTACTTTCTACTACATGGCTGGCAGGAATGTAGATGAGGGAAGTCATGCTCACACTTAAAACAACTCTTGCTTTATGCAAATTTAAATGTTAACTCTTCATGAGTAAATTCAGCTTTCTATATGGAAACAGTTTTGCTAAAACATATGGTGGGAGAGAGCATAAGATTTGGATTTAAAGGATATACTTTGAGCTCTCAATTCTCTTACTAATTATGGGACTTTGCATAGAGTACTTAACCTTCCAGAGCCACTTCACTTTCCTTAACTGTAATACACAGATGATGGAGTATAATAATATCTACCTTGATGATTATTGTGAGAGCTAAATGAGAAAGGTATAAAAACATTTCATAAATTGCAAAATTTCTAAATGTGGGTTGCCATGTTAGTACTGTCTTTAAATAACTTGTTTCTTTTGTTGTTATATTGTACCATTGTTTAGCAAATCCTGTTTAAAATTTTTAAAAAAGAAATGTGAAAGACAGTCTAGCATGTCCTCACCCGGATTCCAACTCAGTGGAATTTTCGTTAATGCACATAGCCTCATTAGTGGGGGCTGTTTTAACAGGGGATTTTCTAGCTTATCAGGATCTGGCAAAATTCTGGAAAATTGTTCTGAATAAGAGAAGTTTGAGCAGAATTTTTTAAGTGAAGAAAAGGGATTTTTTTTTTTTTAGCAACTTTATGTTTGCTTTGTAGCAAATCTAATCTGAAAGTTTTCTGAAACGTGTAACCATTGCCTTTACAAATGTGATGGATACTAGAGACTCTCAGGCTAGAATCCAAGAAGCTCCCAAAACCTAAGACACATTGCCCTTGCAGTGCTGTCTTTCATATCTCCCCCTCCTGTTCACCCCTTCCCCTTCCTTTTCTTTGGGTTGTTTCCGTCACCAGACAGACTCTCTTCTCTTTGTTCTTCTCCCTCAGAAGTTTTTGAGCCTTTCTTCTCAAGAGGATAAATCCTTTATCTGTTGCAGGCATCCTAACAGCTCCTCACAAAGTAAGTTCCTTGCCTTTGCTCTGACTGTAGCACAGTACCATTCAGGGCGCCCTGTGAGCTGTGGCCAGTCTCACTATTCATTTGCTTCCTGAGCATCTTCATCAGTTTTCCCATCTATGAAACTGTGACTGCCATAACAAGTTGCCACAGACTTGGTGGCTTAAAACAACAGATTTTTTTTCCTCTCGGAGTTCTGGAGGCCAGAAGTTAGAGCTCAAGGTGTCAGCAGAGCCATAATTCCTTCAGAGGCTCCAAGGGAGAACACTTCCTTGACGCTTCCGTTCTGGGGGCTCCAAGATGTTCTTTGGTTTGTGACTGTGTCACTGCAAACTCTGCTTCTGTCTTCTCATGGCCTTCCCCTCTTCCTTGTGTCTCTTAAAAGGACACTTGTCGTTGGATTCAGGCCCACCTGGATAATCCAGCATGATCTCTTCTCAAGATCCTTGACTTAATTATATCTGCAAATGACCCTTTTTTTCCAAATAAGGTCCTATTCACAGGTTTCAGGGCTAAGATATAGGCATAACTTCTGAGAGACCATCCTTCAACAGACTATACCGTAATAATTGCTGTACTTCATAGAGTTGTTAATTTAAGTATATGGAGCACTTAACAAATTGCCCAGTTCAAAACAGGTACTCAGCAGGTGGTGGTTGTGGGTCCAGGAGCGAGTAAGGTATGAAGAAATGAACTATTGTGTTTATACAGCTTTTTGGAGAAGTTTTACCATAATGGGAGGGCAAGAGAGGACTGTAGTTGGTAGTAAAGGGCTGAGTGTTTAAAACACACACACACACACACACACACAGTGGCTTGAGCTGGTATAAAAGCCCCCCCCCACACACACATACACACACACACAGTGGTTTGAGCTGTTGTAAAAGCTCCCAGGACAGTTTTGCATGGACCATGTACTGTAGGGCTGTATGCTTCTGAGGACATGAGGTGCACATTGATGGTGAGCCCTCAGGGCAGGAACAGCTCTAGATGTGATTCCCATGTCCATATGTAGTTGCTGCACAGGGTGTGCTTCTGACCTTGCCAGTGAATGCTAGTGCTGGGTACATAATTGTGCTGTGTTTGATGAGAAGAGGCAAGAATGAGATTCCTGTGTCCTGTCTTCAGTGAGTCTGTTTAACAATGAGTATAAGTGCTTTAATGATTTCCCTGAGATGTTCTCTCAAAGTCAAACAACTGTCTCCCCACAGGATAGAGCTCAGGGTACATGCAAGCTGCTGTGAGGCTTGCTAATTATAGGAGGACATTGGAGAGAGTACCAGAGCCCCCTGAGACTTAGAAAAAAAAAAAAAAAGATGCTATCGTTTACTTAGAAATTCCTTGCTTAGCTGAAGAAATGAGAATGTGCCCACTTTCCCCTAAAGGTAGAGAAACAAGGGTCCAAGAGTGACCTAGGTAAAGGACCATGACCTGAGTACCTGCTAAGTCATCCCTGGTTTCCCAGGTTGCAGCAAGAGATGAATAAAAATGGGGAGGGTTGGAAGTTCCAGGTTGGGCTGGAATGGTAATTATTAAGATTCCAACTCTGGCCTGGAGGCATGGACAGCCCCCCACGGTTGGTAGGTGCCAGCTTAAAAGGAAGTTTGAGTGGCTGGACAGCTTTCTTGTCTGAACACATGAGGTCTCATCTAAGCAACTCACCATGGCATAGGAGAAGCCCTGCAGGTAGAAAAGGAGGCTCAGACAAATACAGTCACATTATTTCATTGATATCTTATTGTTATTTTAACCTGTAGTAAACATAAAACAATTGAGCTAAAAAAATCTAATTCTTATTTAAATAGCTTAGCTATAAAAATTCCATAGGGGGAAAAAATGTCCCGTATTTCACTCAAAAAGTTTATCTGATACTGTCAGGACATTCATTTATCTTTTGTTGAGTGTCTTGGATTGGGCTCCTTAGAAGCAGACCTTGAGCCTTTAGACAAGGAGTTCTTAGACAAGGAGCCCTTAGACAAGGAGTTTACCCTTTGATACTGTATGAGAATGAGTTGGGTAAATATCAAATGATTTTCATTTTCTTTAAAATAAAAAAAAAAAAATAGAACGGGAAGGGGAAGAAGAAGGGAAGGCATCATATAAGCAATTGCTAAATCGTGAAAGGAATTAAAGGTCAGGATATTTCCATTTGCTTCCTTTCTTTCATTTTTCCAAGACAGGATTTTTATTCTTTAGAATATATGGAAAGGTGCGCCTGGGTGGCTCTGTTGGTTAAGCATCTGCCTTTGGCTCAGGTCAAGATCCCAGAGCCCTGGGATTGAGCCCCACATCAGGCTCCCTGCTAAACGGGGAGTCTGCTTCTCCCTCTACCTCTCCACCCTGCTTGTGCTCTCTCGCACTCTCTCGAATAAATAAACCTTTTTTAAAAAATAGGATATATGGAAAAATCATAAAATCATATGTTTTCAGAATTGAAAGCAAGTTCCTTTAGTAATTGCCACCCCATTTAACAGATGAGGAAACTAGTGCTATCTTAAGAGGATAACTTGTCCAAGATCTAAACCTAGTTGATGTGAGGGCAGAGGCTTTAACATGGCTTCACAGACTCCTGGTGCAGTGCTCATTCTAGGATCTCCTTTCTTACCACCTTCCACCCCCGTACTCCAGTCCCACTAATTTTGTTTTCCTTCCTCGAGTATTCCAACTTATTCCTTGCTTGGGGCCTTTAATGGGCCATTCCCCCTCCCCTGTCATGCCTGGCTCCTTGCTGTTCAGACTTCCTCCCAGCAGCAACTTCCTCATAACCTGTCTCTCTCCGTTACATTATCCTAGTTTAAGTTCTGCATAGCAATGGAGTTGGCTGATGGGGCTTTTTGCACTTTATTTGTTATTGTTTACATCTCTATTTGGAATATCCGCTAAGAGCCAACATGCTGTATTCCCAGCATAGAACAGTGCCGATCACATGGAAGACCCCCAGCAAACATGCCATTAAAATAGAATGGACTGGACAGAGGAACAATGGGTAGGTTTCATGGGTGGTTTATATTGTCAAGTGAGACTCCATGTAGAGAGGATTGAAATTGTGGTCTAGATCAGCACTGTTCCATAGACCTAGAACACAAGCCACAATTTTAGATTTTCGAGTAGATTTTTCCGAAAGCAAAACAAAGTTGGTGAAATTAATTTTAATAATACACTTTATTTAACCCAATATATCCAAAACGTTTTCATTTCAACATGTAGTCAGTATAAAAAATTATTAATGAAGTATTTGCTTTCTTTTTTTTTTTCATACCAGGTCTTTTTTTCAAAGGTCTTTTTTTCCTGTGTATAATTTGCACTTACAGCACATCTCAATTTGGACACTGCATTTTGTCAGAAGTACTTGATTTGCATTTTTATTTCACAAAATTTACAGTTAAAAAATTAGATTCAATGCTTAAAATTTTTCTAATAACTGAATTATTTGTCAGTTTTTACATTTAAATTAGTTAAAATTAAATTTTAAAATTCAGCTCCTCAGTTACACTAACAACACGTCAACTGCTCAATGCCACAGATGCTAGTGGCTGCAGAGGTTTATATTTGCTGTACCAGGCGACTAGTTTTGAAGTTGTTTAGCCCTTCCTGCCCTGCATCAGCCCTGTGGTACAGAGCCTGGCATGTGAGGCCCACTGAGGCAGAACATCAGGGCCTTGTGCCAGGATAAAGGATTGCTTCTAGACCACCAATTTCTTGACCATCATGTTAAGAAATAGGACTTGCTGAATCCTTTTAAGACTTTGAAAATAAAGTTGTTTTATTCTGATTTGTTCTAGAAGGGCAAAATCAGGGGATTCTCCCAGTGTCCACAGAGAACATGTAGTCCAGGGTTGAACACAGCAGAGTGCACATATGTGTACCTCTCTCAAAGCTCAAAGAGAATCACACAGAGCAGAGGGTGTGACTCCAGAGCAGCCCCACCCAGGTAGCTGCTATTAAGTGAGCTGCAAGTTGCACCTATGCCCCTGGAGGCATCCAAAGTTTATCTGTACAGGAAGGCTTTTTTTTTTTCCTCATTCTCTGCAAGGCCCTGAAATAAGGATCATCACTCCTTAGAATAGTGTTTTGAGATTCCCTACTCCTTCTGTATGCCATCACACTCTGACCTCTGCTTCAATCCTAGCCTGGCAGCACTGCATCTCCCTTAGTTACAAGGAAGTTTAATGATGCAGGAAGTAGAGATGTTATTTCTCACAGTCTTCCTATATTTGTCTAGGAGGCCTGGATATTGTGCTGTGAACTGATTCCAGCAGCAACCCGAAAGGAAACTACTTCATGGTGTGTGGATCTCTTGGGAGAAGAACAAGGGTCAGTGTTATACACTGAAACATCAGATGTCACAGTCTTTGGTCATGGCTCTAAGTTAATTACCAAGTGACAGTTTTTCTCTGCTAAGAACATTAGCAGAGTAACTCTAATTGAGATATCCAGGGTACAGATTCCCAGATAGCCAGGGTGCCTGATGAGTAGACAAAAGCTAAAGTTTGTCACGGGGAAAATGATCTCAAATCCTCAAATCACAGTTTGCTAGTAGAGATCTTCCCAAATGAACAAGCTATATGAAAAGAATCCTTAGGATACTTTCCTACTTTAATTCCTTATGTACAACCCCTGGGTGGCACTAGAACATTTGGTACCCTTCTGTTTTCATTTTCTTTCAAGTCATTTTTATAAAGAACCTACTATATGCCAGGAATCATGCTATGCACAGGAAATGAAAGGACATGAACCCTTCCCTCCAAGAACTCCCAGGCTAGTAGAGAGAGAGGCTTCACCCAGAAACTGTAGTACAAACATGATTAATGTGATCCTTTATCAGAGTGTCTGCTACATGTATGGCTCTGTGGAAAATTCTGGGGATACAGAGATATGAGGCATAATCTCTACTCTCCAGAAGCTTATAGTATGACCAAGACAGTACAGAAGATGTAAAGAAGATAGTGTGTTATAAGATATAGTAAGAAGCCAGCTTAACTAGTAATAAATCCAGTTTGACTAGTAATAAAGATGACTTTTGATCTAACTTCTGACTCCTCTATATATGTTTTAATTGGTTCCAGACATGGAGAGAGACAATGATTAGTCCCCATAACCAGCACTATATTCAAAGGAGGTGATGAAAACAAGCCTTTTATACTTCATAAAGTGTTTTCCTATCCCAAATGCCTTTCATCATCCTGGCAACCCTATTGATAGGCATCATTTGTGTCGCCGTGTTGCCATGAAGGAAATGGAAACCCAAGGAAGCCAAGTGTTGTGTTCAAGATCCTACAAGGAACTTGGACCCAACTGTACTTACTCCAAGTTCATATCTTTTCCAGAATGCCACAGCCTCCCATTTTACCTAAGTCACAGTCCTTGCAATGGGAAAACTGTGAGACCCAGTGAGGGTAGTTTTTCCATCTGAGTGTGTGTTTCTTCTTGGAGTTTTTCAACTTCAGTCAGTGAACTCCAGCCTTTCCCTTGCAGTATGCCTCATTTTGTTTTAGCAGCTTTGGTGGTTGGGTGGTTTTGTTTTAGTTTTTTTGTCCACCAACACCCATTTCTGGGTCTGCTTAAAGAAATAAACTGTAGCAGGATAAAAGTATTGGCTCCCAAGTCAGATATTGGCTGGGTAATATTGGGGAAAGAAATGTTGCAACCCATTGAGGCACTGGGCCATTCCTTTTATAAGCTGATGAATCTGTAGTTCATTTAGCCTCATTATTTCTTAGTTAGCAAGCTCTGGTTGTGCCATCCTTATGGCTTTATTTTTAGAAGTCTTAGATTATCATAGCAACTGTGAAAAAGGATGGGAAAAGAAATCTGGCTCCCAGTATACATCCCACTTGTTTCTTGAATTAAATTTGCCATCATCTACCCCTCAGAGGATGTTGCATCGACCCCTGCTACTGATTGAAAGCTCCTACCATCACATGGTTGCTGATGGGGCTGTCAAATGATAGAGATGTTTCAGGGTGCTGCCAGTCCTCCTCCTCATCCAGTTGTGTATTCTGGGTACCATCTGGATATGTGAGAGTAGATAGAGGTGGAAAAGACCAGATAGGAAGCATGGATAACTGTGACATCTCCTTCACAGTGCCAAATGAAACATTAACAATTTGTGTTGAGTCTGATGTTCTAGTCATGGCACTTATGTCTTGTTCAACAGCTGATGTGACAGGAGGAAGAGACAGTAATGGGACAGCCCCATTGTTCATCAAAGAGTGACAAGGAGCTCAGGAAGTAAATAGAGATGGCAAACTATTGGGCTACATCAGAGCAGCAAAAGGGCAGGGGATGGCAACCCTTAAACTGTTTCACTCATGCTATGGTTAATTATAGAAAAGCTTTGAGGAAGTTGTAGGAAAAAAAAAAAAACTAGGGAATACTCTGAGCATGAAGGATATGAACTGAAGTTTTTACTGTCACTTCCTGGGTCCTTACCACAGCGTTCCTCCCCCACAGGCCCTGCTGCTGTTTCTGAGGGCCTCACCTGTTGTCTCCTTCCTTGCCCAACCTTGGACTTCTGCCTTTGTTTCTCTATCTGGCACTCCAGTTTCTTTGGACACTAGAACCCTGCCTCCATATATATACCATACACACACACACACACACACACACACACACACACACACACCCCTACTATATATATAGTAGGATTGCCTACTAAGCTCCTATCAGCGTTTTCCATTAGGGAACTGAATTCTCTTTTCCATAAATCCTAAGCACTGAGGGCCTTGCCTCAACAAACTGATCACCCAGAGCTGTGACAGGGAAGCTGACTTGGCCTTAAGTTTGGGGTATTGGTTCAACCCCACAACTGAGCTCTCTTCACCTATCCAGACTAAGGCAGATACTACACAGCCTATTGGACTTGCCAGGTTCTCAACAGCAGCATTGTCTATAGCTGAGTATTTGTCTCCAGCTCCTATTCTCCAGCCCGGTGTTGGTTCTTCTTTCACATCATCACAGGTTCATTGCCAAGGGGCTATCATTGCCTTACTGCCAAGCTCATCCAACACAGCTCATTTTCCTTCAGTATTTACAGTATTTTAAGAGGGAAAAAATGCAAAATATGGCCATGGGACTGGTGAAGAAATCTGTTTTGCTCTTTGTTTCCTCAGAAGGATATGATCCAATGGGGGAGTCCAACATGGAAGAGACAAAAATATTTTGCATAAGCTTAGGGTCCCAGAGTAACAAAGAATTAAGAATACAGATAAAGGAATACAAGGAATTAGAAAAGGGATCATAAGTGTGTCTAGAATTATTATGAAGAAATGAAATGAGATCAGGGTAGTAGAAGGTCATAGAAAGAGGAGGAAAATGGGAAAGAGAAAATTAGAGCTGAGAAGAAGAAGGATTTTTTTAAGTGACCCCTAATTCTATAATTAGAGATCATAATGATGTGGACAGTTTTAAGTTGTTATATATCCTATTCAGTACAATTTCCATAATAGAATAAAAGTCCCCACAAGCCCAGCATGTGGTAGTCTTAAAATTCCAGTGGTTTGGCAAATGATGATTTGATATATCTCGTAAAATCGTGTTGTTCAATCACTGAGGCCATGTGCTAACTGCACAAATGGACATTTTGGGTGAATTTTAACAGGAGGTTTGGGGCAGTGAGTGTATCAGAAACCAAAGGTGTCTTAAGAAATGGAAGAGGAAGGGGCACCTGGGTGGCTCAATTGTTTAAGCAACTGCCTTCGGCTCAGGTCATGATCCCAGGGTCCTGGGATCGAGCCCCACATCGGGCTCCCTGCTCGGCAGGGGGCCTTCTTCTCCCTCTCCCTCTGCCCCTTCCACTGCTAGTGCTCTCCTGCTCTCTCGTTCTGTCAAATAAATAAATAAAATCTTTAAAAAAAGAAATGGAAGAGGAAGAAGATGAAAAGCTTAAATTGAATCAAGTGGCCAGTAGGCCACTGGTTGAATAACAAAGTTTGTTAAATTTTCTGAATCTAAAAGTCAAAACACTATCGTACAATGGATCTATCCATTAATACTGAATTATTTATATAAAAAAAGGCAGGGTTAAGGGTGCAGCCAGACCTTAGTGATGAGTTTTCAAGTTCATCAGGGACTCCTACAATAATGACATCAACTATTGGGTCTTAGCTGTTGCCGTGGTTACTTAGATGCCACTAGGATAACCCTGATCATCTTTATCCCATAACTGATGACATTTGAGAGGTCTGTTCATAGGAACCCAACTATAGGAAGCAGCATCATTTTAATTTAAATTTTGTAAGTGAATAAATTTTCTTCACATTAAGGAATAAAGAGATTTAAAATTGTCTGAATATGGTAATTTAAGTGACTATCATGTGTATAGTAAAAAACATTTTATTTATGAAAAATATAGTAGTTACATGTATTTTTTCCAGCTTTATTGAGATATAATTGGCATATACCATTGTGTGAGTTTAAGGTGTACAGTGTATTGATTTCACACTTTTATAGTTTGTAGTCTCGGACCAACATCTCCTCATTTCCCCCACCCCACCCTCTGACCCTGGTAACCATCATTCTAATCTGTTTCTATGAGTTCAGCTTTTTTAGATTCTACAAGTACGTGAGATCATACAGTATTTATCATTCTTTGTCTGACCTATTTCACTTAGCAAAATACCATGTTGTTACAAAGAATAGGATGTCCTTTCTTGTGACTGAATAATAATCCAAGGAATAATACCACATCTTTATCCATTTATCCATTGACAGGTTGTTTCCATAATGTGGCTATTGTGAATAATGCTGCAGTGACCATGTGAGCGCAGATATCTCTTTGAGATCCTATTTTCATTTTCTTTGGATATATACCCAAAAGTGGGGTTGCTGCATCAATCACATGATAATACTATTTTTAATTTTTCGAGGAATCTCCATACTGTTTTTCATCATGGTTATATCAATGTACATTCTTACCATCAGTGCACAAGGGTTCCCTTTCTTCTGCATCCTTGCCAACACTTGTTATCTCTTGTCTTTTTGATGATAGCCAATCTAACAGGTGTGAGATGTTATTTCATTATGATTTTGATTTGTATTTCCCTGATGATTAGTGATATTGACCATCTTTTCCCATTCTGTAGATTCCCTATTGGCTATCTGTATGTCATCTTTGGAAAAATGTCTATCAGTTCCTCTGCCTATTTTTTAACTTTTAGTTTTATTGAGATATAATTGACATATAACTCTGTGTAAATTTAAGGTGCACAATATAATGACTTTCATATATTGCAAAATAATTACCATAATAAGTTTATTTAACCTCCATCATCTCATATAGATACAAAAGAAAAAAGTTTTTTTCCTCATGATGAGAACTTTTAGGGTTTATTGTCTTAGTGACTTTCAAATATATTATACAGAAGGGATAATTATAGTCATCATGTGCATTACATCCCCCCTACTTATTTCTCTTATAACTGGAAGTTTGTACCTTTCACCACATATATCCAATTCCCCCACCCCTACCTCTGGTAACCATAAATCTGATCTCTTTTACTATGAGTTTAGTTATTTTGGGTTTTTTTTAGATTCCACATAGAAGTGAGATCATACAGTATTTTTCTTTTTCTGTATCACTTATTTCACTTAGCATAATGCCCTATTTCATCCATGTTTTTGCAAATGGCAAGATTTCTTTTTTTATGGTTGAATAGTATTCCATTACACACACACACACACACTACATTTTCTTTATCCATTCATCTATCAGTGGACACTTAGGTTGTTTCCATGTCTTGGCTATTGTAAATAATGCTGCTATGAACATGAAGATACAGATCTCTCTTTGACAGTAATTTTGTTTCCTTTGGTATATACATAGGAGTGGGATTGCTGAATCGTATGGTAGTTCTATTTTAAACTTTTTGAGGAACCTCTATACTGTTGTCCAGTGGCTGTACTAATTTGCAGTCCCCCCAGCAGTGCACCAAGGTTCCCTTTTCTCTACATCCTTGCCAACACTTGTTATCTCATCTTTTTGATGCTAGCCATTCTAACAGGCATGTGGTAATATCTCATTACAATTTTGATTTACAGTTCTCTAAGGATAGTAATCTTGAGGACCTTCTCATTTACCTATTGTCCATTGTATATTTTCTTTAGAAAAATGTCTATTCAGGGGCACCTCGGTAGCTCAGTCAGTTAAGCGTCTGCCTTAGGCTCAGGTCATGATCCCAGGGTCCTGGGATCGAGTTCCGCATCAGACTCCCCGCTCAGCGGAGAGTCTGCTTCTCCCTCTCTCTGTCTGCTGCTCTGCCTCCTTGTGTTCTCTCTTGCTCTCTGTGTCAAATAAATAAATAAAATATTTTTAAAAAAATAAAAATGTCTTTCAATTCCTCTTTCATTTTTAATTGTATTTTTTTCCTTTTGAGTAATTGGAGTTATTTATATATCTTGGATATTAACCCCTTATCAGATATATGGTTCACAAATATTTTTTCCCATTCTGTAGGTTGCCTTTTCATTTTGTTGATGGTTTCCTTTACTGTGCAGAAGCTTTTAAACGTGATGTAGTCCCATTTGTTTATTTTTGCTTTTGTTGCCTTTAGTTTTGGTGTCAAATTAAAAAAAAAAAAATCATTGCTAAGATAGATGTCAATGAGTTTTTCCCTGTGTTTCCTTCTAGAATTTTTATGGTTTCAGGTCTTATGTTTAAGGCTTTAATCCATTTTGAGTTGATTTTTGTGTATGATGTCAGGTAAGAGTTACATGTATTTTTTCACATTCACTGTTTTATTTAATCCTCATAACTATCTGGATAACCCAGTTTTGCAAAAGAGAGGACTGAAACTCAGAAAGGTTATAATACTTAAGGTCACACAGCTAGAAAGTGGCAGAAAAAGACATCATCTTTCTCCTTATGTATTATAGGTATGTATTCTTCCATAATCCTTTTGAGTATAAGTTAGTTATTTTATTCTTCCATATGCTTAATTGAATCAAGTCTAGCATCATACTCTTTGAGCTTCTGGTCTCCTATGTATTAGAAACTTAGGAGTTAATCATAGTTCAAAAGGGAAGTCCTCCAGATGCACTCTCCTAAATGAGGAAGAGCCCTTGGCAGCAGTTTGTCGGTTGGTGCTGTTGGTACTGTTTGGTGTTGCAGTGATTGCCATAACTTCTTGCTGACCCACATCACCACTACTGATCCCATGGTATCTCTTAATCTGACTGTCCTTGTCCATTCCTCAGGAAAGTCTCTCTGGCTCCAGTTCTAGCTGCTTTGCAGGCTTGTCTTTGTTTTTTTGTCTTGTCCCTGTCGTTTTCCCTTTTTGTCTTTTTTTTTTTTGTAATTAATATATAACATTATGTTAGTTTTAGTTGTACAACATAATGAGTCAATATTTGTATACATTGTAAAAGTATCACAATAATCTAGTTACCATACATACTTACAAAAATTTTTTTTCTTGTGATGAGGACTTCTAAGACTTATCTCTTAGCAACTTTTAAATATGCAATACGGTATTAGTAACATAGTCACCATGATGTACATTACATCTCCATGACTTACTTTATAACTAGAAGTTTGTACCTTTTCATCCCCTTCACCCATTTTGCTTACCCTCCACCCCTGCTCCTCTCTGGCAACCATCAGTCTGTTCTATCAATGGGCTTGGTTTTTGTTTGGTTTTGTTTCTTTTGTTTTTTTAGATTCCACATGTAAGAGATATCATAGAGTATTTATCTTTCTCTGTTTGACATATTTCACCTAGCATAATGCCCTCAAGGTCTATTCGTGGCAAATGGCAAGAACCCATTCATTTTTATGGCTGTATAGTATTCCTGTGTGTGTGTGTGTGTGTGTGTGTGTGTGTGTGTGTGTGTGTGGTGTATCTTCTTAATCCATTTATTCATTGATGGACACTTAGGTCATTTCCATATCTTGGCTATTATAAATAATGCTACCATGAAGATGGGTCAGCATATATCTTTTCAAATTATTGTTTTCATTTCTTTAGGTAAACACCTAGAAGTGGAATTGCTGGATCATATGGTAGTTCTATTTTTAATTTTTTGAAAAGCCCCCTACTGTCTTCTATAGTAACTGCACCAATTGACATTGCCACTGGCAATATACAGGGTTCCCTGTTCTGCATATCCTTGCCAACATTTGTTATTTCTTGTCTTTTTGGTAATAGCCATTCTAACAGGTGTGAGGTTATCTCTCATTGTTGTTTTGATTTGCATTTTCCCAGTGATTAGTGATGTTGAACATTTTTCATGTGCTTGTTGACCTCTTTATGTGTTCTTTGGAAAAATGTCTATTCAGATCTGCCTATTTTTAAATCAGATTTTTTAAAAGATTTTATTTATTTTGAGAGAAAGAGAGTGAGAGAGAACATGAGCAGAGGGGAGGGGCAGAGGGAGAGGGAGAAGCAGACTCCCTGCTGAGCAGGGAGCCTGATGCAGGACTTGATCCCAGAACCCTGGGATCATGACCTAAGCTGAAGGCAGGCACTTAACTGACTGAACCACCCAGGCACCCCAATCAGATTGGTTTTTGCTCTTTTGTGAGCTCTTTATATATTTTGGATATTAACCCCTTATACATGGTTTGCAGGGTTTTTTTTCTCTATTCCATATGTTGTCTTCATTTTGTTGATGATTTCCTTTGCTGTGCAGAAGCTTTTTGGTTTGGTGGTGTTCCACTTGTTTATTTTTGCTGTGTTGCCGTTGCTTTTAGAGTCAGATCCAAAATAACACTGCCAAGATCAACATCAAGGAGCTTACCACCTATGTTTCCTTCTATGAGTTTTATGCTTTTAGGTCTTACATTCAAGTCCTTAATCCATTTTGAGTTAATTTTTGTGTATGGTGTAAGATAGTAGTCTAATTTCATTCTTTTGTATGTGGCTGCCCCATTTTCCCAACACCATTTATTGAAGAGAGTGTCCTTTCCCCACTGTATGTTCTTGGTTCCTTGGTCATAAATTAAATGACCATATGGGTGTGGGTTTACTTCTGGGCTTCCTATTCTGTTCCATTAATCTATATGTCTGTTTTTATGCCAATACCATACGATTTTGATGATGATAGGTTTGTGACATAGTTTGAAATCAGGGAGCATGATGCCTCCAGTTTTGTTCTTTCTCAAGATATTTGAGGTATTTTGTGGTTCTATACAAAATTTAGATTTTCTATAAAAAATGTCATTGGAATTTTTCTTAATATAATATGATTTTATTTTATTATGTTAATCACCATACATTACATCATTAGTTTTTGATGTAGTGTTCCATGATTCATTGTTTGTGTGTAACACCCAGTGCTCCATTCAGTATGTGCCATCTTTAATACCCATCACCAGGCTAACCCATCCCCCCACTACCCTCCCCTCAAGAACCCTCAGTTTGTTTCTCAGAGTCCATAGTCTCTCATGGTTCATCTCCCCCTCCAATTTCCCCTTCCTGCTATCTTCTTCAGCATATATCTTTTCAAATTATTGTTTTCATTTCTTTAGGTAAACACCTAGAAGTGGAATTGCTGGATCATATGGTAGTTCTTTTTTTTTTTTTTTTTTAACATATAATGTATTATTTCATTCAGAGGTACAGGTCTGTGATTCAACAGTCTTACAAAATTCACAGCGCTCACCATAGCACACACCCTCCCCAATGTCTATCACCCAGCCACCCCATCCCTCCCACCCCCCACCACTACAGCAACCCTCAGTTTGTTTCCTGAGATTAAGAATTCATCATATCAGTGAGATCATATGATACATGTCTTTCTCTGATTGACTTATTTCCCTCAGTATAACACCCTCCAGTTCCATCCACATCACTCCAAATGGCAAGACTCATTCCTTTTGATGGCTGCATAATATTCCATTCTATATATTTATACCACATCTTCTTTATCCATTCATCTGTCGATGGACATCTTGGCTCTTTCCACAGAGAAAAGAGTGGCTATTGTGGACATTGCTGCTATAAACACCAGGGTACATGTACTCCTTCGGATCCCTACATTTGTGTCTTTGTGGTAAATACCCAGTAGTGCAATTGCTGGGTCATAGGGCAGCTCTATTTTCAACTTTTTGAGGAACCTCCATACTGTTTTCCAGAGTGGCTGCACCAGCTTGCATTCCCACCAACAGTGGAGGAGGGTTCCCCTTTCTCCACATCCCCACCAACATCTGTCATTTCCTGACTTGTTAATTTTAGCCATTCTGAATGGTGTGAGGTGGTATCTCATTGAGGTTTTGATTTGGATTTCCCTGATGCTGAGCGATGTTGAGCTCTTTTTCATGTGTCTGTTGGCCATTTGGATGTCTTCTTTGGAAAAATGTTCATGTCTTCTGCCCATTTCTTGATTGGATCGTTTGTTCTTTGGGTGTTGAATTTGATAAGTTCTTTATAGATTTTGGATACTAGCCCTTTATCTGATATGTCATTTGCAAATATCTTCTCCCATTCTTTTAGTTGTCTTTTGGTTTTGTTGACTGTTTCCTTTGCTGTGCAAAAGCTTTTTATCTTGATGAAGTCCCAATAGTTCATTTTTGCCCTTGCTTCCCTTGCCTTTGGCAGTGTTTCTAGGAAGAAGTTGCTGCGGCTGAGGTCAAAGAGGTTGCTGCCTGTATTCTCCTCTAGGATTTTGATGGACTCCTGTCTCACACTGAGGTCTTTCAACCATTTGGAGTCTATTTTTGTGTGTGGTGTAAGGAAATGGTCCAGTTTCATTCTTCTGCATTGGCTGTCCTATTTTCCCAACCCCATTTGTTAAAGAGACTGTCTTTTTTCCATTGGACATTGTTTCCTGCTTTGTCGAAGATTAGTTGACGACAGAGTTGAGGGTCCATTTCTGGGCTCTCTATTCTGTTCCATTGATCAGTGTGTCTGTTTTTGTGTTAGTACCATATTGTCTTGATGATTAGAGCTTTGTAATAGAGCTTGAAGTCCGGAATTGTGATGCCACCAGCTTTGCTTTTCTTTTTCAACATTCCTCTGGCTATTCAGGGTCTTTTCTGGTTCCATACAAATTTTAGGATTATTTGTTCCATTTCTTTGAATAAAGTTGATGGTATTTTGATAGGTATTGCATTAAATGTGTAGATTGCTCTAGGTAGCATTGACATCTTCACAATATTTGTTCTTTCAATCCATGAGCATGGAATGTTTGTCCATTTCTTTGTGTCTTCCTCAATTTCTTTCATGAGTATTTTATAGTTTTCTGAGTACAGAGTCTTTCCCTGTTCGGTTAGAATTATTCCTAGGTATCTTATGGTTTTGGGTGCAATTGTAAATGGGATCGACTCCTTAATTTCTCTTTCTTCTGTCTTGTTGTTGGTGTATAGGAATGCCACTGATTTCTGTGCATTGATTTTATATCCTGCCACTTTACTGAATTCCTGTGTGAGTTCTAGCAGTTTTGGGTGGAGTCTTTTGGGTTTTCCACATAAAGTATCATATCATATGCAAAGAGTGGCAGTTTGACTTCTTCTTTGCCAATTTGGATGCCTTTGATTTCTTTTTGTTGTCTGATTGCTGTGGCTAGGACTTCTAGTACTATGTTGAATAGCAGTAATGATAGTGGACATCCCTGCCATGTTTCTGACCTTAGGGGGAAAGTTCTCAGTTTTCCCCATTGAGAATGATATTCGCTGTGGGTTTTTCATAGATGGCTTTTATGATATTGAGGTATGTACCCTCTATCCCTATACTCTGAAGAGTTTTGATCAAGAAAGAATGCTGTACTTTGTCAAATGCTTTTTCTGCATCTATTGAGAGGATCATATGGTTCTTGTTCTTTCTTTTTTTTTTTTTTTTTTAAGATTTTATTTATTTATTTGAGAGAGAGCGAGAGAGAGAAAGAGCACAAGAGGGGGGAGCGGGAGAGGGAGAAGCAGGCTTCCCGCCGAGGCAGGGAGCCCGATGCGGGACTCGATCCAGGGACTCCACGATCACGACTTGAGCCGAAGGCAGTCGCTTAACCAACTGAGCCACCCAGGCGCCCCTCTTGTTCTTTCTTTTACTAATGTTTTGTATCACATTGATTTGCAGATGTTGAACCAAACTTGCAGCCCAGGAATAAATCCCACTTGGTCATGGTGAATAATCCTTTTAATGTACTGTTGGATCCTATTGGCTAGTATTTTGGTGAGAATTGGCATCCATGTTCAACAAGGATATTGGTCTGTAATTCTTTTTGATGGGGTCTTTGTCTGGTTTGGGGATCAAAGTAATGGTGGCCTCATAAAACGAGTTTGGAAGTTTTCCTTCCATTTCTATTTTTTGGAACAGTTTCAGAAGAATAGGTATTAATTCTTCTTGAAATGTTTGGTAGAATTCCCCTGGGAAGCCATCTGGCCCTGGGCTTTTGTTTGTTGGGAGATTTTTGATGACTGCTTCCATTTCCTTAGTGGTTATAGGTCTGTTCAGGTTTTCTATTTCTTCCTGGTTCAGTTTTGATAGTTGATACATCTCTAGGAATGCATCCATTTCTTCCAGATTATCTAATTTGCTGGCATATAGTTGCTCGTAATATGTTCTTTTAATTGTTTGTATTTCTTTGGTGTTGGTTGTGATCTCTCCTCTTTCATTCATGATTTTATTTATTTGGGTCATTTCTCTTTTCTTTTTGATAAGTCTGGCCAGAGGTTTATCAATCTTGTTAATTCTTTCAAAGAACCAGTTCCTAGTTTTGTTGATCTGTTCTACTGTCCTGTTTCATTGATTTCTGCTCTGATCTTTATGATTTCTCTTCTCCTGCTGGGTTTAGGCTTTATTTGCTGGTCTTTCTCCAGCTCCTTTAGGTGTAGGCTTAGGTTGTGTACTTGAGACCTTTCTTGTTTCTTGAGAAAGGCTTGTATTGCTACATACTTTCCTCTTAGGACTGCCTTTGCTGCATCCCAAAGATTCTGAACAGTTGTGTTTTTATTTTTATTTGTTCCCGTGAATTTTTTTCATTCTTCTTTAATTTCCTGGTTGACCCATTCATTCTTTAGTAGGATGCTCTTTAGCCTCCATGTATTTCAGTTCTTTCCGACTTTCCTCTTGTGATTGAGTTCTAGTTTCAAAGCATTGTGGCCTGAAAATATTCAGGGAATGATCCCAGTCTTTTGGTACTGGTTGAGACCTGATTTGTGACCTAGGATGTGATCTATTCTGGAGAATGGTCCATGGGCACTAGAGAAGAATGTGTATTCTGTTGCTTTGGGATGGAATGTTCTGAATACATCTGTGAAGTCCATTTGGTCCAGTGTGTCATTTAAAGTCTTTATTTCCTTGTTGATCTTTTGTTTAGATGATCTGTCCATTTCAGTGAGGGGGATGTTAAAGTCCCCCACTATTATTGTATTGTTGTCGATGTGTTTCTTTGCTTTTGTTATTAATTGGGTTATCTAATTGGCTGCTCCCATGTTAGGGGCATAGATATTTATAATTGTTAGATCTTCTTGTTGGATAGACCCTTTAAGTATGATATAGTGTCCTTCCTCATCTCTTATTACAGTCTTTGGTTTAAAATCTAATTTGATATAAGGATTGCCACCCTAGCTTTCTTTTGGTGTCCATTAGCATGGTAAATGGTTTTCCACCCCCTCACTTTCAATCTGGGTGTGTCTTTGGGTCTAAACTGAGTCTCTTGCAGACAGCATATCAATGGGTCTTGTTTTTTTATCCACTCGGATACCCTGTGTCTTTTGATTGGGGCATTTAGCCCATTTACATTCGGGGTAACTATTGAAAGATAGGAATTTAGTGGCATTTTATTGCCTGTAAGGTGACTGTTACTGTATATTGTCTGTGTTCCTTTCCAGTCTATGTTACTTTTAGGCTCTCTCTTTCCTTAGAGGACCCTTTCAATATTTCTTGTAGGGCTGGTTTCATGTTTGCAAATTCCTTTAGTTTTTGTTTGTCCTGGAAGCTTTTTCTCTCTCCTTCTATTTTTAATGACAGCCTAGCTGGATAGAGTATTCTTGGCTGCATATTTTTCTCATTTAGTGCTCTGAATATATCCTACCAGTCCTTTGTGGCCTGCCCGGTCTCTGTGGATAGGTCTGTTGCCAATCTAATGTTTCTACCATTGTAGGTTACAGATCTCTTCTCCCGAGCTACTTTCAGGACTTTCGCTTTGTCTCTAAGACTCGTAAGTTTTACTATTAGATGTCGGAGTGTTGACCTATTTTTACTGATTTTGAGGGGGGGGTTCTCTGTGCCTCCTGGATTTTGATGCCTGTTTTCTTCCCCAAATTAGGGAAGTTCTCTGCTATAATTTGCTCCAATATACCTTCTGCCCCTCTCTCTCTTTCTTCTTCTGGGATCCCAATTATTCTAATATTGTTTCATCTTATGTTATCACTTATCTCTCAAATTCTGCCCTCGTGATCCAGTAGTTGTTTATCTCTCTTTTTCTCAGCTTCTTTATTTTCCATCATTTGGTCTTCTATATCGCTAATTCTCTCTTCTGCCTCATTTATCCTAGCAGTTAGAGCCTCCATTTTTTATTGCACCTCATTAATAGCCTTTTTGTTTTCTACTTGGTTAGATTTTAGTTCTTTTATTTCTCCAGAAAGGGTTTCTCTAATATCTTCCATGCTTTTTTCAAGCGCAGCTAGTATCTTTAAAATCGTCATTCTGAACTCTAGTTCCGACGTCTTACTAATGTCCATATTGATCAGGTTCCTGGCAGTCGGTACTGCCTCTTGTTCTTTTTGTTGAGGTGATTTTTTCCATCTTGTCATTTTGTCCAGAGGAGAATAGATGACTGAGAGAACAAAATGCTAACAGGGTAACAATGACCCGAGAAAAATATACACTAAACAAATCAGAAGAGACCTGAAACTGGGGGAAAAGAAAGAAAAAAGAAAAAGATAAAAAAACAAACTAACAAAAAAAACAGACTATGATCAAATATGATCAGACTGGTGCATAGATCAGTGCCACACACTAGATTTTGGGTGTAGTTTGGTCTGTTAGAAGAAAGTGCCTCCCAAAATTTTAAAGAAAGAAAAGCTTATATATGTAGAAAAATAAGGGTAAATACACTGAAGGGATGGAATATGACTGTAAAGATGAAAATTATAAAGGATTTTATAAAAGGGATTGATAAGATAAGTTGGTTGAAAAAAGAAAGAAGAGGATTTAAAAAAAGAATGGGAGAGAATGTGATCAGGCAGGAGACTAGAACAAAGTCATACACTAGAAATTTAGGGTATATTTTGGTCTGTTAGAAGAATCTGTATCCCAAAATTTTAAAGAGAGAATAACTTATATATATATAAGTTTTGGTATATATATATTATAATATATATATTTGGTATATATATATTATAATATATATATATTATAATATATATACCAAAAATAAGGTTAACTACTATGAAGGAATAGAATATGACTCTAAAAATGAAAAATAAGATTTTTTTTAAAAAAAGGGATAAATACCATGTTGGTTGAAAAAGGGGAAAAGAAAAATTCAAAAAGAAAAAGAAAAAAAATTTTTTAAATTAACTTTGAAAGACTAAAGAATCATGGGGAAAAAGCCATGGATTCTATGTGCAGTATCCCCCTAGTGCTAGAGTTCTGCCATTCTCATTGATCGGTAAACTTGGTCTTGGCTGGCAGTTCTCACTGATCTTCTGGGGGAGGGGCCTGTTGCCGTGGTTCCCAAATGTCTTTGCTGGAGGCGGAATTGCCCCGCCCTTGCCGGGCCGGGCTAAGTAATCTGCTTGGGTTTGCTCTCGGGAGCTTTTGTTCCCTGCAAGCTTTCCGTACAGCTTTGGAGGATGAGAGTGAAAATGGCGTCCTCCCAATCTCCGCCCTGGAGGAGCTGAGAACTCGGGGCCCCACTCCTCAGTGAGCCCCCAGAGAAAAGTCAGTCACTCCCGTCTCCCCAGTCTCCGGCCGCACTCCGTGCTCTCCTGGCCTGTGACCAAGCGTTTCTGTCTCTGGCACACAACCCCGTGTGGAGTCTCCAAACCCAGCAGATCCCTGTGGTGCGCTCCCGTGCCACTCCTCCCAAGGGAGGAAGGGGAGTCTCCCCAGATCTGCCGCTTGTTGGGTCCCTGCTTCCAGAAAGTGGTTGCTTTTCTGTTCAGAGAGTTGCTGCTATTCTTTTCTTTGATCTCCTTTTGAGTTCGTAGGTGTTCAGAATGGTTTGATCCCTATCTAGCTGAATTCCTGGGACCAGACAAAACTAGGTCTCCTACTCCTCTGCCATCTTGCTCCTCCAAAAACATAATATGTTTCTGGTGAGCAGATGAAGACCCATGGGCCTGGGAAAAGGCTGTTACTCGTCATTGGAATTTTGATAGGGATTGCCTTGAATCTGTAGATTGCTTTGGGGAGTATGGACATTTTAACAATATTCTTCTAATCCTTGGGCATGGAATATCTTTCCATTTGTGTATTGTTCATTTTCTTTAGCCTATGGCATAGTTTTCAGTGTACAGGTCCTTCACCTCCTTGGTTAAATTTATTCCTAAGTATTTTATTCTTGTTGTTGCAGTTATAATTGTGATTATTTTCTTAATTTTTCTTTTTTGATAGTTCATTCTTAGTGTATAGAATTTTGTATATTGATTTTCGTATCCTGCAACTTTACTGAATTCATTTATTCTAACAGTTTTTTGGTGGAGTCTCTTGGCTTTTCTACACATAAAATCATGTCATCTACAAACAGTGACAGTTGTACTTTTTTTTAAGTAATTGGATGCCTTTTATTTCTTTTTCCTGCCTAATTGGTCTGGCTAGGACTTCCAATACTATACTAAATATAAGTTGTGAGAGTAGGCATCTTTGTCTTGTTCCTGATCTTAGAGGAAAAGCTTTCAGCTTTTCACCATTAGGTATGTTAACTGTGAGCTTGTTATATGTGGTCTTTATTAGGTTGAGTACATTCCATCTATACCCACTTTGTTGAAAGTTGTTATCATAAATGGATGTTGAATTTTACCAAATGCTTTTTCTGCTACTATTGAGATCATATGGTTTTTAGCTTTCATTTTGTTTATGTGGTATATCATGCAGATTTATGAATGTTGAGCCATCCTTGCATCCCTGGAATAAATCTCATTTGATCATGGTGTATGATCCTTTAAATGTATTGTTGAATTCAGTTTGCTAATATTTTGTTGAGGATTTTTGTAAATATATATTTTTAAGCTTCAAAAATTATGGTGTTGGGGTTATCTGTAGAGTAACACCCAATAATCTAGAAATGTAGTACTCTGGCTGAGTTCTGGACAGGACTATGCCAGATGATAGACTTCTGTGTTATATTCTCGGTATTACAAGTTCTACATGTGCAGTTAGCAGAGACAGCCTCAGTAGTTGATCAACAGAATTTTCTAGGATATGTACAAACCAAATGTCAAATAGTTGGGATTTTCAGATCCAGTGCTTTTGGGGAATTTTACTCTATTATGGAAATTGTACTGAATAATAAATATAATGATTTAAAACATTATTATGATCTCTAACTGTAGGAGTGTAGGCTTTTAAAAATCCTCAATTCTCTCAACTCTAATTTTATTTGTCTCCTGTATTTCTTCCTCTTCACTCTCTCATTTCTCAAAGTAGAATTCTCTGGCATTGAGCCACTTGCCTAAAATCATATCATAAATCACTGAAACAAGAATCCCATGGATTTTGTTTCTTTGTGTTACTTCTTTTGAAGTCTAGTCTTCAATTTATATAGTCTTGCTATCATGTCTGGTGGATTGGTAAGCTTCCCTAAGACTGCAGTCAGTCCATAGCCTACCATTCTATAACCCAAACAGGCACTGAATGAGATTAATAGACAAAGATATGCACTAATTTTATTCATTCAACAAATATTTGAGTGTCTGCTATGTGCAAGTCATTGTGTTAGATCCTGGTTAAGATCCCTTAAGAAACAAAATCTTAAAAATCTCAGAGAAAGATAGCTGAAGATTATTCTTTTCCAAAGCGAATTTTCATGGGCATTCATTAAGTACTTATTATGACGTGATCAGGATCCAGGATTCTTCTATCTTAAGATCCCACAATCTTTAGTGCTGCCCCCCACAAGATCATCACAGAAAGGGGAGAAAATATTGGATACTTAACCTTTTTTTTTTTTTTTTTTTTTTGCCTAGAAGTAATACACATAAATGTCTGTTTCCATCTCATTAGCTAGATCTAGTCATATGGTCCCATCTGAATGTAAGGGGCCTGGGAATAGTCTGTGGCTATGCAGACACTTCTCAGCAACAAATCTATACTATGGGAGGGAAACATAAATCTTGAATAGTCAACTAGTCATTTCTATGTTCTTGGCTCTAAGTTTAAAACTCTAGGTGGAAGGATAACTAATAAAACAAGACAGGCTTTCAAGCATTCAATTCTTCTGAAAGCTTGTAGTATAGAGTAAAATAAAGGCAACAGGCATGGTTCTTAGAAATAACTAGTTCTAACCACTGTTGCTTTGAAACTCCTACAGCATTATTTCACAGATAGTTTTCTGTTATGGAGTTCTATTATCACTGTCATCATTACCACATCTGTTGATGTGAATGCCCTTGAAATAAATGAGTGACCAAAACCACACTAATTTCAAGTTTTGATAGACTCATGGGGCTAAATATTGCTGTTCACAGATTTAAAAGGATGACAGGAGGGCGCCTGGGTGGCTCAGATGGTTAAGCGTCTGCCTTCGGCTCAGGTCATGATCTCAGGGTCCTGGGATCGAGTCCCGCATTGGTCTCCCTGCTCCTTGGGAGCCTGCTTCTCCTTCTGCCTCTCTCTCTCTCTCTCTCTCTCTCTCTCTCTGTCTGTCATGAATAAATAAATAAAATCTTTTAAAAAAAAAAGGATGACAGGAAAGTAAAACATGATTCATTTCAACTTCTTGCTGTGGTAGTATTAAAAGAGCTATACAGGTCTGAATATGTGAGATGAATGAAAACAGGACTATCATTTAAGGTTATTCAGGTTGTGAACTGCAGATAGTAGGGACACCATTCACATTATAGACTTTGTTGACAGTGTCCTCCTAAAGTTATGTGGCTATTCAGAGGACCTGAATGAAAATTTTAGCAGTGGAGTCATTAGGACAACAATGTTTAAACACAATTTATGATGCTGTAATTATAAATTCACACTGGGACCCAGCAGATAACTTTCCTTTTAGATTTTTTTAATACAAGTTTTCTTGTATTTTCTTCATACAGTATGTAAGGAAGTCTTGCATTTCATGTTCCTATGAGGAAGTGGAAAGTAAAATCAGAAGAGAGTTGAGTGTATAATGAAAGGTACAGAAACAGAAAATGGAAGGGTGAAGAAGCTATGACATTTTGAGAACTAAATGAGTAGATGAGGAAACCTCTCTAAGCCTCTGATCACTCATCTATAAAATGGGAGTCTTGGGCTAGGAGGTCTTTGACATTCATTCTTGTGTACAGTGTTCAAAAAAAACCATAGAATGTAGAGCAACCTATTACAGGAGTTGCTATTTTACCCAAGAAATATCCCATAAAACAAGAAGAGTAGTTCTGTGACAGAAAACATTTTTCTGGGAGTCAGAAAAGCTAGATTATAATGCTGGCTCTGTTGCTAACTTCCTATCAGTTATTTCACCTATCTGAGCCTAATTTTATCCATTTCTTTTTTTCTTTTTTAAGATTTATTTATTTATTTATTTATTTGAGAGACAGCCAGAGAGAGAGCACAAGCAAGGGGAGCAGCAGAGGGAGAGGAAGAAGTAGGCTCCCTGCTGAGTTCAATCCCAGGATTCTGAGACCATGACATGAGCTGAAGGCAGATGCTTAACTGACTTTTATCCATCATTTTATCCATTTCTGAGTCTCAGCTTATCCACCTGTAAAAATAACATTAAAATAAAAAATGGTCTATAAGTTTATTCCTACTCTTAGTATTGTAGAATTAAGAATGGATGGATGTTTTTGGCCTAAAACAAACAAAAAGGTCCTGAGTGTCATTGAATCTGCATTGGAGTCAGATAGGCTGAGAAAAGCTCACCAAAGAAGAAATATAAGTGAGAGCACAAGATGATCTTTTCAGTTACTCCATCCTAGGTGTCACTGCTTATAAAAATGTATTAAACTCTTTAGGTATGATCAAATCAGTACAGAAAACTGAAATGCATACCACCCTTCTGATAGGTTTTTTGAATTCTAAATCTGTAGAAAGATTTCTTTTGCCGGTGATTAATTTAGTTTCACCTGGTTTCATTGTTTACCAAGCTTTCCTTGGTTGGCTGATAATCATCTTCAAAAATGTGTTCTGTATTCTTGAAATTTGCTAAAAGAAGAAAACTTAAATGTTCTCACCACAAAAAAAGAGGTAAATGTGAGGTTATGAATAGGTTAATTAGCTTGATTGTGGTAATTATTTTACTATATTTGTATTGTAAAATATCACCATGTATACCTTAAATATGTGCAGTGTTTGTTTGTCAGTTATACCTCAATAAAACTGGGGAGAAGAGGCTAAATAAACAAAAAATGTGTTCTGAATATCTCCTGATATTCAGGAGATATAATGACTACTATTATAGTTATTATAAGCATTAACAAAAGTAAAAGAAAAATAGGCCTGATCTCATAGAGCTTTGGGTAATTCCAATAGGTGAGGGAAATAGCTAGCTGGAAAGGTAATTTTAAAAACTAAATTGTAAACCTGGCTTCAGCACACCTGAAGGTCCTAAACATGTCATGTGAAGGAACATGAGTCATATTCCTATTAAAGAACATATAAAAGATACTCATTAAATATTTGTAGGTTGAATGAATGTGCCTGGGAAAACAAAATCCACCTGCAACAAAAGCGGCCAGTGAACAAAGCTATCAGTCACTGTTATGGGTATTAGTGGAAAAAAATAGTAATAACGCTAGCCCCCTTGAGAATTTCTAACCATATCCCTGCTCTTGCAGTTTGGATTTTGAATCCATATTATATATGTAATATAAGTAACTCTAAGAGGAGATATAAATAAAAATATTTCGTGTGGGTAACAAGCACCTCTGGGGGCCAGCTAAATGGAAATTCTCTTGGTAGGAAAGCATCCTCAACCAAGGGGGCTCAGGATACCTAGAGATTAACTTCAGTCAGATATGAGATTTTAATAAGAGATTGCCAAATGCATAAGGAAACAAACTGATAGCGAGAGTCAGCAAAAGAAAGAGGAGAGAAAGGAGAGAGAAGAGGGAGGCTAGGGAGAGAGATTAATTTAGATTGCCAAGAACTTTAGATATTGGAATTATCAGGTACTGAATATGAACTATGGTAGTAGTCTCATTATCTATTGATGTTTAATAACCCCAGAACTCAGTGACATAAAACAACCAGTAGTTATGCTCATGGAGTCTGTGGGTCAGGAACTCTGGATTTGGGGAATGGTTTTCCTTGCTCCATGTTGCCTGGGTCCACAGCTGGATGACTGGAAGGCTGGAGCAACTCAACAGCTGGCTGCTGCAATACTCTGAAGGTTCATTCACTCATATTTCTGGTGGTTCATGCTGGCTGTGATTGAGGCCCTAGCTGGAGTTATCAGTCAGAACATCCAAATGTGGCCTCTCCATGTGGCCTGGACTCACTCACAGCATTGTGGCTGGTTCCCAGTGCGTCTGCGGAGACAGGCAGAAGTTCTATCACCTTTTCTAACCTAGCCTCAGAATCATGTAGCATGACTCCTACAGGATTCTATTCAAAAAAGAAATCAGTCGGTCTCTTGCTGCAGCAACGTGAGTGGGAGCACCAGGCGCCGGGCTCGGAGCGGAACTCCACGGATCGCTTTAAGAAAATGGCAGACAAGCTGGACATGGGGGAAATCGCCAGCTTCGATAAGGCCAAGTTGAAGGAAACGGAGACGCAGGAGAACACCCTGCCAACCAAAGAGACATTGAGCAGGAGAAGTGGAGTGAAATTTCCTAAGAACCTAGAGGATTCCCCACGCCCGTCATCTTCGAGACACCCCAGTCGTGATGTGGAGGAAGAAGAGCCACCTGCAAGATGGACACGAGCGACAAGCTGCACTGTGAACCCGGGCACTCCATGCCGACGCCACCGGCCTGCAGGTCTCTGAGGGGACCCCCCCCCAATCGGACTGCCAAAATCTCCGGTTTGCCCTGGAATATTATAGCAAATTATTTGTATGTTTAATGAAAATAAAACACACCTCGTGGCAAAAAAAAAAAAAAAAAAATCAATCACAAAGGCCTAGCCAGGTTTGGAAGAAGGGAAAAGAGACTTCACCTCTTGATAAGGGCTGCTGTCAAGGTTCTGAGAGGGAATTTGGAACCAGAAATATTGTTGTAGCCATCTTAGAAAGACAGTCTGTTACAATAGGTAAAAATATTTGAACAAATAGAAGATAGAAATGGGGGAGAGGAATCTTGAGATAATAAACTATTAAAATTAACCAGTTAGATTTGAAAAAAAGAACTAGCTAGATCTTACAGAACTAAAAAATGTGTGATTTAGAATTTGAAACTCAGTGGATGGATTAAATAGCAGATTAAATATCTTTAAAAAATACTTAATGTGCTGGAACACAGAGTTTAAGAAATTACCTGGAATAGGGGTGCCTGGGTGGCTCAATTGGTTAAGCATCTGCCTTTGGCTAGGGTCACAATCCCAGGGTCCTGGGATCGAGCCCCGTGTTGGGCTCCCTGCTCAGCAGAGAGCCTGTTTCTTCCTCTCCTCCCTGCTCATGCTCTCTGGCTATCTCTGTCTCTCCCTCTCTCCCTCAAATAAATAAATAAAATCTTTGAGGAAAAAAAAAGAAATTACCTGGAATATATTATGGAGAAATAGAAGGTAAAAAATATGAGTGATTGAGATATGTAAGACAGTAAGAGAAGGCCTAATATATGGGGTTCAAGAAGAAAAGGATAGAGGAAGTAAGGCAGAAGAAATATTTGAAGATGTAATGCAGAATATTTGCTAGGATGTATGAAAGATATGAATGCTCAGATTCTGGCAATACTGTGAATCTTAAGAAAAAATAAAAAATTCCATACCTGGATAAATAATGAAATTACAGATAAAAAGATGTCTTAAAAGCAGCCAGTGGAAAGTTACTTAGAAAGAAATAACATTTAAACTGACAGTTGACTTTGCAACCACTATAGTATCCAGGAGACTGTGAAATAATACCTTTAAAATGCTGGTAGTTAAAAAAATAAATAAAAAATAAAAAAATAAAATGCTTATAGTTGGTACTGTCAACTTAGAATTATGGATCTAATAAAACTATCTTTAAAGCATGAGAGCAAAATAATGTTCAGATGTTTTCTGTTTGTTTGTTTTTTAATAGAACATTTCACAGATGGACCCTCATTTAAAGAACTTCTGAAAAATGTGCTTCAGGAAGAAGGAAATTCTTCTCAGAGGGAAGGTCATCAAAGAAATTAGTAATTTTCTATATTAAACAAAATAATGTCTAATTGTAGGGTTAAAGAAAAAACTAAAATATACTATACAATAGTAGCATATAAATTGGAAGGGGTTGAACGGAATCAAAGTCTTAAATTCTTATAGTGTTTGAGAAGATGGAAAATACATTGTCAAGTAGTCATGAAAGAATTTTAAGGGAACCACTAAAAAAAATAGAAATAAACTCCAAACAAGTAGAGCAAAAAAACTATTGGAATAAGAAAAAAAATACAGTCCAAAGGAAGACAATAAAGAGGGGGAAATAGGCATAAAGTTAGATAAATAGGACAAGATAGAAGTATGAATATTAGTAAGTATCAGTGGGATAAACTAACCAGTTAAGTGCTTCACAACTTACTTTAAGAGATTACTATATGTTTAATGTGAAAATCCCCAGAAAAAGATAATAGGAGAAAGGAAAATTATGGGTCATTCTTGCCCAAGAAAACGATTGTAGTCATGAATTGGTAGGAGGGATCATGGCAATCATCAGACCTACAAAGGATATGGTGCCTACATCCATCACCCCTGATTTCAGAATGCCTGCAAGGACACATTGTGCTGCCTTCTGGTTTATTTCTTGGATAGAGGTTGGCAGGAGGTCTTCGTTGATATCATCCCATTTGAGGCTGTCTGTTAATATTCATGACCTGAGGCTGCTACATAGCACTTGTGTTATATAACAGCACCTTTTTTATGACCTAAGATGTCACAGTCTCATTAGTAATGAGGTGCTGGTGGGAGTTATTGAGGGATTGACTGTAGACTCTTAACCAATCCACAATTTGCAGGACATGAGGCGCCATCATAAAGAATTAAAGTGATTCTTCTCTGTTGCTATGGACAGATTACACTCTAATTCTGTCTCTGATAGTTTATGACTACTCTCTGAATAGTTAAAAATGTATTTTTAATAAGCCTTAGAAAAGCAGTTTATTTTTGCATGGGTTAAGCCTTGCTCATGTCCAGAAATTTTCAACAATCAGATCTGACCTCATAAAACTTGACCCTCCCAAAACAAAATCTAAAGCAATATTATGTTTCCAGCTTTGAATACAGCAGATCTACCTGTCATCTATTCACTAGTATCTTAAAGCTTGAGTTGGCCAATTAGGTTAAAGTTAAAAAGCTTAGATTTGCCTCTCATCTTTTCCTTCTCTATGAGAACTGTTATTGAGTAAAGGAGAAAAGAAATGGGATGAAAATCCTTCATCCCATTAGATTTAGGTTTAGGATTATGATTAAGTTGTATATCTGAACTGGGCAGAGTAGATGTTGCCTAGTTGTAAACTTTGGCTGATTCCTGGTGATGAGGAAGACAAGTGCCAAAGTGATGGAAGTCTAGAGCAGTTCCTCAGGTATTCATGCGTCGCTTTCTTGTCTCTGAGGCAGCTGCTGCCATCTCACCTCCCAGTCCCTGCAACCCAGGGGCAGAGGTGCAGCCCCAGCACCCAAAGAGCACTCTGCCTTCTCCAGCATCACTGCTGCTGCTCTTCTTCATCCTCTGCAGAACCTCTCCTTCTGCGGTACCTGTCTTCAAGACTTGGGGGAGAGCAAAATGATCTCCTCATCTAGAGTGGGAAGGGAATCAGGCCAGGGGCCAAGAAAAGAGAGAAATGGAGAGAGCAAGGGACTGTAAAACATCTTTTCATGCTATGAACACAGGGCAAAGCATTGTGCAGTGATTTTTTTTTTTTTTTGGAGGAGGGGTAGAGTTTTTTTTATCTTAAAATGACGTCTATTTAGAAAAAAAGAGATGGTATCATTTAAGTCTCTTGGACTAAATTTGGAGTATACAGAGAAAGGAAATAGGAAATCAGTTTCAGGATTAGCTGATTGTTAGTACAGCTGAGAAAGCACTAAAACACACTCTTTCTGTGCCAACAGACCTGTGGACATGTCAGGAAATAGAGATTGTAACTTTTTTATTGTCTTTTGAATTACAAGAAAATAGGAAATAATTATTCATTTGCTATGTTTTCAGAATTCCTCTGCCTGATTTTTAGATTGCAAGTGCCACAGATGCTGCTGGTTAGAAGCAGAGATTGCATTTTTACAAAAGAATTGTCTTGAGGGCGCCTGGGTGGCTCAGTCGTTAAGCGTCTGCCTTCAGCTCAGGTCATGATCCCAGGGTCCTGGGATGGAGCCCCACATCGGGCTCCCTGCTCAGCGGGAAGCCTGCTTCTCCCTCTCCTACTCCCCTGCTTGTGTTCCTGCTCTCGCTATCTCTCTCTCTGTCAAATAAAAAAAAAAAAAAAAATCTTTAAAAAAAGAATTGTCTTGAAATTTTTCTAGCAAACATTATATTCTATACATCAATCTATGTTGCTCTTGTTTAGCATGACTAGAGTAGGTGAGGAGCAAAACCAAACTCTAATGTGCTAAATTAATTTGACCTTTAATATTGCTGTTTATGCTTTATTTTCAAGTATTCAAGATGCCAGTTTTATTTTGGTTTTCTATGGGGTGATTGTGAACTGTATAAAATGAAAAGAGCTTGCCGTTTGTGTTTTGATTTAAATCTTGGTCCTGCCATTTATTAGCTGTCTCATTTCCTCATCTGTATAGAAGGAATAATACAACCTACCATGTAGGGGTTTGTGAGGATTAAATGGGATTATTTATGATAAGCTCCAAACACAATACTTGGTACCTAATAGATACCAAATAAATAGTGGAAATTATTAATTATTCGTGTAGCTCTCTAGTAAGGGATCTGAAATTGACTATGGTTTAAGGTTGGATGAGAAACCTTGAAGAAAAAGAGAGCATAATTCTCATTCAGACAGAAGTCCAGGTGGTACCCTGGTGAGGTCAATGCCCAGCCAGCGGTCTGTGAGCTTTGCAGCTGCCAGTGAGAACTACCTGAGAATTAAACTCTGTTCCTTTTTTTTCCTTCTAAGGACTCCTAAATCTCATAAATTGAATTGGAATGTCAATAATGCAAACCTTTTAAGGCCAGTGGATATACGAAAAGATCATGAATTTTCTAATCCTGGCTCTCCAGTTTGAGGGACTTTGGTTTACCTCCTCACTTATTAAATTGGAAAAAAAAAGTATAACTCCTCCTCCAAGGTCCAATGAGGTAGTGTACGTAAAAATGGTAGCATAGTGACTGATTCACAGTGCCTCGTGCCTGTGTTCCTTGTTCTCACCCACCCCACCTCCCACACTCACCTCTGGCTCCCCTTTCGTGTTGAAAAATCTGCTGTTTTCTAGCAGGTCATCTCTCACTTTCGAGTAGATTCTTTGTGGTGTCAAGGCATGTTTATGGAGCAACCCTGGAGCAGAAAGCTCTGCCAATCACAGATGTGCCTTCTGGAGGACCTGATGAGCCCATCTGAGAGCCTGGAGGAAGTTTTCCAAGAGAAAATGTTTATTCTTAGTTGTTGCTTAGGAAACAGTGGGCTGATCTCTGCTTCAAGTGGCTTACAATTCACTGACAAAATATAGAAAAATTTAAATGTAAAATTGAGAGAAGAAAAATTTGCACACACATATATAATATTGAGCAGGCTCTTGTTAATGATTTGAGGATAATTCCTTTTTAAGTTAGACTAGCTTTATTAAGCTAGTCTTTACAGGCCCATAGTAATGCAGGAATCCTCACATTTTCCCTTGGCTTAATTTTCAGTACCAGGCTGTCCTGATAGGTAGCTTTTTAATACAGAATAGTAATGTTCACTAACATTCCTCCCACTCACCAATGAGACCTTCATGGCACTTAACATTATTAATAATAGTCAAAGTCTTACATAATTTAGTGTTGTCATCTGACTTGGCACTTCAATAAACATGGTCTGATTAGTTCCATTTGCTTCTAAAGCTTCTGTAGTCTGTGGTGAGATGTCATCCTTTATGATAGCTGTGTTTTGATGACAAAGAAGTGTTTTTGTTCTTCTAAAACTCTTTTGAAGGACTTCTGGAAGAATCTCTCTCTCCCCTATGAATACTTGAGGAACTACTAGAGGAAGCCACTGAGAAGTGGATAAGTCTGTGAGTTCTGGACTTGCCACCCTCCTTGGCTCAGCTATATATTGCCTACAGAATGCAAGCCCCAGAGCTTTCACCTATTTAAGAGGCAGATAGTATAATTCCCATTATGCAGATGAGAAAACTGAGGCTTGGTGAGGTTAAATCATATATCCAGGATTGAATTGGCTACAACTAAATAATAGAATTTTAATCCCCGGACTCTGACTTCAAGCCCAGTGTTCATTCAGCTATTTCACATTATTGGTTAGGGAAAATATGGGTTACCAAAAAGGAAACAATGAGTTTTGCAACTGGAGGAGAAAGAGTGTATTTGAGCCCTAATACAGTACACAGTACACAGTGTACACAGCCCTAATACAGTACAGCCACTGTGTGGCTAGCACAAGGGGCAAAGAACGTTTTCCAATACCTAGAGAATGGATGTGATTCTTATATATAGGACAGGCCTTGGAAAAATGGATCTGGCACATCAGTTCTTTGAATGGCCCAAGTGGTCAAGGAGACAGTTCCTGAATTGGCACAGTGCATGTGGATGCCCACAGCAGACTCTCTAGGGTACAAATAGGGGAATGCCTTGTAGAAATAGAGCCCAGAGCCAAGGAGACTAAGAGTTGGTTTTGTGGATACAAGGGATGAATGAGACTCACCATATGTGGAAGCCACTAAACCAACTCACCAACTCAATGTATACCTTGAGCCAGCTGTTAAGTGTCTTTGCTTAACACCTAGCTTAGTTCAGGAACCCACATTCAATAAAGTATTTTCTTGCTTGCCAAGCCACTAACATGTGACTGTTTTAGACTTTCTAATTTTTAGTAAGAATATTGAGATCTATGTGCCAGGGATCATTCTTCGAAGTGAATAAGATCATTAAGATCTCTGCCCTCTTGGAACTTACATGCTAATTGGGGAACCCATACAATATGGAAATTAAACCTTAGAAAGAACCTTACAATGCAGAGATCCAACAAGATTATTGTGATAGGTGTGACTGGGTAGCTAGTTTGAGTGGTGAAGAAAGGCATCTCAGTAGGTGACATTAGGCTAAAATCTGAATGACAGGGGTGCCTGGGTGGCTCAGTCTGTTGAGCATCCAACTCTTGATTTCGGCTCCGGTCATGATTTCGGTGAGATCAAGCCCTGTGTCAAGCTCTGCACTGGGCATGGAGCCTGCTTAAGATTCTCTCCCTCTTTCCCCCCAATCGTGTACTCTCCCCCCCTCAATAAAACCTGAATGACAATAAAAAGCCTGCTCTGCCCAAGTGAATAAAAAGGGACATTCTTGGTAGAAGGACTAAAGGGGCAAGGACCCTGAGGTGGGAACATGTTCAGGATTGTTGACGAACAGCTAGAGGGCCAATGTGGCTAGAGTGTAGTGAGGGAGTAGACCAGTGGAATAAGATGAGGTATAGAGGGGGTGAGCAAGAGCAACAAATTTGTGTTTTATTTTTAGTGTAATGAGGAGCCATTGGAGAATTCGAAACAGAAATAACATGATATGCTTTGTTTTGAAAAGATAGCTATCTGCTTTGTGGATAATTGATTATTGGGAGTGGAAGTGGAGGCAGGGTGACCAATTAGAAGGTGATTATAGTAGTCAGGCCAGAGATGGTGATAGCTTGAACAAGGGTGGTAGTCACAGAAATGGGGAAACAAAGTCAGGACACATCTTGGAAGTGAGGCAATAGGACTTGCTCATAGATAGGATGATACAGAGTGAGGGGGTCACATTTAATCAACCCTGGCAGGCAACAAGGTAAAACATGTCCTAACCATTAATTTTATAAGCTGCTTGTCCACACTTGAGTTGGTAAAGAAAAGGGATCTGTGAGTCTTTGTTGAATTTGGGTGCTGATGGCAATAACTGCATCATCTCTAGATCCTGGAATAGTTTAAACAAATGGACAGTGAGAAACAACAAGGGAAAAATTGGGACTCTCTTTGGAAGTGGTAGCTGTTTTGTTTCATTCATTCATTCATTCATTCATCAAATATTTAATATCTGTTAGGTGTAGCTGAGGGCTTAAATATAAGAAAAAGTGAGAGCTACTAGGAAGCTTGCACTCTTGTGTCCTTGTAGGAATCTTCTCAAACAGTACACCTGGAAGTTACATATTTGGATTGGGATTTCTGTGGACCCCAACCCGATTAATACTTGCAACAGATATAGCAGCCCTTTGGTTTCTGAGTTGGTTGTGGTCTTTCTACAGCCGGAACAATTTAGACCTTCTTAATGCACTTCTGAAAAGAATGCTGGAATCTCTACTCTTCCTGACTGAGAATCCATGATTGTTCTCTTCACACTCTGACTTACCTCTTCTTATTCCTGAGACTGACTTGTATACAGGGGCAGAAAATATTACTCTTTTCCTGGAAGTATATAAAGGGTGCCTAGAGTGCCTTGCTTTTCCCTCACACAAGATCCAAGCTGCATTAATTTATCATTGAATATTTCCATTTTAAGAAGCTGTTAATTCTAATAAATGTTGATGGAGATTTGAAGCCCAAACATTTTAATAAAGTCATAAATCAAGAAGCTAAAGAAGCTTTCTTCACATGTCCTTACACAAAATTAATCTACTGGATAGAAGGTTTCCCACAGTGTTACAGCGACTGCTTTGGGTGGACAGAAACATTCCCAGCTTGGGTTTTAGTAAGCTATGGTCGTTGAAGTGCAAAAGTGATATGGAGAAACTTAACTCTGTAGTTCAAAGTGTCAGTCGCTGCATGCATTTCTCTCCTCAGATTCTAACTTTGGTCATACCTGGCCCTAAAGCTGCACATATCAGAGGGTGAGCATCACTAACAGATGTCTTTGTTTCATTAGTTTATCCCTGCCCTTTGTAAATGCAGTAACCAATGTACTTACCATTCAGATCAGGTCCCAGGTTAATATCCAGCCTTCACTCTGCATTGCCTCATATACTCATCTTTGGAATTCTGCAGCTATTACCTTTATGTGTTGAAATGAGAAAGTGTCCTATTTATGGACTAAATTCTTCCTAATATTTTTTTCAATTGTCTGAAAATATTCCCTTATTTAATAATCTCATACTTATGCAGTTTCCTTGGGCTCAGTGGATCTCTTTCAACATATTATATCTGTTCTATATAGTGTCATGTATTATTTAAATGCATTTATTATAAAATGGAACATGCACAAGCTTTGCAGATTGCCAAAAAGGTTGCCCTCTGGGCAGATTTTCTTATGAACTACATAACTCATGAGCTTTTCCTCCTTCCTACTTTCATATACAGAGCATCCTGGTACCAGGTATTCCATAGTAATATAGAAAGATTGTTCAAAAAAAAAAAGGGGGGGGAGAAAGAAAAACAGCACTGAGCTTTCATCTCTACTGCTTTAAGTTTCTGTGAGCCCACCAACGAAGACAGAGGGTCTGGGGAAAGCAGGGAACCCTATCCCCATTTCTATCATTAGAAATGAGTGTTGTGATATCTGTGGATTTTGAGTATTTGGTTCCTCAGGTATCTATCTAGTAAGTGCCTACTCAGTGTCAAGCCCCACTGCCTGCTGAGGATGCAAGCAGGAGGAGATGTGGTTCCTGCCTTAAATAACTGTGGTCCAGTAATCCTACCCCTTTCACATAACAGAGTTGTTTTGCAAAAATCTTGACAAAAATTCCAAATAGAATCCCTTTTCTGCCAGGCATCTTTTTTCCAAATCTCCTGAGAATGGGCTCTTGGCTTATTATTATAAAACAAATTTTCATTCCAAATACCCTGCTAATGTAATGACAGTGAGAACCACCATTTGAGATACTTAAGCCTTCCAAAGTTTTGGAAGTTCTCTGCTGCTATAGGTCATAGCGATGGTGTATAAAACTTTGCAAGCCAATTGCTTTGTCCTGACCCCTTGAGGATACCCCCCAGGTAAAGTGGAGAGCACCAAAAAGAACTCCAGGCAGTGGTGAACTGGAAATGCTTGTAGTTTCTTGGAGAAAAATAATCAAAATACCATGTGGTAATTTAAAGGGAATAAATTGGAGTGACAAGTGAGAAATTAGCTGAATTATATTTTTCTGCATAAACAATTAAGTAGCAAGGAGCATTTGTATCATCTGAAGCTAAGTTATTGCTTAAATGTGTGCCACCTTTGAAAGTTGTATCCGTTCTTTTGGTATGCTACATATGCTACTGTTTACTACATTATTAGTCTATCCTAATTATAGTTAGAGTAAATCTGTTTAGTGCTTGGAGAATCTGACTTGTAAGTGTAACAGTGAGATTTCTTCATGGATCTGAAGAAATCTTCTGGCTCATAGATGAGCTCATGATTTTTCTGAGTTATTAAGATAAACATTAAAGAGTATTCACTGAAATGAAAAACAGATTTGTTGGTTTAATGAGTAGGTTATAATCTTGTGTTTATGTCTACCAAAGGATTTCTGTGAAATAGTTCCTTTCACTTAAATTCAAAAATGATTCATTTTATATAGTATTTTTGTGGTGAATAAGAAAAATCCTTACAAAAATAGAGCGTTAGAAATTCTTAAAATTTGACCTCCCTCAAATCCCTGAACACTGCATCCTTACTTTTGACTCATTGGAAGGGTGAAAAATTCTGAGTGGTAATACTTAGAGATTCCATTGATACTAAAAAGTAATATTCACTAGTTTGAGTTTGAATTACATCATTCATGCCAGCTTCTGGAAGTATGGACTTTCAAACAGCAAGTGGCCCAAAGTTAGCAAGGGAAGAGTGAGAACACACAGATGATCTCCAGCCTGAGTAAATCTAAGCCTGCAGGCAGCATTTGAATAAAGTGGAAAAGTTAGTCAGTCATGCTGCCCTTCTCCAGACCACGCAACCCCTGCTAGAAGGCAAAGGATAGGACATCTGCTGCCAAAGTCACATCCAGTTTGGAAATGATTTTTTTCTTCCTCTCAAGCCTGAGATAAGAGAAGTTAGCTCTGCTGTTTCAGAGCATTTGTTTGATATGTTCATGGTGTGGTCAGTATCTCATGCTACAAAGAGGATAATCAGTGATTTGTGGAGTATTGGGATTCTGGAGGTGAAAATTCTTGGAGTTTAGATACTCGACTTTAGAGAAATAGATAACGGTATTGATTCACCCAAAAAAGGCTATCCTTTAGACTGTTTTCCCTGTTGGTAATAGATAACTTCAGCTATCCCGTTCTCTTGTCCAGATTGCTCATGAGCAAGAACCTCATTTATAGCTGCTTGTCTGTGACTAGGTATTGATTCTATGAAGTTGGAACTATGACTTTCTCAGGGGGAAGCCAGCTGAGACTGAACTTATGTCCACAGATGACAACACCATTTTCTAGCAAAGATAACATCATCTCCTCTCCCAAGTTGTCATTACATTCTGTTCCTTTCTGCTTTGGGTACAAATCATCACAAAGAGATGCAGTAGTGGTGTTCTAAGCACATATCCTGGCTTTTAAAACAGTCCATGATATGGGTCTAAATCTGTTTGGAGAAAAAAGATGAGACTACGAGTGTGCAAAGTACTTACTACAAACAGAACTGGACTTGATGATTATCTGTAAAACAGGCAAGGGAGAAATTACCTAGCTTACAGAGTTGCTGAGGGAACTAAATGAGAGAATGCAGGTATGCCAATCAGGAAAACAGGAAGCAGAAATCATGCTAGATGATAGTTCAAGCAGAAAGGGATTGCACATAGGAGTTAGGTGCTTATGAAACCACTGGAAATCTAAGAGAACAAAAATCAGGAATTATTAGGTTCAAGGACACACCACTGTAGCAGCAATTCAGGGGTCAGGAACTACTCCTTTTGGACTCCAGAAACCACTGCAATCATGTGTAAGCACCAACAAAGCCATAACCAGGATACTGAAATGCTGCATACAGCTGCCTCACTGCTTCTCATTCTGAGCAGGACCTGTTTTACAGATGTGCCAGCATCTGTAGAAGCAAGACAGTGGCCTCTTGCTTCTGTCTTCCAGGTTTCCCACAAGCATGTAGTATACATCTCGAACATTGCTACACACAGTAGTCTAGAGAACAGGATTTTAAGCTTTTCAACCTCTCCAGCTAGAAAGAGGGTAGAATGGAGGTTGGGAAAATCAAGTCACATTATTTACCACAGCAGGAAAGTACTTAACTCAGTACCTGCTGAATTCTAGTTATATTACTGATGCTTTTGATATTCAGATGTAACATAGTACTTTTAACCCTGATGTCTCTGCCCTCATTTCCTAGAGTTCTTTGGACAAGTTGATTTTTTTTTTATGTTATGTTAATCACCATACATTACATCATTAGTTTTTGATGTCGTGTTCCATGATTCATTGTTTGCGTATTACACCCAGTGCTCCATGCAGAACGTGCCCTCTTTAATACCCATCACCAGGCTAACCCATCCCCCCACCCCCTCCCCTCTAGAACCCTCAGTTTGTTTTTCAGAGTCCATAGTCTCTCATGGTTCGTCTCCCCCTCCAATTTCCCCCCCTTCATTCTCCCCCTCCTGCTATCTTCTTTTTTTTTTTTTTACTATATAATGTATTACTTGTTTCAGAGGTACAGATCTGTGATTCAACAGTCTTGCACAATTCATAGCGCTCAAGTTGATTTTTAATGACACCCAGATGACTGAGGGGTTGTTCCTCCCCCAAGACTTAAAGTTGGCACTACTGGCTTGGGAGGCCCTATTGATTTGGTTGAGACTGCTGCCAGAGCTCCCAGGGCACAGTCATGACCAGGTTGTTCATGGAACATACAGCTTTACTTGGGGATACCTCTCATTAGCAGGTAGAATCAAGAGCCTCAGCAGTTCCAGGGGAGAAGCAGTTTGGTCAATATGCTATAGAATTGTGCTGTCCAATATGATAGCCACTAAACACATGTGGTGATTCAAATTAATTAAAATTAGGGGCACCTGGGTGACTCAGTTGGCTAAGCATCTGACTCTTGATTTCGGCTCAGGCCATGATCTCAGGGTCCTGGGATCAAGCTCCATGTAGGGCTCCCCACTCAGGGGGAGTCTGTGTGTCTCCTCTGCCCCTCCCCACTGCTCACGTTCTCTCTCTCTCTAATAAATAAATAAATCTTTTAAAAGTAATTAAAATTGAAGTTAAATAAAATTTGAAATTTTCATTAGCCACATGTAGTAAGTCGCCACCATAATGAATGGTACAGATACAAAATATTTCCATCAATTGCAGAAAGTTCTATTGGACAGCACAGTTAGAATGTGTCTTCACATGTGAATCACAATTTGCAAGCCTATCTCTAAACTGTACAATCTTCGTAATTTTTTTTAAATATTAATGGTATCAAGTATCATTTTAGGACCCCAATACTTTCCCAGTCTGCACCTATAGTCTAGCACTTTTACATGACCCACAAAGCTGTCCTTTGTGTTTGGCAAGGAAAGCTGGGAGTATGGTGGTGGCTGTTTGATACCTCAGTGACCAGTTGACTGTTATAAAAAGTTGGTTATTCTTGGTTGGGCCAGTTTGGCATAGATCCACTAGGAATCATCAAAGCCAGACATAGGCAAGACAGGATCCTTTAATTATGTGTCCTTTTTTTTAATTTAACTCCCTCCAGACAGAAGCTTCTTCTTGCTTGTAACATTCTGTATGCCTTTGAGGTTTGATGTTTTACCTTGAAACTCTAAACTAATTCACTTAAAAATTTGTCCTTGAGGGGCACCTGAGTGGTGCAGTTGGTTAAGCATCCAACCCTTGGTTTTGGCTCAGGTCGTGATCTCGGGGTCGTGAGATCGAGCCCCGTGTCAGGCTCCGCACTAGGCCTGGAGTCTGCTTGAGACTCTCTCTCCCTCTGCCCTTCCTCCTCCCCGCCAGCTCTCTCTCTTTCTCTCAAATAAATAAATCTTTAAAAAATAATTTAAAAATTGTCCTTTAGTTCCCAATCTGTCAGACAAAAACATGTATTTTGGATTGGATGTGATCATTGTAGCCTGCACTATAGGGCAGCACTCATTTGCAGATTAAATACACCTATCCTTGCATCATTTGTTGAGGCTACGGTGCTGTGATTCTGAGTCCTGTGTGCAAGAACCTTTATGGCCAATATCCCTATCATTCATTCTATAACTACAGGTGTCTCTCTCCACCTTCCATTCTTGGCAAGCACAGATGTGTTGGGAGAATATCCCAAGTTTGGACTGCCAAGTAAGGAGCTGCAGTGGAGAGATATCTACTGAGCTTCTGCAAAAAGTCTAAATGAGACCATTGAGAACAAATGAAATATTCATGCTGTTTTCTCCTCCAGGTTCTGTAATTCTCTTATATTAATTCAGATGACAATAAAGCTACATATGTTATTATTTGGTTCTCCATAGAAGTACCTTCACCACCCTAGAATTTTACATTACGCTTTTAGCTTTTCTTGAAAGTAGCTGTAAGTGTCCTGCACAGCTTTTTAAAAAAAATATCAAAGACACCATTGCTGTGTTGTTTAATGGCCTCTTACTTAAAGACTTGGGAGACAGGGGGGCGGAGCAAGATGGCGGAGGAAAGACTTGGGAGACAAATTCCTCTTATAGTTCAATACGAGGGCAAAAGTTGTCTTTACAGATGAACTTACATGCTACCTCTTTCAAATGTTTAAGAGCTGTGCAATTCATTCAAATCTTTTTTCCTTGGCTCCAAGGAAGTTCTAAAAAAATTTTTTGTTCATTTGCAGTAGTTCTCCTAGCCTAGATTATCTGGTATAATATCCCCCACCCAGCCTTATCATCACTTTTACCTATTATTATACCTTCTTATATTTAAGAGTTTCAGTTTTTGTTATTGTTGGTTTTAGTAATTTTTTGTTCTTATAAATATCCTATTATCTTTGGACATAGATTAAACATCAATAAACCAGTGAATAGCAACTTGGATATGAGGAGTCACCTATAGAGGCTTTTAAAATGTATATGTCTGGAGCTTACCTCACAGCTAGTGAATCCGAATCTCTGGGGCCAGTACTGGAGTGTGTGTGTATATATGTGTTCTTTTAAATCTCAACAGGTAATTCTGATGTTTTCCTTTAGTTAAGAGACATTGAATTTACTCAGTGAATGAATGGTGTAATAAAAAAACCTGGAAATTAAGCAGTTATTTAACTGAGTCATGGCTGGCTTGTGTGAGATGCTGGGTCAAGCAAGTAGTGACATATGCTTAAAGAACTTTGAACATAAAGGGATATAGTTGCTGTAAAGTCATGATTCCAGGGCAGTTGACTTCATTCATTTGTTCATTCCAGCTATGTGCTAGGTACTATGATTGGCACTGAGGATACCAAAATGGTACAGTCCCCTGCATCTAAGGAGCTCACAGTCTAGTGAGCTATGAGACATATAGATAATGACTAGACATTATAATAAATACAGATATGGAGACATGCCCAGAGCATCAGAGAAGCCCAAAGAAAAGGCATCTGGCCAAATCTTTAAGGGAAGAGGTCAGTGAGGGCTTCCTGAAGGAAACATCTAGAGATCTGGGTCCTAAAGGATGATTAGGAGGTATCAAGATGAAAAGTTTTCCCAGAAGAGGGACCAGTGGTTTGTGGGAAACTGCACACTATGTATAGGTCATCTATTGCTGCACAACAAATTTCCCCAAAACTGAGTGACTTAAACAACAAACTTACTGTTGATCTTACTATTTCTTATGGGTCAGGAATTTGGAAGCAGCTTAGGTGAAGGGTTCTTGCTATAGGAGTCTCATTTGGTTGCAGTCATCTAAAGGCTTAATTGGGATTGGAGGATCTGCTTCTGAATGGTTCTCTCACATGGCTGTTGGCAAGAAGCCCCAGTTCCTTACCATGTGGGTTTCTTGATATGCCTGCCCATGTGTCCTCATGACAAGACAACTGGCTTCTCCCAGAGTAAATGATCCAAGAGAGGACAAAGGAGAAGCCAAAACTTCTTTTATGATCTGATCATGGAAGTCACACAAAATTCTAGTGATTACACAGGTTAGTCTTATGCAACATGGGAGGGACTACATACAAGGGTAGAAGACAAGGATCGTTGAGATCATCTTGGGAGCTGGCTTCCACACATGAACATCAAGCTTAAGATGTGGGAGTGGCAGAAGAATCTGTCAAGGTGCTGAACCCAACCAACCATGAAGGAGTCCAAAGGCCATCATTAAGAAGCTGAGACTTTAGGGCGCCTGGGTGGCTCAGTTGGTTAAGCGACTGCCTTCGGCTCAGGTCATGATCCTGGAGTCCCTGGATCGAGTCCCACATCGGGCTCCCTGCTCGGCAGGGAGTCTGCTTCTCCCTCTGACCCTCCTCCCTCTCATGCTCTCTGTCTCTCATTCTCTCTCTCGCAAATAAATAAATAAAATCTTTAAAAAAAAAAAAAGAAGCTGAGACTTTATTTGGTAGGCAATGTGAAGCCACTCAAGGAGTGATAAAAAGAGAATTGATGGTGTCAGATTTACAGTTTAGAAAGGGCTCTTGGACAATATGGAGAAAGAGTTTGGAACAGAAGGGCCAGTGAGCTGTCATAAATTCCAGTGAGATGATGCAGACCCAGGCCAGGGCAGTTTTGGTATGGAAATGGAGACCTTTGCTATGTGAGCTCCATTATGGAACATAACGCCAAGTAGCATTGGCATCACCTTAGAGCTTGTAGAAATCAGGATTCCAGGCATCACCCTAGACGTACTGAACAGAATCTGATTTATATGGACCTAATAGTTTGAGAAGTACTATTATAGAGGATGTAGTAGAAATAATTGGGAATGTGAGTGCTGAGGGAAAAAAAGGACAGAAGTCCTATTTGCTCCACTTCAAAGCTAGAGAGCACATTGTAAACATTTTTACCTGAACCTACAGAATGAGTCCAGAGAGCTTTGTATATGCAGTGTCACTGTTAATGTGATACAATCTAATAACAAGAAGACGTTCTCTTTTATTATAAATTGTAGTCATGTAAGTGGTGCCAACAAAGGAAACCTACAAAATGTTTCCCTGTTATGAAGTTTTATATTATTTTTCCAACCAGCTTATCTGTCTTGTCTGAGAGTCTGAAGAACAGGTACCTAAATTCTCAGAAAGGAGGCCATGAGGAATGGAATAATATGATAAGGATTTGGAAAGCTACGACATAATGCACATTCTGGAAAATGTCCTGGTTTTCAGATGACCTTTCCAAGCATTGTCTTTTCTGGAATCAGATTTGGGAGCCAATTAACTGCTGGGACTCACATAGTAAATGTTTGCCAGGAAATCCATTACTTACATTATGGTCAACGGGAGCCACCACCGAGTGGCTTCTGCACTTGTTAAGTACAAGTGCACTGTGTGATGTCTGCAGGCTGGCTAGCACCAATTGTCATGTGCTATGTGTCAATCTTGGCTTTTTTCTTTCATTCCTCTACCCAGTTCTTTGCAATTAGGAAAGTTATACAAATGAATTTGTTCTGGATCTTAAAACTTAAATACATATGCTAGCCAGTTCTGCAAAGAAAGAGGAGGGAGAGGGGGAGGGAATATGAATGAATGACTGGAAAGGAGAAGAAGGGAAAGGGAAAGAACCTCCAAAATACTTATAACCAAGCATTGGCACAATGAGAGTGCTTTATTCATGGAGGAGGAAGAGTTTCCAGTGAGTTACTGATCATTTATTGAGTCATTTTTAACTGGCTCCTTACAATGCTATGAAGTTACCCATTGCCATTTAGAGTGATAGGCAAGTCCCTGACCAGTAAATCTGAGGCTGCCAATAATTATACTGCCTTAGGTTGTAAAGCTCAAAGCTGCCTGTCTCCTATAAACTCCTTCTGTGGGATTCCCAGGGATCATCCCTAGTTGCAACTAGGACTTTCTCAATTGTACTGCACCCCTCCTGAGCTTCAGGGGCTTCCATGTCAGTACTCCCAACCCAAACCCTAAGTGAGTATTGAGATCCACCTTCTCCTCATGGAAATGAGCTAGTGAAGAGGTAAGAGATGCTAATTAAGATCATTCCCAACTATTTTGTGAAAGACAAACTTCATTTTCCTCTTTTTGGTTATGTCAACATGCCAGGCATCACATCCCTATTCCTCAGAAGATTTACTTTTGGAGATATTCTTTGAGATTCCAAATAATCATGTATCACAGAATTTGCAACTTACCCTCTCCCCCAGTTCCCAACTTCAGCTTTCCTGGTCCTCATTACCCTACTTTTCTGTATTTCATCCCATAGTACTAATCACCTTCTAAACTACAGTATAATTTACTTATCTTTATTATCAAGCTCCCTCCACTAGAATATAAGCTACATAAAATCAGGAGTTTTAGTCTTTTGTGTTTATTGCTATACCCCTAACACCTAGAAAGTATCTAGAACATTGTAGGTATTCAATAAATATTATTTGAATAAAGATCCCAAAGGACCGTGAAACCCATTTTTTGCCTTTATTTAGAGATAATGAGATTAGAATGCTGTTTGTGACTTGCTGAAGGTCACACAAGTTTGCAGAGGTAAATGTAGAACTTGAACCTAGATATTCCTCTCAAGCCTGTGTCCTTTCCACCACCCCCTGCTGCTTTTGGCTGGTGGAGATGGGTTGGGGACTGGAGGCCATTGGTCCTAATCCATAAGAAGGGACTTTCTGAGTCCTGCCCAGAAATAGGCAGGTATAATGGACATCTTCTCTCAAAAAGACGCTGGCAGTTAGATGTGGCTGAAGCTTTTTGTTTCTTGGTCATATTAGCCAATTTTTGCTGCTAGGATTTTCTCCCTTTTTGAAGAATGCCCCCACATACATACACACAATTCCCCAGCCACCCTAAATCAGCACATAGCTCTGTCAGGAAAAGAGATATAACCTCAACCCCAACCTTCCTTGGTGCAGCTTGGGCAGAGGAACTGGTGATAGAATTATTGAGGTGCTAATGCCCCTCTTCTAAGCCATCCCATTGGAAAAAAAAAAAAAAAACACCATTATTTTGACCTTTGAACCATCCCAAGATACTATTTTTAGTGACTTTGGTTCTTGCCACTCCTAGTTACTTCAGATGATCACACAACCTAGCACTGTACCCCAAAACTGTACCCCAGCATCTGGACAGTCATGCCATGTGCTTTGCCCTACCTTGTACCACCCTCACCATCTCTAAGGGGCCAAGAAGGAGAATTGGAGAAACCAGGCAAGATTGAGCAAACTAACTGAGGAAGGTCAAGAGTTCTATATAAAAGGAAGAACTAGGAAACAGGAAGAGGACCAGGAAATAGGCAGGGCTTGACAGCCTGCCCTGCAGAGGCAAATTGTCTAGGGAATTGAATCAACTACATTAAAGTGTCATTAGAAAATATTAACTTTTTATCCACCAAGTACTATGTTCAAAACCTCTCTCACAAGGCCCAAAACTTCTCTCTTATAGGGCTATCATTTTTCAGTAGAAATACTCAAATTTAGTCGTTCAAATGTCATTGCTTAGAAATGATTTCTTACATGATGTTGGATTTCTAGAGAAAAATATGAGTCTTTCTGCCCATTAGATGCTGTTCATAAGAGAGAGAGACCAGGAATTAACAGTATGGTTCAGTTGGCTTCACAGGATTACCCAGCTAGTGTGTGGGTTCAGGAAGTGTCTCATTTGCAGGGAAAGAGTGATTAACACACCAGGTACTCCTCTGATTCTCCTGGGAGTTAGAGGAGGTAAAGCTCAAAGATTACATTTACAGACTATCATGAGCCAGCCCCTACCTAGAAACAAACCAAGTTTGTTTTTATCATTTCATCCTTCTCTAGCCCACAGGCTGGTCTTATTCCTGCCACCTTACATTCATTCATCTGAATCACTGTTGTGTTAGGCTCTGTGTTAGGTATGCACCAAGGAGGCAAAGAGGAGTCCTACACAACCTCTGTCTTTGAAGACCTCAAATGGTTCATAAAGATGTAAGTAGGTAAGCAAGTAATCAACAACTAATGGCAAAATTAATGCATGATAATAAAAATACACTGACATTAGGTTGTGTGCTCTTAATTCTGCTTTAGGAGCTCAAGCAGGCCTCTGAGAGGAGTTACCATTTGAGCTTCATGCCTTATTATTTCCCTTAAGGCCATCAGATTCCCAGATTCTCATCAATAAGCCCAAATAGGATATTCCCTCACCTAGGACTTTTTCTGTCTTTTTTTCCTTAGAAAGAAAGAGTGTGCTGGATCCTCTGACTCTAACTCAGCCATGTAGGAACACTATACGCATTTTTCTAAAAGTGGATTTATTATAGTATCTGAAAAGAGACTTCTGGGAAGTCCCTTGAGGTGCAGGAAATCCCATAGACCCTACTCTCATTACTACATAGAACCATCCAAGTTTAGACCTGAACTGACCTTCCAAATCAACTTATCCTGTTTATAGTTGATGGGCATCAAATCCTCAGGAGGCTAAAGGACTGCCCAAAGTCACTCAACTAACCATAGACAGAGTCGAGTCTAAGACCAGGCCACAGTTTTGCACTTTTAATGGTATTTTATGGGTCCCTCCAAGGAACACACATCTGTCAGTGTAGTGGAGTGAATAGGAATGGGCATGACACTAAAAAAAGGGGGTGATATGTTTCAGATATTACTGAAATCCTAGAGCTGGAAGGAACTCTAGAGGTCATCTAGCCTACCTCCCTCATTTTCTTGATGAAGAAAGAGAAGCCAGGGAACTTAATTTTTTCAACCAGAGGAGGTACTACCTTCTATAGTAACTTGTAAATGTATGTGATCATTTTTGGTTGTCACAATGACTAGTGAGTGATACTGGCATTTAATGGGCAGATGCCAGGGATGCTAAACATTGGAATGAATGGAACAGCCATACCCGATGAAGACTCACCCAGCCCCAGATGTCAATAGCACATTGAGAATTATGAGATTTACATGCCTTTGCTTAAAGCAAAAGAGGCTGTTAGGAGCTAGGAGGGGACTGGCTCTGTGGTAGTTTACAGAGCGGTAGTTCACTGTTGTGTGTGTGTGTGTGTGTGTGTGTATGTTTGGGGGTGGGTCATAAACCCCTCTGATAAAACAACTTCTTTGTGGAAACCTTCACATACACATGAACTTTGAACTTAATTTTGATTGGCCCATGAGCCCATTTAAGCCCATCCATGGACTCCAGGTTAATAACTCTGGCCTACAAAGACATAAAGGTAGAAGAAATTAAATATGTATGTATTTTCTCAAGGATAAAACTGCCTAATGGAATGAATAATAAATGTGTCTTTTTTTTTTCCTATCAAGTGGGCACGGTGCTATCCAGACTTTTAGACTGTCTTTTGTTCATTCATCAGGAGCCTTGGATTTTATCCATCTCTTGAAAATTATAGCTAATATTTCCTAGTGAGAGCCAACTGAACACTGAACCTGCTTCCAACAATTTCCTCCTCTTTCTTGCCCCTACAGGAGCAGGACAGAGGTGGGAGTGGACACATACTTCAAAGGATTCCTCTCCCTGAGCTCTGAAGTGTCTCTTCTAGCTGAGTGTTAAAAAGACCGCAGGTTTTAAATACTAGTCAAGCTATAAATCATACACTGTTTTAAAATTTTTCTAAGTGGGCAATTTCTGACTCATTAAATCAGCTAAATGGCAAAATGTTCCATTTCAGGATGCTGTATTCCTTCCAGTTGCAACAGGTCGTGGATTATGAGCCCTGTGTGGTGCTGTCAGAGAGAGGAGAGGAGGGCAGGGATGAAGGCAGAGGGGAGGGCAGGGATGAAGGCGGAGGGGAGGACTGAGAAGAGGCGAGAAAGGGTGGACAGCTGGCTACCATTCTGTGAGAAAAGACTTAGAGTCACATGTAAAAGGGCCACACTGACATTTCAGACACTCTTCAAGAGCTTTACCTATGTCTCATTTATAGCTGACAGAACCCCAGAACCCTGGGGCATGTTTTCTTGTCCATTTTACTAATGAAGAAACTGAGAAAGTAAGTGAGAGAGATTAAGTAACTTTTTCAGTTAAGTCAAAATTCAAACTCAGGCGTGTGTGACTCCTAGGCCAAGTTCTCCCCACCCCAGTGCTTCCCAGACACCCAGCTAGTTTGTGTAAATGAGTGAATGCAGCCAACAATGCTTTCTTTTTTTTCCTTCCAAGTTTTTATTTAAATTCCAGTTAATATACAGTGTAGTATTAGTTTCAGGTGTAGGCTTTAGTAATTCATCACTTACATACAACACCCAGTGCTCATTATAACATGTGCCCTCAATACCTATCACCCTTTCAACTCATCTCCCCAACCCCCCGGCCCACCTCCCCTCCAGCAACCCTCAGTATGTTCTCTATAGTTAAGAGTCTGTTTTTTGGTTTGCCTCCCTTTTTTCCCCCCTATGTTCATCTGTTACATTTTTTAAACTCCACATATGAGTGAAATCATACGGTATTTGTCTTTCTCTGACTTACTTCATTTAACATAATACTCTCTGGCTCCAATCACGCTGTTACAAATGGCAAGATTTCATTCTTTTTTATTCAGCCAACAAAGCTTTCAAACAGCTAAAATTCTCTGTGCAGCAAGTGCCTCCATAGTGTCAAATTATAGCAGCCTCTCCAGCTACAGGACCCTTCTCAAGTTGCCCTAGGTTGTTCCAGGATGCTGAGGACAAGGCTGCAGATGTTAATTTAGCTTTTCTGATGATCTGTGCTTCTGTCAAGACCAAATGGAATCCTGTCAAGACAACATCTCCTGGGCTTTCTCGTGACTTTGAATCTTTCCTTCTCAATTGATGGGAGAGACCAAGGCCTCTGCTAAACGCACAGTGCCTGGGAATGGCAGCCCCTAAGAACTCCCCAGACCTGGCCTGGACACATCAAAAGGGAGTTTGCAGGGGCACCTACCTGGCTCTGTCAGTGGAGCATGCAACTTTTGATCTCAGGGTTGTAAGTTTGAGCCCCACAATGGGTGTAGAGATTACTTAAAATTAAATCTTTTTTTTAAAGGGGTTTGGATTTTGCATCTACTTTCACAGGGTGGGCTTCCACTTAGCTGGTGGCTTAGTTTTATCCCCCAAAGTTCTTTTCCTGCTCCCCTTGGAGATTTGTTTTTCCCTGAGTTCAGCCAAATACAGTGTGTACTGATAGGCAAGAGGTCCCTTTCCACTGCCTCCTGTGGTGGAGTTGTATTAATGCTGAACAAATGACTCCCTTCCCACTGCGATAGTCCTTACGGTTCCCTCAGGTAACTAGGATCTGATTAACTGAATACCTTGTTTCTAAGAGGTGATCTTTCTGAAGGTACCATTTGTCAACCAGAATAAGACACATCCCCATACTCTGCTAAGTGTGAGTTTCCACCCTTCTACCCACCCCTGACCCATTTCCAACAAAGTTGATGGAGGAGCTTACCTCTACGACAGTCTCTGAGTGAAATTCTACTGCCTTTCAGGCAGGGCATTCACAGCCTCTCCTGTTCTGAACTTGTTGAGAAATATCTCGTCAAAGAGAAGTAGTGAGATAAAAATCTTTTTCATTTGCTTCTCTGAGTGTCCTCTTCTTATGCCTGAAACTATTGGTTCCAAGTTGGTGCTTGATTTTCCTACTTCCAACAGTAAGAACCACAAATATTCAGTCAGACTCTGAAAATGGTCTTAGAATTCCAGTGTCAGGTATAGAGCCTGAAGACTGTTGAGAGTCCTATCATTTGAGGATTTTCATGCTGGAATTAGGTCTTTTAAAGGGGAAATGGAAAGAGCACTAGACCACAAGTCAGGAGACCAAAAGCTTAGTCAGACTCAACTTAACTGCCCCTATTACCCATGTCACTTTCTCATCCAGTTTCCACAACTGTGAAGTTCTACACTTAGATATTCTCTAAAGCAGTGCTGTCTACTAGAAATATAATAGGAGCCACATAAGTAATTTTAAATTTTTTAGTAGCTGCATTAAAACTAGGAAAAATAAACAGATGAAATTAATTTTCATAATATATTTTATTTAACCTAATGTATCCAAAATAATATTATGTTATATATTTCATGTTCTTTTTGCATGCTAAGTTTTTGAAATCCAATGTGTATTTTACACAAAGAGTGCATCTTAGTTCAGACTAGACAGACACATTTCAAATGTTCAATGCGGCCACATGTGGCTAATACCTACTATATTGGACAATGCAGTTTTAAAGTCTTTTCTGGCTGTTAATTTTTTAATCTGCCTCAGTTCTTTATTTGAAACTCTCAAGGTCAGATGCATAATTCAGAATTTTTCATATTTTAAAAGGTAATACAATATTTATCATATATTATGTAATACCCCTAGGGGTTCTAGAGCAGCACTCCATGATCAAATAAATATTTCTATAGTATGACAGTTCACACTAAATGAGATAAAGACAATAAATAGCATCATGTGGGTTGGATGTTGCTGCCTAGTGAGTTAAATAAAAAAACTCAATTTTCACAGGGTTTTACCTTTTGAAATTATAGATAAAGGATTGTACATCTCTACCATGAAAACTGTGTACACTTAGGTTCAGCATTTAGTTTTATTTATCAAAAAGCAGCCCAGCATTAATATGGCAATGTAGTTGTCCATTTGCTGGCCATGGACTTGGCATGATGTTTGAATCTTCTCCCTTGTTTTGAATCTCCTTAGTGACAGCTGTCTCCAACAAGCATAAAAAGTGATCCATGGTGGGGCACCTGGGTGGCTCAGTCGTTAAGCGTCTGCCTTCGGCTCAGGTCACGATCCCAGGGTCCTGGGATCGAGCCCCACATTGGGCTCTCTGCTCAGCGGGAAGCCTGCTTCTCCCTCTCCCACTCCCCCTACTTGTGTTCCCTCTCTCGCTCTGTCAAATAAATAAATAAAATTTTAAAAAAAAAAGTGATCCATGGGGCTTAGACTTAGAATTGCCAGATAAAATACAGGATGCTCAGTTACATTTGAATTTCAGATAATCATTAAACAATTTTTTTAGTATAAGTATGTCCCACACAATATTTGAATTTCAGACAAACTGACCTGAGCATCCTACATTCTTTTTTTTTTTTTTAAGATTTTATTCATTTATTTGACAGAGAGCATAAGCAGGGGGAACAGCAGGCAGAGGGAGAGGGAGAAGCAGACCTTCCACTGAGCAGGGAGCCCGATGCGGGGATCGAACCCAGGACCCCAGGATCATGACCTGAGCCGAAGGCAGACACTTTACCAGCTAAGCCACCCAGACGCCCCTCCTATATGCTTTGATACTAACTCTAGCCAGTTAAAAGCTGCTTCAGCAAGTAGAGCGATGCTTCTTATGGACCATGTAAGGTAGTGTGAGGGAAGACTGACTTTCTCATCGTGCACAACATGTACTCAGAGAAACTATTCAAAGCAGCCTTGGATAGTAAGGAGAATGGAAACATGAGTGTTTTAATTTCAGAATCCAAAAAATTAAGAATGACAAAGAATTCATGTGGAGTTTTCAATCCTCATGGCATAGGTCAGTGCAGGGGGAACTTTGATGAGCCAAAGGCTAATCTGACCAATGTTCTTAATTGACAATCTTAAAACTCTTAAGAACCTTGTCATATCATAGGCCACAAGCCAATCATGTGACCCCTGATTTGAGGTCTTCTTAATTTCCACCAAGGATTCCAGAAAGAAAACCAGGGAGAGTTTTAAATTAGGAACAATCTGGTTTGTGTTTTGTTTTTGTTTTTTTTTAATGGGGGGAGGGATTTGTTGAGAGCATAACTCCCTGTCTGAATGCCTCAGAAATGAAGAGGTGCCAAGAGGAAGTGCTGCTTTAAGAACCATCTGGCTTGCCCAGGTGCAGGGATGGGGAGGCTCGAAGACTATGTCAGAAATGGGCCTCAGCTCCTGTAAACAGCATCATTCCCAGAACTCCCTGCCAAGTTGGGTACTTTGTCTCTCAAAGAGAGTCAGCAGAAGCAGGTGGCAAATTTGACAGACTAAGGAGAGGATAGCATGGTATCCACTGATTCAGCGGGGTGCACTCAGGATCCCTCGAACTTTAGTGGCATCCTTTCCAATAACTTGTAAAAGTGCTGGATCAACAGCAGTGACCTGACGGAGGAACAGTTCCAGATTAAAAGAGACTAAAGGGACATGACAAGGAAATGTGCTACATGATCTTGGATTATACACTGGATCAGAAAAAAAAAAAAGTAGTTATAAAGGACATTATTGAGACAACTGGTGAAATTTGAAATATAAGTCATTTATTAGATGGTAGTTTTGTCATTGTTAAAATTCCTGATCATAATTGTACTGTGGATATATAAAAGAATGCCTTTGTCTCTAGTTTTTAAGGGTAAAGGTGATTTTTATGGTTTCAAATCATTCAGAAAAAAAGTACACATGTATGTACACATAGAAATGTGGCAAAAGTTAACTGTTGGTAAATCTGTGGGAGGGGTACAGAAGTTCATTATATTATTCTTGTAACTTAGTAAGAATTTTTTAATAAAAGAAGGAGAAAAGAATGGCAGTCTGACATAATCCAACAACAGATGTTCCAAAGGAATACCAGGGGAGAAGTTGAGGGCCCCTGCCTCCCTGAATCAGGAGCTACCAGAATTAGATTAGCTTTAGACTCTCTGCCCTTTAACTTCCCTGATACTCAGTTTCAGAGGCAGTGTGGTATAGTGATAAGAACCCACACATCAGACACAGTCAGCCCTGCTGCCTTCAGTCAGGCACGGCACTGTCCTCACTGTTTAACTTTGCTGAGCCTCAGTTTCTTAATCTGTAAAATGGGGGGGTACTATAACTTACCTCTCAGCCTTGCTCTTAGGATTGGAGATGATGTTTGCAAAGCACCTGGCTGAGTGTCTGGCATGTAATAGATATTCCCCCAAAATTAAATACGTCTTTGTTTCCACAGAAGAGACCATGGCCTCCTGGGTCCACAATCTTTATTTTCATCAGGAACAGAAAACAGCAGTCTGTCACCAAGTCTTTGGACCTGAAACTCAGTCTCTGCCCCATTTGAAACTCTCTAATTGCAAACACCAGTGGAAAGCCTATTCATTTAACTGCTCTGAGCAGTGTTTCCAAGCATGATTGGTTTCCTAGCAGGCATAATCACTTCGTACAAAACCACTGCAAACCTTTTCACTTTGCTTTTGAAAATCTTTTCTTTCCCAACTGCCATACAGCATGAAAAGCAGGATCAGGTTATCATCTTAAAGGTTTGAAAAGGATGAAATTAACTCTGGACTTTAACCTCGAGACAAATGACCTCACAAGACATGGGAGGTAAAAGTAATAAGAAAAGTAGTCTGGGGCTGTGAGTGAATGGCAATGACGCTGAACTAGAAATCAAAAGACTAGGATTAGAAATGCTGGCTCTGCCATTTACTAGCTGGTAGTTTTAAAGCAAGCCACTCTGAGCCTATTGCCTTTTTGTGAAATGGGGATGCTAAGGCTTCACATAGTTGGTGGATTAATCAAATGTGACAAAGTATGTGAGAGGCCCTTGGTAAACTGTAAAGGGCTTGCTATTCAAAGTGTAGTTCAGCATTCAGCATCGATGCCAGAGACAGATATGCAGACTCTCAGGCCTTCCCCTAGACCTACTGAATCAGAATTTACGTTTTTGTTTGTTTGTTTGTTTGTTTTTTAAGATTTTATTTATGTATTTGACAGAGAGAGACACAGTGAGAGAGGGAACACAAGCAGGGGGAGTGGGAGAGGGAGAAGCAGGCTTCCTGACGAGCAGGGATCCCCATGTGGGGCTTGATCCCAGGACTCTGGGATCATGACCTGAGCCGAAGGCAGATGCTTAACGACTGAGCCACCCAGGTGCCCCAGAATTTACGTTTTAACAGTATTCCCAAGGCATCTGTATGCCCAGGAGAGTTTGAGAAGCCAGGTAAAACACCACCCTTGAGTTGATTCTTAAGGTGGTTCCTTTAACGAGGCCTGAGGGGGCTTACTGTAAAACTAGACCCTTCCCAATGGCCTAAAGATTGCTGAACCACAGGAGCCACTTGATAGTTCAGTGTTTTGCCTATTCAGGCTATAAAGTATGTCTTGCAAGCTTCTGGCAAACCAGCATACTCTCTAGTGAACATTAAAAACACAGCATTCTTCTTTGGAAAAATGTCTGTTCATGTCTTCTGCCCATTTCTTGATTGGATTCTTTGTTCTTTGGGTGTTGAGTTTGATGAGTTCTTTATAGATTTTGGATACTAGCCCTTTATCTGATATGTCATTTGCAAATATCTTCTCCCATTCTGTCGGTTGTCTTTTGGTTTTGTTGACTGTGTCCTTTGCTTTGCAAAAGCTTTTTATCTTGATGAAGTCCCAATAGTTCATTTTTGCCCTTGCTTCCCTTGCCTTTGGCGATGTTTTTAGGAAGAAGTTGCTTCGGCTGAGGTCAAAGAGGTTGCTGCCTGTGTTCTCCTTTAGGATTTTGATGGACTCCTGTCTCACATTGAGGTCTTTCAACCATTTGGAGTCTATTTTTGTGTGTGGTGTAAGGAAATGGTCCAGTTTCATTCTTCTGCATGTGTCTATCCAATTTTCCCAACACCATTTGTTGAAGAGACTGTCTTTGTTCCATTGGACATTGTTTCCTGCTTTGTCGAAGATTAGTTGACCATAGAGTTGTGGGTCCATTTCTGGGCTCTCTATTCTGTTCCATTGATATACAATGGAATATTATGCAGCCATCAAAAGGAATGAGATCTTGCCATTTGCAATGACGTGGATGGAACTGGAGGGTATTATGTTGAGTGAAATAAGTCAAAAAGAGAAAGACATGTATCATATGATCTCACTGATATGAGGAATTCTTAATCGCAGGAAACAAACTGAGTGTTGTTGGAGTGGGGGGTGGGGTGGGAGGGATGGGGCGACTGGGTGATAGACACTGGGGAGGGTATGTGCTCTGGTAAGCGCTGTGAATTGTGCAAGACTGTTGAATCTCAGATCTGTACCTCTGAAACAAATAATGCAATATATGTTAAGAAAAAAAAAAGAAGAAGAAGAAGGTAGCAGGAGGGGAAGAATGAAGCAGGGGAAATCGGAGGCGTAGACGAACCATGAGAGACGATGGACTCTGAAAAACAAACAGGGTTCTAGAGGGGAGGGGGGTGGGAGGATGGGTTAGCCTGGTGGTGGGTATTGAGGAGGGCACATTCTGCATGGAGCACTGGGTGTAGTGCACAAACAATGAATCATGGAACACTTCATCTAAAACTAATGTTGTAATGTATGGGGATTAACATAAGAATAAAAAAATAAATTAAAAAAAAAAAAACACAGCATTCTGACACAGCACAGAAAGGCTAAGCTCGTGGAGGAAGTCCTCTATGTTACCCCCACCATCACCTCTGAGTAGACAAGTGTCAGCTTTGAGTTTGCGGATACCTGTTATTCCCAAATCCTGCTTTTGGCCTAGAGATCACCATGTCCATTGTGAGGCCATCCTGGCTTTGCTAGGGAAGGAATTTAAGAACTTAACCCAAGGTCAGCTGCAAGTAGGAATTAGGACTATCTGTTCAGGCTTCCTTTGCTGCCAGAGGTTGAAGGTGGTGATGACCTCAAATAACCTCTGCTCACCCTTATGGTGGATTAAGGGAAAAGGCCCTGGAGGTTTGAAAAGATGCAAACTCCACAATTCTTTTCATCTGCCTTACTTTGAGCCAAGGTTTAGCTAAGTCAGAACCCTCAAGGGTAAGAACTGCTGGGCCTTTATCCTGGTTCTCAGCACTTAGCTCAGTAGCTGGGCATGGTAAATTGCTGCCTGATGAAGACTTTAGTGTGATGATTTGTAGATATTAGGTGTTCAATAAATACCTGTTGGTTGATTGCCTAGGCCAGGATGACTTTCCTGTTAGGTACCTATATGCACAGAGCCCAGAACCTGTGAGCCCTTCAAGGGTCTGTGAAAATGTTTCAGACCTGAAGATCAACAGCAGAATTAATGACTCCAAAATACAGAAAGAAAACTACAAAGTAACCATTAAAATGTGTAATTATTTAATAAATAATATCGTATCAGCTAGTCAAGTGCAACTTGACCCTTAGAGTTATGTATAAATTATATTAAATTGTGGGATATAGGTATATTTTAACATGTTAAATGTGGTGTGGGGAGAGCCTCCAGAAGTTCATGTCTAGGATCTAAGAAGGACTTAAAACAGCCCTGGCCATAGCAATCTGGTGGTGTAACCCCCAGCCCTCCCCTGCTAGAGAGTCTGGAGTGGGATAGATGAGCTACTGCTTTTCTAAAGGAACTGAGGCAGGCTCAAAGGTAAGAATCTATGACAGTGGCAAAGAAATGGCAGCAAAAATCAGGGAAGCCAAGATATTTGAAAAACTATAAGATTTTTACCCTGTCCCTAGATAATTTTCCTTGTGTATTTTTGTTTTTGTTTTTTGAGTAAAGCAATAGAAGTTTATTAAGTGTTCCTTGTGTATTTTTGTACAATCTTTTGTAAGGATATAATTTTCTGCTACTTGTCTTATTGTCCTTATTAGTATTGATTAATGGCATGTCCTATATACTGTGATTTCCATTTATTTCCTTAATCACATGCTGTAGAGTTTGGGGTAGGCTGATTATAGAGGAAAAGTGGGAATCAGATTGTTATCAGTCTTTACCATTTCCCTGTCCCCCTCAAGAAAATATTTTTTTTTAAGTTTCTATTAAGTTACTAATCTAGGTAATGTACAGAACTAAGTGGGAAACATAGTCTCATTGCCCTGAGAGGCCCAATTTAATAAACATTCCTGCAGACAGGAGTAAAGGGATCTATATCAGTTAGCTTTTGCTGCATAACAAACCCCTTGAACTTAGTGGCTTAAAACAACCATCATTTATTTAGATCACAATTCTATAGGTCAGCTTTATAGGCTGGACTGACTCATGCCTTTGTACTCAGCTTCCAAGTGAGTTTAGAAGTCTGGCTAATCTAGGACGGCTTCAGCAGGCTAGATCAAGCATGTTCACTTGGAGGCTGAGCAGGTGTCCAAGAGAACAAACATATATAGAAATGTATAGACCTTTTGAAGTCCAAACTCAGAGCTGACATACTGTCACTTTCACCACATTCTGTTGGCCAAAGCAAGTCACACAGCCAGCCCAGATTAAAGGGGTGGGAAAACAAACGTAACCTCTTGATAAGAAGAACTTCAAAGTCAAATACAAGGGGCATAAATACTGTGAAGGGAAGAACTGCAGCCATTTTTACAGTCTATCAGAATCACAACAAAAGTAATATGGCCCTGAAGGAAATCAGTAAGTACAAGGGTTAGAGTGCCAGGGCAAAAGAAGAGAAGGTGGGGGTCAGAGGGTTCCCATATTTAAATGTAGTCAGACCAAAGGGGGGAATAATGAGGGCCCAAGCCTGGTCATTCCACTAGAGCTTGCAAAATTGACTTTAATGGGGAAATGAATGCCCACTTTAAGCAAGGTGTGTGTGGTGTGGTTCGCCAAACAGCTGTGCTTCAAAGATGTGCAGAGATCTGCATAGAGATGTGCATAGCATCAGATAAAAATTAACCTTGCAGTAGACACCACAGAAGCTGGGAACAACCCTGGCTGACTAAGCGTCTTTCTCTGTGCCCTGTAACCAGGGACAGAGAGGTTTCGCTTAAATGGGAACTGTTAATCACATGGCTAAGAAAGTGGTGGGCAGAGATAGCACTTCTAGGCAGAAGCACAGGAACAGTTGACACACCGGGTAGTGATGGAGAGGACTGCTACCACAAGAAGTAGAGGGCTGGTTCAGGGTAGCTCTGCTCCTGGCTCTGACACTAACTAGCTCTGTGACATTGCCCAAGTCACTTTCCTTTCTGGGCTTTGGTTACCGTCTCCACCAAATAAAGAGTGGCCTTTGGTCATCTCTATGGTTCCTTCCAATACTAGGATTAGGATTATTGGGCTGACTACCTCAACACATAATGGCTCATCCCAAGAAGCTGTACAGGTGGAGAGAGTGTTTTCAGATCATTTTAATCCTGGGCTCTACCTGAGTTTTCCTGGCCATGGGCCTTTCTGCCAAACCTAATTTTAAAACCTTTCTTTGAAATAAGGGAGTAGTTACACAAGAATCACGCGGGACTCTACAAAGATTTAGAAGTCTTTCCTTCACTGGGTTTCCCAGTGGCATTTTAGGCCACATAGGGCTCCATACTAGAGTCCAAAGATTCAATATGCAGTCCTGTTTATGTTTTCCCCACCCCTGCAGCAATCCATATATGTTAACACATTCATATTGTTGCTTACATCCTTGCATAAACTCCTCCTACCTGACATGCTTAAAAAAACGTGCTTTGACTTGGCATTTTAATTCACTGATAAATTGGGTCACCAAGAAGTCTTCACACAGTACCTGGCACCAGTTAGCCAATATACACTTGTTCAACTATTATGCGTTTCCATCATCATTTCATTTTTTTCCCTACTTGGTTGTGAAGTTAAGATTGTGTTTACTGTTGGGCGCCTGGGTGACTCAGATGGTTAAGCGTCTGCCTTCGGCTCAGGTCATGAAACCAGGGTCCTGGGATCCAGCCCCACGTCGGGCTCCCTGCTCCTTGGGAGCCTGCTTCTCCCTCTGCCTCTCTCTCTCTCTCTCTCATGAATAAATGAATAAAACCTTTAAAAAACAAAAAAAAAGATCGTGTTTACTGTCTCCATCTCCATTCAGCCTTTTTATAAAGGGTGAAGTATTGTAGCATTATTTGTAATAGTGAAAAGTGGGACATCTTAAGTGCCCATAAAGGGAGGAATGGTTTAATAAATAGGGCACGGCTATTCAAGGGCAACCCAGCAGTTAAAAGGAACAAGGTTCCTTGATATTAACATGGAACATTTTCCAAAAGATATGCCTGAACAATGTTATAATGTGGTGTTATTTTTAGAAAGATCAACCTAAACTATGTAGGTAGGTGTAGATATGTGTGAATGAGGCAAGGTCTCTCAGGAAGGACACATAAATAGGTACCCAGTTTTCTCTGGGCAGCAGAGTAGATAGGGATATGGAGAGTAACAAGAATGTTTGCTTTACCTGCATTACTTAGATTGTTAACATTTAAAATATAAGTGGAGGGGCGCCTGGGTGGCTCAGTCATTGGGCGTCTGCCTTCGGCTCAGGTCATGATTCCAGAGACCTGGGATCGAGCCCCGCATCGGGCTCCCTGCTCGGCCAGGAGCCTGCTTCTCCCTCTCCCACTCCCCCTGCTTGTGTTCCCTCTCTACCTGTCTCTCTCTCTCTGTCAAATAAATAAAATAAAATCTTTAAAAAAAATAAAAAATAAAAAATAAAATAAAATAAAATAAAATATAAGTGGAATCTAAAAAAAAAAAATAAGTAAAAAGCAAAATCAGACCCTCCTTTTCTACTAGTTTTTGCAAGAACATTTAAATCACTTTGTCTTTTATGCTCCACCTGTCTTAATTCCTGTTTTGTCTTCTAATTTGCTAATTACTGAATCACTGTCTAAGGTTTATTCAGTGTGTTTTTTGTTTCAATGAACATATATTTAATAACCAATATTTTAATTGGTAAATTTTCTTATTGTCTCATTTTTGCATTCTTTGTCTTATAATTTCCCTGTTTTTCAAGTGAAAGATACTACATTTATCTTCTAAGCATCATTAAACATATTTTTTTTTTAAGATTTTGAGAGAGAAAGAGAGCATGAGTTGGGGGCGGGGTAGGCAGAGGGAAAAGCAGACTCCCTGCTGAGCAGGAAGCCTGACACTGGGATCATGCCCTGAGCCAAAAGTAGATGCTTTAACCCACTGAGCCACCCAGGCAGCCCCTAAACATATTTATTTTAAGATCTTTGTTAGACTGTCCCCTAAAGTATATTTCATCTAGAACAGCACTACCTAATAGAACTTTCTACAGTGAGGAAAATGATCTGTATCTCAACTGTCCCATATGGTAAGCCATTACTCACATGAGAGTTGAGCACTTGAATTTTATTTGATTTTAGTTACTTTTTATTTAAATTTAAATAATCCATGTGGCTAGTGGCTACCATAATAGATAACATAGATCTAGAATAAATTTAAAATCTAATTGCTGTTTTGGGTATTTGGTTTCCTCATATGTTTTGGAATTTTGCGGCTCATTTTAAGTGGGAGATAGTTCTCTTTGTGTGTTTTCCTCCTTTCCTATTTAGTGGTTTTCAGTACTCTCCACCAGGCCACTAGTCTAGAACTATACCTTGAAGTGGTGCATTGAAACTTTTGCTAAAGAGAGAGATGGTGAATGTTCAAAGATCTATGGGTAGCTTGGTCAGTTGCTGATTAGGCCAAGACTGTTCTTCTTCCCTGGACTTTCTACCTGCTAAAAGCTGTAGCCCAAGCAGCAGCTAGCAATGACACACTTTTTTACTCTACTTTCACAAGCAGAAGAGCCTCCCTTCCCACTGAACCCCTGACCTCAAGCTATGAGCCTGGTTCCCATCCCTAGCTTTTCTGAGTGCCATTAGACCCTTCTTCCTGCCAGAGTTAGGCTACCATCTCTGCCTGCCTGCCTCCAGACTAGATGCCCAGCTGCACTGTGGCTTCAGCCCTCCTCTGCTTTACCTTTCTGTTCTATTTCTGGCCCATGGATATGTTATGTCTTGTTTTTGAGTCTGTGTCTTTTTAGTTTTCTATTTTTGTATTATAACTGGCATTGCTCTGTGCTTGGCCAAGAGATAAAAAGGGGATACATCAAAACTTAAAGCTGTCTTGGCCAGTGGGATCTCCTTTGATAACATTTCTAATCCAAACACACAAGACTTTTTCACTCCTACATTCCCCAAGTATTTAGTCACATGTATGAAAGAATACAGTATAGTAGGCTCTCATTAAATATTTGTTGAATATATGAAATATCAAATTCTAAAGACAAATATTAGTAAAATCCCACAGCTTTCAATAAACCCCTTCTATGTTATCTTAATAAGATGATACAGTGTGTTCAAACTCTCTTCTGCTGAGCCACACAGGCCCCCAGAAACAAGGCAAACACATAATTTATATCCTAAACCAGATGCTTTTGAGAGTGAAAGAGAATGTTCTTAATAATTACCCCAGAATAGCAGGCTTAAATTGAGACTATGCCAAGCAAACCAGAATGAGTGGTTACTTTATCCCATGGCTAACTAATTGGTGTTTAGTTTCATGAGATCCCCACATACAGTCCAGTGTCATCTTCCTTTTGCTCACTTCTCTGTTGATATTCCATGTGAGGGACTGCAGCAGTGATTTTATACCCTCTTTCTCTGGCCCCCTTCTTCCCTTCTTCTCCAAAAAGAGTCAATCTTTTAAAAACTTCAGTGTCCAAAATAGGGAACTAAAATCATTTTTCTGGATCTCTCCCTCTCTTACTAACTCCCCCAAATCACTGAAGTAATCCATTCTATACAACACTCAGACAAAACCCCACATATTCGGATTCCTCTTGAACCACTCTCCTTAACAACCCTCATGGGTCTTGGTTTCCTTTCAACAAAGCCATCATCATTCCCAGTGGTCTGCTCCAGACCATCTGTGACTTTGATCAGCCCTTGCCTGACCTAGTTCATTTAGTCATTTAACAACATGTCAGGCAGGGCGCCTGGGTGCCTCAGTCCTTAAGCGTCTGCCTTTGGCTCAGGTCATTATCCCAGGGTCCTGGGATTGAGCCCTGCATTGGGCTCCCTGCTCAGTGGGAAGCCTGCTTCTCCCTCTCCGACTCCCCCTGCTTGTGTTCCTTCTCTTGCTGTGTCTCTCTCTGTCAAATAAATAAATAAAATCTTAAAAAAAAAAAAAAAATGTCAGGCATTCTCCTCCAAGACCAGTTGGCTCTAATTCTAAAAGTGGGAGTTAAGCTATGGTGCTGTAAAGCAATATACCTGGTGTTGAGGTTATCTGATACTGTGTAACAAACCAGCTTAAAATTTGACAGCTTCAAACAATAACCATTTTATTATATCTCATGGTTTAATAGGTCAGGAAGTAGAGGGCAGGGATCAGCTGGGTGATTCTTCTGCTACATGTGGCACATTGACTGTGAAAGCTTGGTAGGATTCAGCGGGCAGGTGAGTTGGTCTGGAGGATGTAGGACAATTTTGCTTACATATCTTAGCAGGAACAGCTGAAAGGCTGAACTCTACTGGTACTGCCTGTCAACTGGAGTACCCACAACGCAAGCTCTCTCTCTTGCACAGCAGTCGCGGGGCAGGGGGTTTTCTTACATACAAGCTCAAGTTTCCCAGTGAGACTGTCCCAAGATAAGGCAAAAGCTGCAAAGCTTCTTATGACCCAGCCTTGGAGGTCCCAGGAATCACTTAAATTGCATTCTGTTGGTTAAGCAAGTCACTAAGGCAGATTCAGATTTAAGTGGGAGGGAAACTAGACACCCCCCTCAATGGGAGGAATAGCAGAAAATTTGTGGTCATCTTGAATTTACTACACTTGGCTTTTTAATGATCCTGAAAGGGACTCCCAGATGTGATCCACATGTTCCTACCTCTATCAGCCTAGGGCCACAATAGGACAGCTGCAAGAGGAACAAAGCAGTAGTGAAACCTCTGACCCTTGGCCACTAAACAGTCTTGAACATACCTGTATATCCAGTGAACACACATAGGTCACTAGATCCCCACTACCTTAGTAACCAAAAAAGTTTCTCTTCTCAGGAAAGCAGGAAACAATAAATATGAGAAGGATTGCATTTGATTCATGTAGACTCTGTTATCTGCTTCTCTGACCCTGTGTTTTTCTTAGATTTTCATCTAGTTAGTACCCACATTTGAGTATTCTCTATTTTTTCAGTTCTAGCATTGAATTCTATGCACTTGTTTACTTTAAAATAAGCAGGGAGGCTGGACAAGTAAGAGACTCCGATCCCACAAAAGTCCTGCTTCACTGCCACTGGAACTGTCACTGACAAGAAGGTTCTTGGTATTTTTAATAATTCATCTGTTCCTGGGGTGCCTGGGTGGCTCAATTAGTTGAGCATCTGACTCTTGGTTTTGGCCCAAGTCATGATCAAGTGGATAATGGGATCAAGCCCTTCATCTTCCTCAGGCTGCACGCTCAGCAGGGAGTCTGCTAGAAGATTCTCTCTCTCCGCCTGCCCCTCCCCTACTTTGTGTTTTCTCTTTCTCTCTCTCTCTCTCAAATAAATAAATCTGTCTTTAAAAAATGATAATAATTCACCTGTTCCAGATAGTTTTTTTTTTTAAAGATTTTATTTATTTATTTGACAGAGAGAGACACAGCAAGAGAGGGAACACAAGCAGGGGGAGTAGGAGAGGGAGAAGCAGGCTTCCCACAGAGCAGGGAGCCCGATGCGGGGCTTGATCCCAGGACCCTAGGATCATGACCTGAGCCGAAGGCAGATGCTTAACGACTGAGCCACCCAGGCGCCCTCCAGATAGTTTTATATAGTGAGGTTCAGGAGATAATAAGCAGATCACTGATAAAGAATATGGATTAAAATTCCCCTAAAGCCTTATTTATAAAGTCTTTTTTTTTTTTTTAAGATATTTTTTATTTATTTGACAGAGACAGACTCAGCGAGAGAGGGAACACATGCAGGGGGAGTGGGAGAGGAGAAGCAGGCTTCCCACTGAGCAGGGAGCCCGATGAGGGACTCGATCCCAGGACCCTGGGATCATGACCTGGGCCGAAGGCAAACACTTAACGACTGAGCCACCCAGGCACCCTATAAAGTCTTTTTAGACGCAGATCAAAGCTGAGTATATTTATGAGTTTGAGTGACCTCAGTCAATGATTCCATTAACCCCATAAAGAAACTGTTAAAACACCATGAAGTATTCAGGTGTATAATACAATATACAATACAATATGTCACATGTATTTACTCCCTGAACAAGCCACTGACAAATGTGATTTTATTGAATCCCCACTTCCCTGAGTTGCATGGAAGTTAATAGAGTTACTTCTAGCCAGTTCACTCTGTTTGCCAAATTATTTTTATTTGCTCCTTTTATGGAATGACTGATCATCGTTGGGAGAAGCTACATTGAAATCTTGATGTAATGTTGATAGCAGATTATAATAAAATGATTGCTGTGACAGAAGATATGCTAATAAAATTTCAAAACAACTTCCCAGTCTAAGATATGCTCATTGCCTAAAAGAAATAGATTCTGGGTGGCACCTGGATGGCTCAGTCATTAGGCGTCTGCCTTCGGCTCAAGTCATAATCCTGGGGTCCTGGGGTCGAGCCCCGCATTGGGCTCCCTGCTCCGTGGGAGGCCTGCTTCTCCCTCTCCCACTCCCCCTGCTTGTGTGCTCTCTCTCTCGCTGTGTCTCTCTCTGTCAAATAAATAAACAAAATCTTTAAAAAAAAAAAATAGATTCTGGCTACAGTTGTAAATTTTGCCCTTGAAATCCAAAGAATTTTAGTTAGGGCTTCTCTCAGATCAGTAAACCAAACAGACTGTAAATCAAAAAGTACAAATCAATAATCTGTTGAACTTTGTTGAACACAGATAATCACTTAGGTTCCACAGCAAGCAATTTCAGGTGAGCTAAATGGAGAATTTTGCTGCTGTGGCATGAAAGTCAGAAAAGTGCTTAATGTTCCGGGCATCATCCCTCACTCACAGGGGAGGCTTAGGCTGGGTTCGGAACGATGGACCTAGAGGCCCTAAGATGGGAACAATTTAAGTAACATTTTATTCCAGCCCCAGGAGAGAAGGGAGAATTATGTGAAATGGTTGATTAGAAAATAGCAATTGTTTCTTGCGCCCATATTAGCAGTGGTGCCCCTCACAATCAAATGTGTATGCAGGGCAGTTCATGAAGGTTGGACCTCTCTCCCTAAAATGATTATTCCTAGTTCTTCCAAAACTGTGCTATAATAGATTAGCAGCATTCTGATACACTTAATTTAGCAAAACCCTGCTACATCTGAAGTGCCAGGAGGTAAAAAATTTAAAAAAAAATAAAAGAAAAACTTAAGCCTCTCCCCTACCCAGAGAACATTTCTACCCAGAATCAAGAAATCAGACTAAATTTGATGTGGCTTAGTTGTTTATAAAAAGAATCTGATGCCATTCAAATGCCTTGTGTTCTCCAAGGTGGGTACATTGAAGTTCTTTGTGTAAAGAATGTTTGCTAAAATCTACTTGTAGTGAGTGCATTTGCAGCAGCCCTAATCCCTGTGGCCATGGCTATTCCTTTATTTTAGGGGAAATCACATGAAACACACCAGTCTCTAACTGTATGATCACACATCCCTGGGGAGGAGGCACTGAGTGCTTACATATAGTAGAGCTGAGATGGTGCTGACATGACAGTAATAATACCTTATACTTCAGAATGCTCAGTACTCTGCTAAATGCTTTACATATATTAACTCATTTAACTTCCACAAAAACCAAAGAGTTGCTGAACATTTGCAGATGAAATCTGGGATTTACATCCTGATTAGGGAGAACAGAGTATACAGCGTATAGTGGAACAGGGTTGGCCATAACTGAAGTTCTTGGGCTTAGTGATGGGATACAGAGTTCATTATTGTATTCTATGTATTTTTATGAAGTTTTAAAATTTCACCATAATAAAAGGCAAAACAAAAACTATGAGATATGGATACTATTATTTTCTCTTCCTTATGGATGGGAAACCTTGCCCAAGTTCACACAACTCCAAAGGCTCTGCATCTGGCCGCTCCACCTGTGGTTCTGAAACTGCACCAAAACTCCTCAGAATGCAGGAGTGAACTAGCTGGGGTACTACAGGATATTTAAAATTGTGGATGGAAGGACAGCAATATTCCACATCTGTCGGATACCATCTGAACTGCTAGCTCAAATTCAGTTTCCACATTAGAATGCACTGCATTCCTATGATGATACCTTTGTGAAACTGGTTTTTCAGCACTTGTGGTAAAAAGCAAGTTCCATGTGAAAAATCAACATAGAACAAGAACTGAGGGTACTGGTGTACAATCTGATTCTGAGGTTTGAAAAATTGCACAGTCCCTAATACATGTACACATCCCATTAGCAAATAATTCTGGTACTAAAGAATAAAATTAAAATGTTTTTCTTTCAATGGATGTGTATTTCTTTTCAAATGGCTACTGAGTTGTTAAGAAATAAATACTTCTGAGGGTTCTAGAGGGGAGGGGGTTGGGAGGATGGGTTAGCCTGGTGATGGGTATTAAGGAGGGCACGTTCTGCATGGAGCACTGGGTGTTATGCACAAACAGTTAATCATGGAACACGACATCAAAAACTAATGATGTGATGTATGGTGATTAACATAACATAATAAAATAAAATAAAAATAAATACTTCTTAAGTTTTTACGAAGTGCTCTGTGAACCCAAGTCTGGGGAGTCCTTACACTCTACTATACTGCCTAAGATGTAAAAGCTGATACATGGAGCATCTAAATGTCCCCTATGCTAGCTCAGCCTCCTCATTAAAAGCAAGACAGTTGCATTCACTTACCCATTCAACCAATACCTGCTGTTTACCAGGTGCTGTTCTAGACATGGGGGATACATCAGTGAATAAGACAGACAAAACTCCCTAATCTGCTGATGAGGAAAAAAAGACAATAATCAGAATAAACAAATAATAAACATGCATTATATTAGATTGTGATAAGTGTAAGGGGACAGTAGCAGGCCAGGGGAATAGGAAATGTGGTAGGGCACAGAGGAGATAAAATTTTAGACAAGGTGGCCAGGGAAGGCCTTGCTAAGATAACAGTTTGGTAAAGACCTGAAAGAGGTAAGAGAACCATTAGCCACTTTGTTGTCTCTTAACAAAAAAAAAAAATAATAAGAGTAAACTAATTCAGAAACAACTCTGACATTGTACAACAAATAGAAAATGAGAACCTGGCCTATATCAGATAAGGTAATTAATGGAAAAGCAAAAGAAAAATGGTGTATAACTTTTCTTCTCTGTGCATTACCTCACTTCACTCTTTTCAGTGGATCCCAAACTTAGATGAGGGAGCAAAGGTAATAATCAGACCAGCTCAATACTGTACCTCAGTTACAATGGGAAATGAAGAAGGTCCCAGAGATTTTGTGCAAATAAGTCATACTGTCATGACTTGAGATGCTAAGTGACACTAGCTAAAATGCGTAGATGTTTTAAATGGGACCTACACTATACTAACACCAGCTGTTCATATAATAACAACTTAACAATATTTTGCTTTTGTATGGAGATGTTTTACAAAGATGAAAGTGGAGGGCCATAAAGGGATATTTTTTTCTTGAACCATGAGTAACATACAGAAGTCAGTACTGAAAGTGTTAATAGCAATTAGAACCATCAGTCAAAACAAGCAGTGGGTTGTTTTCCTTCTGGTACCCTTTAAAAACCTTGTAAATGGAAATATCAGAAGAAACAAAGTTTAAATTACCACCACTGAATTTTTTTATGGGACAGCTGCAACCTTCATGGAGCTGTGGAATATCCCTGAGCCTTGCCCAAGAGAAAATTGCAGATCTGTTGATTATAAGCCCTCTGGATGTCCTGTTCCTGAGCTTATTGTCTCACTTCTGTGTCCTTAATGAAGCCATCAAACTCACAGGGTAGGTTTCCTGAGGGGATCTGGAGGTATTCCAGCTTCTTTGCTTTCCATCTTGGCCTTTATCAGTCCCGGACTCTTGGCAAGGTATAGACTCAGATTATCTCTCTACCACCTTCTCCTTTTCCCAAAAAGTTTGGAGTTAATCCCACTGTAATTCATCTCTTGTTAAGACCATTTCATAAAGCAGGATCTGCAATGGTTCCCAACCCTGACCGTGCATCTGAATCCACCCAGGAGCTCAATAACAATATAAATCTGGATTTAGTACTTTGGGATGAAGCCCACGAATTTGTATGTTTAACAAGTGCCTCAGATGATTTTGTTAGAAAACACTTCATGGGAATCTTAAAGGGTGAGTAGAAGTTTATCAGATTGGCAAAGGGAAGAAGAGAATTCTTTTACACATGGATATAAAATGCCATAATCTGTAAGTATGGAGAAGGGTCGGGGGGGAGTTCAAGGAAGTAAGATTTTCAAACTGTGCTCCCAAAAAAGTTCTCAGATGGGGAGGAAGCTGCTTTATAAATATTAGGGCTCTGGTAAGATTTCTTCTAATAAGGGTTTCACTGCTAAGCTACCCTCCAGTTCTGCTGTTTCAGCCTTACCAGGTGGTAGGTTCCTTGCCCAGTCTTCTTTAGGCCCAGTGAGGTTTTGGATTGGTCTCAGGCTTTCCTTTGATCCTCCCATGGCTACCTCTTATTTGTTCTTTGCTTTGGCACTAATTGTCATCATAAGAGAGAGAAACAACATGGCTGGAACTTGGAACTCAGCTGCTTATAAAATACATCAGGCAGGAGCAACCCACCCCAAAGTGCTCTGCAATTCTCAGTAACTTTGTGTGGCTTTTAGCCTGCCCATTATGGGAACCCTGAAGATAGTTACATTATCAAGTTTTTCTCATGCATCAAGGTCCTCCTTCCTCTGCTCAGATCGATGCCCTAGTCACAGTTCCCCTATTACAGAATTCTAAATTTATTACCAATTTTATCAAACAAAGCTTTGTGAAGAGCTCTGGATTTGAGATAGGTGACACTTGACTTCTAGTTCTAGTTCATATGTCACTTACTTGCTTACCCTCAACCAAATAAGCTTGCCAAATGAGAACTTTTCTACCTCTCCATTTCCTTTTCTATAAAACTGGCATGCTTTACTTTTTGCATCCAGGAATTACCGATGAGATCTTATGTGAATGGAGCTTTGAGAAAAGGGATACAAATGTGGCACTATTTCTTAAGAACAAAAGTGATAGAACCTTGTATAATTCAACCTTCAAAGACAAGTTGCTTTTTCTTTTTTTTTTTTTTTAAGATTTTATTTATTTATTTGAGACAGAGAGAATGAGAGACAGAGAGCATGAGAGGGAGGAGGGTCAGAGGGAGAAGCAGACTCCCTGCCGAGCAGGGAGCCCGATGCGGGACTCGATCCCGGGACTCCAGGATCGTGACCTGAGCCAAAGGCAGTCGCTTAACCAACTGAGCCACCCAGGCGCCCGACAAGTTGCTTTTTCTGAGACACTAAGAAGAATCAATTTACCAGTAGGCACCTTTCAGAAATGTTAACTCTCGTGGATAGTGTTTATACCTAGACTGTCTGCCATTTATCATAGGATCTGGCCCCCAGCTTTCTTCAACACTGAATCCATCAATGGAGCCAGTCATGCCTTCTTTTGGATTCCTGTTGCAATTAGTACTTCCCCCCATGAAAGCGTCTCTCATACTCCTCAAGGGCAGAAACCTTCTTCATACCTGCCCTCAAGCCTAACACAGGGCCTGGCACATAGTAAGCCCTTAACAAATGTCAGCTATTAAATGAATGAGTCTGGACACGGTCTAGCCTTGGATTAGATGCATTTCAGGCCAAAGATTAGCATAATACAGGTTCCTGAAATGGAATGGATTTTAAGGATTCATCTTGCCAACTTCCTGTCAAGGAAGCTGGCCAAAGCGAACTTTCAAGCACTTAATAAATTCGGACCCCTTATTTTTAGTTCCTTCTTGAGAAGAACTTTGAGTGGTTCACTGGCTAACTCATCAAGCATGAGCATCCTTTGTGCAGCTAAAGTGCATTTCCATTTCCTCCACTTAAATGGGAGTAGAGTATGCCCATATCTAGTATATAGGAGTTTTTTACATAATTGAAGACTCCTCTTGTATCAGAGTCTGGTCTAGTTTAGGTTGGAAGCAGGGGCTATCATCTCAATTAGAGTACAATTGAAGAACTAAGAAATTGTCAACTTGAATTTTAGAATTACTTCCAACGGCAGCTGGTAACATGGAAATCAGCTTCAGTGCACTGAAGGGAGATGCTGCAGATTGGAACACTGCCATCCTCTTGGCAAAAATAGACCAGACTAGTATGCTGAAGATCTTGGATTTCTTACGTCTGAATATTACTGTTCTACTCTCTGAAGTGTTTAGTCCTCTGTGCCTTATTTGATGTGACTTGAATGAATTTAATTTCCCAGAAGTGCTTTTTTGGCTAATGAGCATTTGTATTTCTCCTCTTTATAAAAATATAGGGCTTCTTTAGGCAGAAGGAAAGTGATAGTATTAAACGTATGGAAGAAAGTTTTACTGTCCAGTAAAAATCTTCCACTACTAGAGCTATTTTGAGCTGATAGCAACATGGCTCTAAAATTCTTTGAATTTCTCAGAAGAATGTGGTAATAAAAAGTGAAACCACCATTTTTGTGTTATTTGTTTTACTTTTTTTAAAAGTCCAATTTAGAGTTTGAGAAGTCAAGGGAAACTATGAAACCACAAAATCACACACATTATGTCACAGAGCCATCACTACATGATGATTCATCTCAGGGTATTTTCTCTGCTTCCTTCAAATATGATTATTTCTGGACAATTTCATTTAAATACTGGTATAAGGATTATTTCTGGAGATGGGAAATTTGCCTCCTGTGATAATTCTTTTATCTGCAGAGGGATAGAATCTATTTAATTCTCATGTAGCAGTCTTGAGATATATCTTATTGGTTTGCTGATTTTTTTAAACTTCTATCACTATAGATAGAAACTAATTAAAAGCACATCAGCTTTTATTAAATGGCTGCTACCAAGATGGTGAGGTTCAGGAAATGATAGGCCAGTCTATTCCCTTTAACATTGTTGACAGATTCACAATGGGGATAATTTCAGATTTATGAGATTTCAAGCATCCATATGTCCTTATTGTTTCCTGAGGAATTCTTTTTAAAAAGAAATGAATGTATGTACCATCTCTAATGAAAGCAGAACCATCAACTGAATAGTGTACACTCCTTGTCTAAAATCAGTTGACCAACACTAGCAGTATTACCATGGGCTAAAGCATTTGGGGTTTATCAAGTTAATTAAAGGCTGTGCTTTCAGCTACTCCCCACTATATGTTTTTGTAACAACAAATTATGGGAAAATGATGAATTTAGAAAAACTTGGGATACTAAGGTCACATATTGGCATGTAGATCAAAAATACTTTTCTCATGTTTGGTTCATAGAAAGGACAAGTTTAGGGATTAGTGTAAGTTATCCGAAAATTTTGATGCAAGAACTAGACAGTTTGCTCCTTACCCTGAGAATCCTAGCATTTGAGATCTCGAAGCAGCCTCTTAAGAGCAACTCCCCTAGAAGGGAGGGATGAAGAAGTGGTCCCCAAGAGCTCTGGTTCCGTACCTGCTTGCCACCACTGTGATCTTGGGCCCATTATTAACCCCTTGGCCCACAGTTTCCTTATCTGTAATGGAGTTGGTAATAACACGTACACCTGTCTGGAACATTGTAAGCCTGAAATGAAATCTCCTGAAAGCATTATATGAACTATTAAGACCAGTGTCAGGGTCAATTGTTATTATTACTATTACCTAGAAACCCCACCCACACCCCCACTTTTTCCATGAAGAGTACAAGTATGCAGTGACTTGCCCAGGAGCATTCTTCCTATCCCCAAGGAACACTGAAAGAACCAGGAGAGAGGTAATGAGTTCAATACTACTTTGCCTCATCCCCTACAGAGGGACAAATAACTATAGGCAAGAAGGATTGCTATTGGACAAGCACACCAGCAGTGCAGCTGGGCTCACTAAAGAAGAGAAAACCACATGGTGTGGAGTGCAGAGTTCACCAAGGCCCCTGAATACAAACATTGCCAACAAAGGGTAATGAGGCTGTCTATAGGGGAACAACTTCTCTTACTACAGTGAAAGAACAGGACAGAGTGTTCTGAGACTGAGAAGAGTTCTTCTCCAAACTATCTCTTCAAAATTCTCCCTTGTCTTATTTTCATTCCTGTTGCTCCTAGCATGTCTAATGTCCAAGTGTTTATTCACCCTTAACACTCTGGTTCAAACATTAACAAAAGTCCCTTTTTTTCTTGGCTTTATCTTAGTCATGTTTAAATTTTCAAAAGAATTTTACTGAATATTAAAGGCAGGCAAAGAGAAAAAAACTAAGCCAAAGAAATAAAAGAAACCTTAAAACCATCAAAACAGTGAAATTGGGATTTCTGCCCCCAAAGCCCTTGGGTTTTTTTGAGTTCATGAAATGTAAGATAACCATCACATTGTTAAAACAGAAATTATATACAGGAAGCAAGGTGCTTAGAACTCTCATGGGGATTTATATTTATATACAAAGTGCATGAAAAATCTGATGCACAAAGAAGTCACATTTCTAAGCAAACAGCTTTCTCATTTCTTGGGAAGAAAAATTGAGAATATGAACCAGTAAGAATTATGGACCCCTGGTGATATCTACCATCCCCACTTACTTGTTGGTGGGGGGAGTGTGGTGCTAGTCCTCAGATATTTGATCAAGACAATAGAACAAGACCCAGTCCGAGCTAAAACTCTCAGATCCTCTTGGTCTCTAAAGGGGGTCAGAACAATATCAGGCTAGCAGTAGCTTTTTCTTAAATGCATGCAGACACACTAATAATGCTCATTAGGCATATAGCTCACTCGAATTTAATTTAGAGTTTTTCATTTGTGTTCCGTATAGTTGCAAGGACAGATGTGTGCATGGCTTAGGCATACTTCTCTCTGCATGAGACAGATGTCAGGATATTGGGCCATGCTGGAAAAATGCCAGTATGTTTATTAGTGGCAGTACATTGTCAGTCTCCCTTCCCGCAGCCAGGATTTTCATTTTTGTAGTTAAAATGCCAGTCCCAGCTCAGAAAAAGAAGGATTTTGAGAGAGGTAGAAGAAGACAGAAGCAGGGTAAAGGTGGAGAAGAAAATAGAAAGTGATCAAGAGTCAGAAGAAAGAGGGAAAGCTTTGGGTCAGTCATTTCCTATAACTAAAATGGTTTAGGTGATTTATGATTCACACACATGCCTGGTATTCACCTGGGGAGTGGAGAGACGTTAAAAATAATCTGGGGCTCTAGACCCACCCCAAGCCGCTACTTCTTAAGGCCCAGGAACCTGTATATTTTTAAGCTCCCCAGCGGTATAGTAGGCCATGGGCCAACCCCAAGAGGCACTGGTTGAGGTAATCTCTAAGGTTTCTTTCTAGTCTTAACAATCCTTGCTTATGAGAAGGGAGAGAAAAAAAAAAAAAGAGTTGTACATGTAGACACACAGGGCAGGATTGGTGTATCCATGTTGCTTTATCCTGGGGAAGCTGCCCTCCTGGCAAAGGCTGATAAGATATCGGATCACAGGAGGTGAGGGAAGGATGTTTGATGTTGGTGTTAATATCTTTTCTGTTGTCAGAGTTATTTCACCAACTGTGACACATCCCTGACTAATGAAAGTATTTTATCCCCACCTTGTAAGTCTCAAATGTCTTGATCTCTTTGCTGTCTTTGTCCGTCTAACCTGCAAAGATGCTCTAAGCTCAAGCCTTCCCCACTGGCCACACCACTAGTGAATCAGAATAGGTAGAAAGAAAGTGCCAGCCCCCTGGCTTTAGTCCCTCTTTTCTGCCCCTGGGTACTGAAACTTCTTTCCCCATTTATCTCCCTCTTGGAGAATACTCTTATGAGTAGGGGTCAGCAGATAACTCTCCAGGTCTGCCAGAAGAACCAGGTAATTCATTCCAACCAGAGGCCCAGGAAGAATGTTTCCTTCTATCACTCCCACCATTCCTCACTAAACCTTGTCAAGACTTCCTTAAAACTTACAAAAACTATACAAAATGTCTGGAAAACAGAAGATTCCCCTCAATCCCAAAACAACTATTTCCATTTTAGGTAATTTCTTGATGAATTTTCATATTCATATTTTACATAGAGCACATGATTTTCGAGGGACCTTTTCTATTATAACCATTTTTCTCATTGCTGTATAGTCTTGATAATGATCTTTTTAAAAGCTGCAAAATTCTTCAACTAGCAAATGTACGACTTTATCAAATGCTTATATAGTGTTTCCCGTGTACATAAATATTATAACAAATATTAACTTATCCTCATGATATTTATAAGTATACTCACTTCACACTCCTAACAACTCTATTATGCTCATGTTATAGATGAAGAAATCGAGGCTCAGAGAGGTTAGATAACCTGCCCAAGGTCCCACAGTAAGTGAGCAGGAGAGATAAGCATATGCTCATCTGTGCTTGTAACCACTATGTATTCCTGACATTTTATTTAATTACTTTTCTACTGTTTAACATTTAAGTTGCTTAGTTTTTTATTATAAGTAACTGCAGAGAACATCCTATCGTTCATGGCTTCTTCATTCTTTTGGATTACTTGTTTAGAATAGGTTTCCAAGGGCACCTGGGTGGCTCAGTCAGTTGGTTTCGGCTCAGGTCATGATATCCAGGTCATGGAATCGAGCCCCACCTTGGATTCCACACTCAGGGAGTCTGCTTGAGATTCTCTCCCTCTGCCCCTCCTCCTTGCTCGCTCTCTCTCTTCTCTCTCTCTCTCTCCCCCTCAAATAAATAAATATATCTTTTTTAAAAAAAGAATAGATTAGGGGCGCCTGGGTGGCTCAGTCGTTAAGCGTCTGCCTTCAGCTCAGGTCATGATCCCAGGGTCCTAGGATCGAGTCCCACATCTGGCTCCCTGCTCGGCAGGAAGCCTGCTTCTCGCTCTCCCACTCCCCCTGCTTGTATTCCTGCTCTCGCTATTTCTCTGTCAAATAAATAAATAAAATCTTTAAAAAAAAAATAAAAAAAAAAAGAATAGATTTCCAGAAGAGCTGCATATTCCAATCCCTGTTTTGACCTGAGGGACAGAGGTGGCCATCTTACACAAATTCCTACTGAGGAAAAGTGAACTGTGGAGAGAAAGGATACTTTCTTGCAAGGCTATTAGTGCTTGGTTCATGGGCCAGTGTAATCTAGGAACAATAAGGGGAAATTATAAAACTTTCAGTTTAGTGAAGGTGAAGGCTTCAGACATTAGATGATGCTCTGCAGCCTGGTGTTGCTCAGTGCCTCCTGGGTGACCTGGTATCCATAAAGCCACTCTCCAAACAAGAGAAACAAATTGTCTTTGTTCCAGTGAGGAAAATAAAAATGGAATAACTGTTCAGCAACAAATAGATTAACCAACCAGTTGGTGGATTTAGTCTTTCTTCTTAAATATGGCTGTTTTGACATCCTGTAGACAGAAGTTGAGTTAGAGGTCAAGTCCAATTCTCTAGAATTTCTGCATAGATGGAGATGAGGTTGGCAGTCTTTAGGTGCTAAGCGGACTTGTCTTGAAGCTACATTTGCATAGCAAGAGTGGCTGTTTCCTTCTGCAGTACATTTGTTTTGGGAATGTCTTGGAGTGGATGAGCTCATGGAAACTATGCCCCCCTCCTGCAAAGATGCTCTAAGCTCAAGCCTTCCCCACTGGACCACACCACTAGTGAATCAGAATAGGTCAGTCAACTTATGTTTAAAGTTTTGGATGACATTAGACTAAAACCATCAGAGATCTCAGTGGATCATAGGGCATTTCTTTTCTTTTTCACATTTATGTCTCAGGCCCACAGTTCTTCTTTGCCTAGGATGATGATACTATAAATAGCAGAAACTGAAAATGTTCCCATCCCCCTAGGCCAACATACATCTTCAACCTGACACACACACACACACACACACACACACACTTCTCCTGGACCATCCCAATGTTAACAATCATACATCTGCTCCCCCTTCTCCCCAATTATAAATGTAATTATCATATCTCATTAGCACATTTTATTAATGGTCTTCCTATCACATAGAGGTGACAAATCTGAAAACCAGAAATAAGAAAGGTGGAATGTCAGAGTGAGAAGAAGATAGGAATAGTTGATTTTTCAATCCAAGTTCCTGGGAAATTGCAATGAGCCAGTGAGGCCTGAGTAAAACCTGTCAATGTCATAGAATCCATAGGCTAAGTATGGAGGTTCCTCAAAAAGTTGAAAATAGAACTACCATATGATCCAGCAATTGCACTACTGGGTATTTACCCCAAAGATACAAAAGTAGGGATCCGAAAGGGTACGTGCACCCCGATGTTTATAGCAGCAATGTCCACAATAGCCAAACTGTGGAAAGAGCCAAGATGTCCATCGACAGATGAATGGATAAAGAAGATGTGGTATATATATACAATGGAATATTATGCAGCCATCAAAAGGAATGAGATCTTGCCATTTGCAACGACGTGGATGGAACTGGAGGGTATTATGTTGAGTGAAATAAGTCAAACAGAGAAAGACATGTATCATATGACCTCACTGATATGAGGAATTCTTAATGGCAGGAAACAAACTGAGGGTTGCTGGAGTGGGGGGTGGGGTGGGAGGGATGGGGTGACTGGGTGATAGACACTGGGGAGGGTATGTGCTCTGGTAAGCGCTGTGAATTGTGCAAGACTGTTGAATCTCAGATCTGTACCTCTGAAACAAATAATGCAATATATGTTAAGAAAAAAAAAGAAGAAGAAGAAGGTAGCGGGAGGGGAAGAATGAAGCGGGGGAAATCGGAGGGGTAGACGAACCATGAGAGACGATGGACTCTGAAAAACAAACAGGGTTCTAGAGGGGAGGGGGGTGGGAGGATGGGTTAGCCTGGTGGTGGGTATTAAAGAGGGCACATTCTGCATGGAGCACTGGGTGTTATGCACAAACAATGAATCATGGAACACTTCATCTAAAACTAATGATGTAATGTATGGGGATTAACATAAGAATAAAAAAAAAAAAAGAATCCATAGGCTACCTCACAGGCCCAGGTCTTTCCTTGCTCCATAGCTCACTATATCAAGCTATTGAAAACCTCAAAAGTGTTCAAAAGATAAAGAATGTGGGAGGGGTTTTGGCAGGGGGGGAAGGGGTAAAAGGTTGGTCCTGATGACATTTTGAGGACATAAACAGCTAAGTAAATCAGACCTGAAATAGAGTGACTAATGTCCAAGCTGGACTAATGTCCATCCCTGATGCTGTTGCCTGGCAACCTATAGCCGGTCCTGGAGCAACAGAATCCCAGGCAAAGAAGGAATTTGGAGATGTGTCCAGAAGAGCAAATTTACCACCCCCACACCCATTTGCTAACTATGGATAGAATTGGGTAAGGGATTCTGTTTTAAAATGTACCCAAGATACAGAAATGACTGTCATGACAGAAGAAGTTTATACTCACAGATCCCTAGAAACAGGAGGCACGGCATGACACACAGGGCCGCCCAGGGCAACACCAGGGTCAGTCAGGCAACAGAGCAAGGGAAAACATGGGTAAGAGTCTTTATTGTGGTTTTCATGGGAAAGAATGGACAAGGCAGGGTAAGCAGGATAGACAAGTTTAGGATTGGCTAGTTTAAATCATTTTAGTGGGCTCTGGCCTGTAGGGGTGGTTCCTAGTTGCCTAGTACTTGGCCCTGGGGTGCTTGGAGCAGAGGGATAGTGTCCTGTACTGTAAGAGCCTGATAAAGGGAGGTGAGTGGGGTTACAGATTCAGTATTGGTTGGTCTACATATCAAAGGCAGACTCACAGGCAAGTTTACTGTATCTAAGAATTAGTTAATCCTGGGAGGGGCAGTCCTTTCTCAGGTCTGCAAGTCTCCAAATGCCATAGCTGAGAATACAGAAAATAAGAAAATATTGTTAATACAGACCCAGTGAACACATACAAGCAAAGGATCTATGGTCTGTTTTATCTGTTTTATAACGTAACAGGTATCTGTGTTTTAGGGGTTGGTTTTCCCAGAGCATGTAAGAAACTTTAAAAGATCAACATTAGGAAGATCTCCTGTTCCCTGTCCCTTTAATGACCAAGTACACAGTGAGCAAGCCTACGTTCAGTTCTACTGCCAAGCAAGGTGCCTCAAGAAAAGCCATTCTTCTTTAAAGATTTGCACTTAGGACCTAAAAAGCATGGAAATATTTTATGCAATAGCAGCATGCAATCCACAAGACAACAGGCTTAAAAGGATAACTCCAAGTAGTACAAGACTCATACCTGGTCATTTTGATTGTTTCAACACAGAAAAGTGGAAAATGCATTTTTTCCCAGCTTACCTGCCTTGTTTAACCAGAGTTCAAGCATCAAGTATGTCATTTCTTATTATGCACAGTGAGCATTGCTAAAAAGCATTATCTGGGAATACTATATTATGCCATTGTTGATTAGTTTCATTAATGAGAATATTTGCAGAGCCTTTAGTGTTTGTAAAATGGTTTACAAGCACCAGCCGGCTCACTTGTTAATAATTACTTTGGGGGATTCTTAACAATGCATATTTAGGAGATAAAAGTAATGATTCTGATGGGATTAGGGGAAAAGACATGTAATAGAAAGCATTTAGCACAGTTATTTTCAGTTCCATAGTCTCTTCCAAGCCTGCACTGACTAACCATCATTTTCATTGCATTTGGTCCATATTCCTAATATTTGAAGCCTCGCACAATTACACACACACAAAAATATGGTGAAACCTTATTTTAAGCTTTACATTATCCACTCTTTCTCATTGCCCTTTTGTATCTTGATTTGCCCAGAGCATGGGTACAAAAATGAGGAAGCGCTCTGTGAGTACACCTGCCCACACACCATGGGGCAGGACACCTGGCTCCCTGCCTTTGCTGTGATGGATGACCCCCAAAACTTCACTGCATTTCTAGGCCTCGGTGTTCTCAGTTGTAAAATGGCTGAGGAAGGGAGGTACCGTGGAAGCAAGGGATTACTTCCAATGAATCAATGATCTTGTCACTTTCATTGTCTGAAACTTAAATGTGTGGTTTCAGGTGTCTCTCTGTTTATTAGCTTACTAAAACTCAAAACATTAGTGGGACCACAGGACCATGCATGGATGTACACATAAACACCTTACCTAACTTTACATACTGAGACATTTATATCCTTTTGGACTGGAGACATATTCCAAAGCCACTCATTAAAAATGTAGTATTTCATGAACCTTCTGAATTTTCTAAGCTACATTTATCTTTTTATTTTTTTAAAGACTTTATTTATTCATTTGAGAGAGAAAGTGAGTGAACAAATGAGAGAGCACAAGCAGCAGAGGGAGAGGGAGAAGCAGACTCCCTGCTGAGCAGGGAGCCCAATGCGGGACTCCATCCCAGGACCCTGGGATCATGACCTGAGCCAAAGGCAGATGCTTAACCGACTAAGCCATCAGGCGCCCCTCTAAGCTACATTTAATATTATAGTGTTTTCACTGGGTATTATATAAGACTGATGAATCACTGACCTCTGCCTCTGAAACTAATAATACATTCTATGTTAATTAATTGAATTTAAATTAAAAAATAAAATCAGCCAACTATAGTTAAACAAAAAATGTTATAGTGTTTTTACTTTAATCTTTAAGTAATATTGACCCTCCAAGTCAGCATTATACTGGGACATTTGGGTATCCTGGAGCACCCCTACACATGTGTCATGCCTGCCCTCAAGAATGAGAATAGTACTAAGCCTCATGCTTCTCTTACTTCACTCCTTGGTGGACCCTGAAATCTGAAGTGAGGTTGTAGATGGAACAGCAGACCTCATAATCTCCTGCCTTGTTTTTTTTAACTGTCTCTTGACAAGTTCTGCTAGTAGAGGCTGAAGTAGTCCAGGAAATATGATCAGAACCAGGGGCCAATTTGATAATAAAGCTATTCTATGGGAAATTTTCCCATGACACTCATCTTCAATTTTATAATAGAACTTTAATTGTAGAAATAGATGTTCTTTACAGCCAACAGTGATGGCAAGTATCTCAAGAATAATAACCGTATATATTTATACATTATTTGGAGTTGTCATTTTGAAAACACTTTTAGATACATTTTAATAGTAAGTACCATTTTTGTAGGATGGACATGCTACATATTCTGCCTGTCTTGCATCAGCCATGTCAGTCAGGGTCCCATCAGAGAACAGGTGGCACTCACATGGGGTTAGTGGACAAGTTTTAGACCTTTCAAAAGAGATGTTTCCTAATAGTGACAAATTTTACAGACAATGAACTTTATTAAGATTTGCCAAAAACTCGGAGCGCCTGGGTGGCTCAGTCATTAAGCGTCTGCCTTCGGCTCAGGTCATGATCTCAGGGTCCTGGGACCGAGCCCCGCATCGGGCTCCCTGCTCAGAGGGAAGCCTGCTTCTCCCTCTCCCACTCCCCCTGCTTGTGTTCCCTCTCTCCCTGTGTCTCTCTCTGTCAAAATAAATAAATCTTAAAAAAAAAAAAAGATTTGCCAAAAACTCTTTCTTTGGTGGTCTCCTAAACATTTCACTGTATAGAAAATTAGTATAATATAAACTAATTTGCTGAGTCAGTATACTTCTGAAAATAACTTCCTAATATCCCTCTCCTAAAATCAAGAGACTTAAGCACTAATGGAATTTGTTCATTGTTTATTCATTATTTATTCATTCATTATTCAGTCTTAATGAAACATGAAAGCCTTAGTCATTAAAAATGACATATACCCCTAAATTAAATACTGTTAATTTACTAACCCAAAATTGATTTATGAAGATCAAATCACATGTAATCATGTGACAGTTCACTTTGAAAGACTTGACTGATATAATGAAATATCAAGGAAATCCAATTTTAATTGATTACTTTGTTGTGGGTTTTTTTAATCTATTAGAAATACAAAGGGTTATATACTAATGTGGTTGCTGTTTCCTTTCTGCCTAAGCAGAAAATTGGAGTTTCTTTCTGTTAATATAGTTTCTGACTTTATGACTATTTGTGGCTCAGTGCTTTACTTTGCTACGTAAGCCAACATTGCCATGTGGTAGCTATTATTTTCAGTCTCATGATATGAGATCCAGCCTCATTAAACCATTCTAGCATGTCTCTGCCATCCCAACATCTTCTAAGCCCAAACCTGCAAAATGGGAATAATTATCAACTTTACTGGCTGTCATGGTGATTAAAAAGAACCATGTAAGGAAAGCAACCACCATAATGCCTGGTACATATTTCCTGGCTCAATTCTTCACCTTTTCTTTTTCTTTTTTTTTTTTAATGTTTTATTTATTCATGAGAATCAGAGAGAGAGATAGAGAGAGGCAGCGGCAGAGGAAGAAGCAGGCTCCCCGCCGAGCAGGGAGCCCGATGTGGGACTCGATCCCAGGACGCTGGGATCGTGACCTGAGCCGAAGGCAGACACTTAACCATCTGAGCCACCCAGGCGCCCGATTCTTTACCTTTTCTGTGTGTGCCATAAAAGGACTGTGGTCATCTCACTCCAAAACACTGGTTGACATCCTGATTCTGCCATGATCACGCAAAAATGGTCTGACAGTGCCTTATATATTATATTTGCCTTCTGAACTTGGCTATCCTGATTTTTTAAACCGCTCTATTGAAGTGTAAATTACATACTGTAAAGTTAACCCATTGCAGGTATGAAGTTCAGTGATTTTCATAAATGTGTGCAGTTGTATAGCCATCACCTAGTACAGTTGTAGAACCTTTCTATCACCCCAGAAAGTTTCCTCATGCCCATTTGCAGCACCTCACTTTCACCTCCAGCCCTAGGCACCACTGATCTGCTTTCTTTCTCTATAAATTTACATTTTCTAGATATTCTTACAGATGGAATTATCCAATATATATAGTCTTTTGTATCTGGCTTCTTCACCATGCATGGTTTTGAGGTTCATTCATGTTGCAGCATTCTTTTGGGGTTCCTCACAGAAGCAGAACCAATAAGATAAAAATATTTAGAAAGAGATTTGTTAAGAGGGATTGGCTCACTGGCTTATTATGTGCAAGCTGAAGGCCCAGGGAAACTGTGGTATAATTCTGGTACAAGTCTGAAGGCCTGAGAACCAGGGGAGCCTATGGTGTAAGTCAAGGTCTGAGTCCAAAGGCCTAAGAACCGGGAATGCCAATGTCTGAAGGCAGTAAAAGATGGATATTTCAGGTCAATCAGACAACAAATTTGCTTTTCTTCTGCCTTTTTGTTCTATCCAGGCCCTCAAAGGATTGGATGATGCTCATGCCAAATTGGTGAGGGTGATCTTCCTTACTCAGCCTACTGATTCAAATGCTAATCTCTTCCTCACTGACACATCCAGAAATAATGTTTTACCAGCTATCTGGGCATCCCTTAGCACAGTCAAGTTTACACATAAAATTAACTATCACAAGGTTGTATCAATATTTCATTCTTTTTAATTGCTGAATAATATTTCATCATATAGATATGCCACATTTTGTTTATCCATTCACCAGTTGATGGAAATTTGGATTGTGCCAGTTTCTGCCTATTAAGAATAATAACACTGTGAATATTCATGTGCATGTCTTTGAACATTCATGTGCATGGATATATTTTCATTTCTCTTGGGTAGATTCTTCAGAGTGAAATTGCAGGGTTATATGGTAAGTTTGTGTTTAACTCTAAAACTGCCAAGTTATTTTCCAAAGTGTCTCTACCATTTTACACTCCCACTAGCAATATATGAATATTCCAGTTTCTCTATATACTCACCAATGCTTGTATTGTCTTTTTTGTTATAGTCATTCTAGTGGACATGGACTGATATTCATTATGGTTTTAATTTGCCTTTCCCTAATGACTAATAATATTATGTATCTTTTCATATCCTTACTTACCATATAATAAGTGAACTGTCTCCTTTGGTGAAATGTCTGTTCAGATCTTTTGCCCATTTTTAAATTGGATTGTTTTCTTCCTACTGAGTTTTAAGAATTCCTTATATATTCTACATATGTCTTTATCAAATCTATATTATGCACGTATTTTCTCCTGCAGCTTATATTTTTGTCTATGGCTTTTATTTTCATAATGGTATCTTTTGAAGCACAAACGTTTTTAATTTTGATGAGTTATGCATTTGGTATCATTTTTGAGAACTCTCTGCCCAACCCAAAGTCATAAAGTTTTTCTCCTAAATTTTCTTCTAGAAATCTTATGGTTTAACCCTTAGATTTAGGTTTGTGTGTCATGGTGAGTTGATTTTTGTATATACTATAAGTATCTAATTTCATTACATTTGCATGTAGGTATCCGATTATCCCAGCATCATTTGTTGAAAATACTCTCCCCTCTCCCATTGCATTGTCTTGATACTTTTATCAAAAATCTATTTACTGGGGTGCCCCGGGTGTCTCAGTTTGTTAAGTGTCCAACTCTTGATTTCGGCTCAGGTCATGATCTCGGGGTTGTGAGACTGAGCCCCACACTGGGCTCTGTACTGGGCATGGAGCATGCTTAAGATTCTCTCTCTCTCCCTCTCCCTCTGCCCCTTCCCACTCCCACTTGCTCTCTCTCAAAAAAAAAAAAAAATCCACTTACGGTAAATATAAGGATTTGTTTCTGGGCTCTCAGGTCTCTTCCATTGATCTACATGTCTATCCTTGTGCCCATACCACATTCTTTTTTTCTTTTTTCTTTTTTTTTTTTTTGCTTTTTATTTTAATTTCAGTTAGTTAACATACAGTGTTATATTAGTTTCAAGTGTACAATATAGTGATTCAGCAATTCCATACATCACCTAGTGCTCGTCACAAGTGCACGCCTTAATCCCCATCACCTATTTCACCTATTCCCCCCACAGCCCCTTCCCCTCTGGTAACCATCAGTTTGTTCTCTATAGTTAAATGTCTGTTTCTTGGTTTATCTCTCTTTTTGCTCCCTTTGCTCATTTGTTTCTTAAATTCCACACACGAGTTTCTTTCTGACTGTGTTACTTCACTTAGCTTTATACTCTCTAACTCCATCTATGTTTTTTAAATAGCAAGATTTCTTTTTTATGGCTGAATAATATTCCATTGTACATACATACCACATATTCTTTATTCATTCATCAGTTGATGGGCACTTGGGCTGCTTCTATATCTTGGCCATTGTAAATAACGTTGCTATAAGCATAAGGGTGCATATATCCCTTTGAATTAGTGTTTTTGTACGACATTGTCTTAATTACTGTGAATTTATAGTAAATTTTGAAATCAGGTAGTGTAAGTCCTCCAACATTGTTCTTTTCCAGAATTGTTTTGGCTTTTCTAGGTCCTTAGCATTTCCATGTAAATTCTGGGATCAACTTGTCAATTTCTACTAAAAAGCCTATTAGGATTTTGATAGGAATTTTATCAAATTTATAGGTCAATTTTGAGAGACTTGACCTCTCATCATAATGGAATGACTTTTCAAAACAACTTTTTATTTGTAAATAATTTCAAACTTATAGAAAAGTTATAAGAATAGTACAAAAAATACACATATAGCCATTATTCACATTCATTGAATGTTAACATTTTGCCCATTTGCTTTATCGTTTGAAAATAAATTGCATATATCATGCCCTTCACCCCTAAATACTTTAGTGTGCATTTCCTAGGAATAACATTCTCTTGCATAACCACAGTAAAGATACCATCTTCACTAGGTTTAATTGTACAGCACTTTCCTCTGAATTATCCATATTCCAGTTTTACCAATTAGAATGTGCTTCATAGCATATTTTTCTCGTGAACAGAATTCAATCTGGAATCACATAATTCATCCTGTTGTCATGTTTCTCTCCCTAATCTGGAACACTTCCTCAGCCTTTCTTTGTCTTTTATAACATTGACAGTTTTGAAAATACATTTCCAAAAAAACAACCACAGATTTCATAAAATATGTTTATAGTTTTGAAAATAACTTAAAAATTATTCTAAAATACATTTTAAGATGAGTGTTCTTTGTTTTTTCCTTGCCTAATGATTCCATTCATATTGTGTTTTCCAAGTCAGAATGCCACTTAGGTGATGGCGTGTCCTCAGAGCAACACATGATGTCTGATGTCCATTTGCCTCTCATTGATATTAATTTTCATCACCCAATCAAGGTGGTGTCCAGTTTCTCCACTGTATAACTACCATTCCTGCCTTACATTTAGTAAGTCCCCTTTCATTTTGGACCAGCATTTTAGATTTTTCTCAGTGTTCCTGACATGGAGAGGAACTGCTCCTCCACTTGCAACACTGTAAGTAATTGCTACCTCCTGTAAAGCGAGCATTAAAACATGAGGGCCTTTTTAATGTGTATTTAAGGCTTTTCTCTAATGCATGGATAATTCAAATTAAAGAAAGCTACTACCAACTATATGACAGTTTTCTTATCCACTGTAATCTAATACAAGATTAACTCCTTTCTGCTGTTCTATTTATATCTCCAGTCAAAGACTTGCCTGATTTGATCCCTACCATGCCTGTTCATGAATAAATGGATGGAGCTGTGTTCCTGTAGGAATTTTTAAGGGTTTTTTTTTTTTCTATTCCATCAAATCAAGATAAACGAACAGCTCAAAAGAAAAGAAATGGCTCAGACTTTATTGGAAAGAGTAATGCTTAGAGAAAAAAAAAATTTAATAGCTTGGGAAAATAAAAAGGATGATGACAAATCTAAAGCATGTGCCACATCTCATCAGTATCTCAGCATTCAGTTAATAAGAAAGGATGACAGCTTTGTTATTAAATCATGTAGATGCTAATTGAAGGCACAATCAAATAGGAGGATCAGTTGCTTTCAAAACACTTTCAGATTATTAGCTGTGATGTCAGTGATGTAACACAGTTTCTAAACCTATTTCCAATTCTCAAACTGATACATCTCCTAGGAACGTGCATGCATTGTGAAGGAATGGTTATACAGCTGGTTTTCATGGAGAACCTCATTCTCAAAGTCACTTTTGCATCTGAAGATGTAAGCATCCCCCCATTATGTATTACAGCCAAGATCACCAGAGAGCTATATCTGCATACTAAAGCCGTTTCTCCACCTAGTCCTACAGAAGTCTAGGTTTGGTGGGGATCTTCTGGTGCCTTATAGCATGGAATCTGTCCTGGTGTTAGTGGATGAATTAGACTTTGCCTGAAAGTCTATGAGGCAAGGACAGATAGCATCAGTTTAGGATTTGGAATGGCCCAGTTCTTAGAAATGGCTCAGCCTAACCCCCAAAGCTCATTACTATCAATACATCTCTCTTTGAGAATAATGACGACAGTGACATCTTGGATTTGCATAGTCCTCTGCCCTTGCAAAGCACTCCTGAAAATATTTCCTTTGAATCAATAGAGCCAAAATGCCTTGGTTTAAATCTTGGCATCACCATCTCATGACTGTATAATCTTAAAGTTGTTTAACCTTGTGGTGTCTCAGTTTCTTCATCTGTAATGGTGGTTCCCTACTCATAGGCGGTTGTAGGAACTAAATGAGATAATTTTGATCAAGTGCTTAGAACAATGCCTGGCACACAGGAATACTTAATACAAGTTATCATCATCATCCTAATATCCTACGGAAAAAGGTAAAGGCATAGATTAATATCCTGTTTTAATGGATGAAGAGTCAGAAGCCAGCATTTTAATGACTTGCCATGATCACACCGTAATTGATGGGGGACCTAAGACAAAAAGAAGCCACGCTAAGCTTTGAAGTCCTGTCTTAGGTCTGTAGGGAGGGTCTCTTCTCCCTCTAATCTTATAAGCATTTCATCACATTAAATGTTGTTTTTGTTTTTTTTTTAATTTTATTTATTTGAGATAGCAAAAGAAAGGGAGAGAGTATGAGTTGGGGAAGGGGCAAAGGGAGAGGGAGAAGCAGGCTCTCCACTGAGCAGGGAGCCCTATGCAGGGCTGGATCCCGGGATTCTGGGATCATGACCTGAGCTGAAGGCAGATGCTTTACCTGACTGAGCCAACCAGGTGCCCCACATTAAATGGTTTTGAAGCACAGAAAGCCTGAGGACCTCACCTGGATGTATAGAATAAGAATTGGACCAGATTGCATACCCATAGAAATGCTCAGCCCCTCACCCAAGCCCCCAGGCGCACCAGAGCTTGGATTCAGTGAGGAACCAGTCAAGATGGAGGCAGGAACAACACAACCCCCACTGCCCCTGCCCCTTCCAGGCTCTCAGCTACCCCAGCAGGAAATCTCACTGACATGCTAATTCTACCAAGACCAGTAGCCACAGTGACATTAGCAAATGTAGAGAGTTAGGTTCCCCTCAGAAATAAAGACCAAAGAAATATCTGAGAGTTGGATTTTATAACTTCAGATCCCTAGGGAATGAAAACTAAATTTGATCCTACTTTGACAGTGGACATCATAGAAGCACCTTTTTGCAAAATCATTTTTATTTTTATGTTACACATTAACATTAAAAGAAAAAAGGCAGAATCCATAGTTGAATGAACACTGGTATTATTCAGTGATAGAGAAAAAGTATACACACATACTCTACAGTTATAGCTAGCTCCTATTCTCAAAGTAGACCTCTTTACTACTAAGGTCCAGGGACAACTTAAAGCCCTGCAGCTTTTCCTGAAACATGCACAAATGACAAAAAGGAAAGAGAGAATAATAAAAAGGCAAACACTGCTTCCAATAATCAACTATTCTGGAGTTCCTGTTTCATTAGGTATTTCATTAATCATGCAAAACAGAAGAATAAAAGGAAACACACATATGAGGGAGGGGGAGAAAAGGACTTTAAAAATAAAAGGAGAAATGTGCTCCTCACATTCTTAAAAAAAAAAAAAAGAAGACTGGAAGAAATGTACTAAAGGGTTGAGTGATTCCTTTCAGTGGTGAAATTGTGGATGTTCAGTTTGGTTTTCCTTCTGTCTATAGATATCCTCTATATTTATAAGAATGTATTTTACAATAGAAATTGAGGGAGGCTCATTTAAAAAAAATTTTTTTAAGATTTTATTTATTTATTTGACAGAGAGAGACACAGTGAGAGAGGGAACACAAGCAGAGGGAGTGGGAGAGGGAGAAGCAGGCTTCCCGCCTTAGCAGGGAGCCCGATGCGTGGGACTCGATCCCAGTACCCTGGGATCATGACCTGAGCCGAAGGCAGATGCTTAACGACTGAACCACCCAGGTGCCCCTAAAAATATTTTTTAAAGAAAATCAGTACCCATTGGGCACCAGTTGTAAAGGTATGCCATTCATCTCTAGCATCATCACTTAGGGAGCTCTGTGGTCACTAGGTTTCTTTCTATCCCAGTGAGCCTGTGCTCTATAAGAGTGCAGCCACTATGCCTGGTACTCAACAAGTAGAGTTCTGGACTTTGCCATTACAAGGACAGGTGCGGATATAAAAACAGGTGTGAACATCTTTTCTTTATCGATAAACCTTACCAGTGCCTCTGGAATGTTTGGAGAATGAATCCAAGTATCAGATCCCTCCTCTTCTTACCCAAGCAGAGCCCAGCTGACAATGCCCCAAAGACCTGAATAAGACCCAACATGGGCATTCTTGGCCGTCAGTTTATAGTATGCAAGACCAAAGAGCAAATCAAAAAACAGGGTCTTGGGGAGATGCAAATCAAAAGCCAGAAGAGTTTCCAGGTGAGCTGGGCATAGTGCAGGAAAAGCTGGGTAGCAAGCCAAAAGACAGAGCCCCAGGGAGCTAAGGCCCTCAGGGATCACGTTGTGGTTGGGAGAAAGTTCCCTGTGTGGGAAGAGGAATGCCACTAAAAATGCCAGTGTGGCCTGGATGGGATGGTTTGTAAACCCCTTTAAGCTTTTCAGAGTGAGGATTTATTCAAATGTGAACTGCAGCTATGTCATTGTGAGTGATTGAAAAGCATTCCAAGTTCCTGGACTGGCAGACATTCTCTGTGTTTCTACAACCCTATTATTGCCCATCTAAATCTGACAATAGGGGAATTGAAAGGGATTCCTATCCCCAAGGAAGATGTGCATTGCTGTTACCATATTACTATAATGGCTTTTTAAAAATGTATACCTTTCCCTTGCTACAAGATGCTTGACATGCTTCTGGTAAAAATGCTGAGCTTTACCACCTTTACTTATCTCAGCAGGAGGAAAAGGAAGATTTTTGCCAAATCTTAAAGATCTTGGCAGATATCAATGCTATGATTTTTATAAGAAATTAGATTCTCCAAACTGTGGGCAATGGGTTTACAGATTGCCCAGATGGTTTAGTGAATAACAGATCGGAAACAAAACAAATTACAGGCAGGAACATAAACACCAAACCAAATTTTGAAAATAAGCAGAATAGAAATCTGAAGAGCATTAACAAATAGTAATTATTTGTAACCTTTAAGGTCATCTTGGTTAAAGATGTAATTTGGTGTGGATGCCCCAAATAACAACTGAAAAGGACTTTTTTCAACATGGTTCAATCATACCAGCTATGAACTGAGTGCCTTCTACGTTCCAGATACCATTCTAGGAGTTAGGGACATAGCAGCAAACAAAACAGATCAAGTCCCTGCCCTCATGGAGCTGAAATTCTAGTGGGGAAGGACTAATAAAACAGGAATGAATAAGCAAAATACATGGTACATGAGATGGAGGTACATGCAATGAAGCAATCTAAAGCCAAATGGGAAATAGATGAAATAAAGGATGGTGCTTCAACTTGGAAAGGGGAGAAATGGTTTCCAGGCTGGGAGGCAAGAGACTCCAGCAAGTCATTTCACTCTAATCACCATTTCTCCACCTATCATGTAAAACAGACTGTGATCTATGTCATGAACAAGCTCTTACAGGTCTGGTCAGTGGTGGTGTTTGATTGATGACATAAGGGAAAGTTAAGAAATAGATTGGGTTTCAGACTTAGACAGTGATTCACCAAGTAGCATTCTTTTCTACCAGTGAAACAAAGCCACAGATTGCCCAGAAGGAGGCTTCTGCTTTGGGGCGAATGCTCCAGGAAGTCACTGGTGCTTTCCACTCCTGTGGTAGTATCTGGGAGGAGAAAAACGGGGATAACTGGTTGCATCTTTAAGATCATACAGACTTTTTTAATGGCATCTTTAACATTTTTTCTTAGAATTCACCACCTGCTAGGCCCTGTCATTTTTCAAGTGCATTTTATAGATTAGGAAATTTAGAAATGAAGATTAAGTAGCTTGCTCAAATTCATATAGTTAGTTGCAGTTTAAGGATTTAAACCCAGATTTTTCTGATTCCAGATCTATAATCTCCACTACACCTGGCCACATTCTTATAAGTGCCTCATTCTTTACCCTAAAAATCTTTCCCATTTACAGATGCACTCAACAAAACCCAGAATGTGAGACACTATACTGGACAAATTACCTGGTTTTTCAGGAAACAAACTGCAAAAAAAAAGGAAGAAAGAAAGAAAGAGCATGGAAAATTACTTATAAATTAGAAGTGATTTAAGAGACAACCAGTTTCCATGTTTAGACCTTATCTGGATCCTGATTTGAACAAACTATTTAAAATTAATATATGAAATACATTCAGGAATTTGAACACTAACAAGGAATTTGATAATATTAAAGAATTATTTTTATTTTTTTAGATGTGAAAGTATTGTGGCTGTTTCTTAAAAAGAGTTATTTTAGAAGTTCATACTTAACATATTTCCAGAGGAAATGATCCAACATCTGGGATTAACTTCAGAATAATGTGTTGGAGAGAGTATAAATAAAAAAACTGACCGTATGTTAATCACTGTTATACCTGGGTCATAGAACTTTTTTATTCTATTTTCTCCAGCTTTATATGCGCTTAAAGTTTTCCAAAATAGAACGTAAAACCAAACCAAACATCCTGGGATGGTGAATGTGGAATTGGTTGCACTGACTACCTGTCACTGTCTTAGGTTCTGTCTCCTCCATTAGACAGGGGACAAGGACCAAATCTAATGGTCAAAGGACATATGCCACTGCCTGTTGCTGCCTTGGTTTATTGGACTGCCTGCCCATGCTAGACTCTCCTGTTTGGGGTCTGCAGCTTTTATGCAAGCAGCCCCATAGACCATCTCACCCAAGGAACCCAGGAGGCAGTGTGACACAATGAAAAAAAAAAAAAAAGTCCTTTAGAATCAGCATGTCCTTCATTGGAAGTTTGGCCTTATCCTTTAGTAGCTGCATAACATTGAGCAAAACCGTTCACCTTGCTAAGCCTGAGGAGTTGTGGTGAACAAATAGAATAGCATAAACCTAATGGAAAAGCATAAACCCTAAAGATCCCTCCCAAGAATCTGGGCTCTTAAATGTACCAGTCAGCTGAGACATAGCAATGAATCAGAAGGAGAAGTTAGCAAGAGTGACTGACATTTTTGTAGATCATCTCTTTTCCACTGGGCTGGGCACCCTGAAAGGAGGAACTATACCTTGTGCTTTTTTGTGTTCCCAGCATAGTGAGGTAGGAAGAACATGGACTCGGAATCAGAGAGTCCTGGGTTCAAATTCTGACTGTGCTGCTTGCTAACTGTGGAGCCTTTGGTAAATGTTTTAACCTCCTTATCTGTGAAATGGCAGTGATAATGCCCACTAAGAGGATTTAATGAAAGAAGACACTCAAGTGCCCAGCTTATAGCTGGGGCTCAGAAAGTATTAGTTTCCCACTGCCCTCAGGTACTCTCTTGATGCTTGCTGAATGAGTGAGTTTAACTAGATGTTTCTCTGGAATATGGGTGCCTCAGAGGCAAGTCCCCAAGTTTTCACTAGACAAAGGCACCTGGTTGGACTCCTCAGGTTATGCACCTGAATGTGGACTGTTCACCTAAAAGAAGGGTGGCTTTGTCTGTCTTCTGCAAAGGTGCCAGATGGGCTATCCGTGTCCTTGCTCAGAAGAAAAATGAGTTACCTAGAGAAAGGAATTTGTTTTATAATGCATGACTCACAGTGGTGCCAAGAGTCAAGAGGAAAAATAACTCCCAACTGATGCTGTCAGAGCACAGGGCCTTCTTGGAAGCAAGCCACATTTTAGACCATATTCTTCTTGGTTGATTCAGGACTCTAGCCTAAGCATCATGGTACCAAGGTTATTATGAAGACAAAAGTATGAAAATGCCAGTTTCTAAAAGGGCTGTTTGACTGAGGTGGCCACCCTGGGCTTGGCTGCACTTAGGACTCCCTTTCCCCCAGGCCACCCTCAAGTCACAGCTCTGCAAGCCCAGCTTCTGACTGATGTCAGGTGAATCTTCAGTCATGATAGGAGTCCCTTCTGGCAAATACCCATGGGCAGAAAGGTCCAAGGACTGTTGCTTCCTTTGAAGTATCTGAAGAGGTGCTGGCTCTCCAGAGTGGCATCAAGATCATTATGCTTGGGGTGAGCATTTATACTTTCTCTGTCCCTGTCACAGTCTTGTTATTTCATCCCAGAAGTCCAAGGCTGCAGAGGCTCAGTGATTCTACTTTTCTGAAAGAAAAGAGCAGAAGCAAGGAATCATTTCTGTAGATGTTTTAGGGGTGAAGGTCAAAATGATTCTAAAGCCTGTCAGGACAAGCAAAGGCAAGAAAAGAGCCAAGAAATTTTTGAGAAGAAGAGCAGCAAGGTTCAGTGAAGGAAGAAGGAAAGGGGAGAGGGAGACACACATAACAAGAGTAAAAAGTAAAATACATAAGTAGACAAATTTTATCCAAGTGCTTAACCAGTTGTCCTAGTACTATTTGTTGAAAACTACTTTTTCTTCTTTCCCAATACCACCTTTTCAGAGTAATTTCTCCATCTTTGGGGGGATTTCTATTTAGTTTCATTAAGCTGCCTCTGATCTCATACCAGTGTCTCATGTTGGTATCTAAGAGGGCTACTAGCCCAAAGGGGTTCAGGTCTGCATTCAGAACTGAAGCTACATGTGTGCTTTTTCAAACAGGGAACTCTTCTCTTTGTCATTCTGAATTTTGGAACCTAACACCATGAGGTCAGAGGAACTGTTTTGGGCAGTGGTGTGCACCTAATAGGGAATTCATTATTTATGCCAGAGTGTAAGATTATGCTATGACCTCCCAACCACAAGGAAATAAAGGGATGTTGGAAAGAACTTTAAGCCTGTCACCTATAATTAAAAGGCTGGTAGAGATCAGTGAAAGTCCCCATAATTTGAACAGTCTTTCCTTTTTTTACAATTATCACCACTGCATGAGCTCTCACTGACCTACTTACTGTCTGGAGTCCCCAGCCTACCTCAGCAGAGTGTTTTCCCTATCACCCTGTAAGAAGCAGAGGGACTCTTTGGTTGTTTCTACCCAAGCACGGTGAGAACAATGTTATCAGACATTTGCAGGCAGATATCAGAGGTGGATTTTTCCTAACTTCATCCTACCCTCTTACGTGTCCCGCTGTCAAACTATCATATGGCTGCAGGGTCAGTCCACCCTCAGCAGTAGACAGGGAAGCCAGTATGTTTTTTATTTTTAGTGTCCAAGTTTATAGTAGGGTTAATATAATGTAGGACTGAACTCTGGACAACACTCTCTGAAGTTCTATGCCACAGGTTCCCCCAAATAATTTGGGGGGAGGGGTTGCAGGAAGGAAAAAAGGGGAAGATGGTTAGAATAATTATTCATTCCTCCCTTTGTGTTAAACCCAAAGTTCTGTTTTAATTCTTATCATACTATGGGGGTTTTGTCTATATATCACCCCCCAACCTCTATGAGCTGCCTAAGAATGTCAGGACTATTTTAAGCATTTTTATAATGTAGTATGGTTTCAAGAATATAGTAGATGATAAATCGTGTTTGAGAAATTATTAAATGAGTGAGTCTTGGATCTTATGTGACAATACTAGCATTTTGTTAAAAACCCCATTCCTCTGTTCAATTCAGCCACACTGTGTGTATGGCAGGTGCAAGGGGGAAGGAAAGCATCTGCTTTAAAAAACAACATCCCCACTATTGCCTAATGCCTTGGAACATTTTCCAGGTCTGTGTCACTAGAATCAGGGAAGGAATCTGGGAAATGAGATTGAGGCTCTTTGCTGAGAAAGATAAATATTGTTCTCTAAGCAGGTGACACATTGCAACATGAGTTTATTGATGCCTAGAGCCTGTGACAGCCTGGCTGTGACTGGCAGAGCTTTGCTGGGTCTTGTCTCTGTCAGACAGGATCCCAGGACTTCACAGAAAAGCTCTAGTGAGGAGTAGGAAAATCCTGTAAGTGGCAGAAGCCTGACTTCCAATTCCTCCGTCTGCTGCAGGTTTAACTCTGAGCAGCTTTGCTAATCACATAGGAATATCTTTTGGGGGAGATTTTACTTATCCATTCCTTTGCTTGTTTTGCCTCGTTTTTATTTACTGGTTTCTTTTAAGGCAAAGAAAAAGTTCAAATAATCCTTATCACAGCTCACAGGCAAAAAGTGAAGGCCCAGAGCCTTCTATTCAGCCTTCACCCAAAACTGTACTCATAGGCAGCATCCATCACAGAACCATCCCAGGAATGAATGCTTAATCACAAATTAAACATGCTTCTAGGCTGTGATCAGGATTTTTTGGGAGAAGGGTTATAGGACAGTGTGTGGTTACCTCCTCTCCACATAGGGAAGATTAAAACTAAAATTCCCCATATCAATGAACTGATGCTGAGGAAGATGCAATGTGGGTTCTCTAAGGAATGAGTTTCCTGTCTTCATCCTGTACATCTAGCAGTTCCGCCTTTGAAAAGAAACTATCATGATAATGTGAAGGAGGAAAAGGAGCATTAAAAATGCCATAAACACCTCCAGCTATTTACCTACTCCAAAATGGGTTGGGGTATACACAATTCCCTTCGTGAAGACAACTTTTTAAAAATAAGTAACTTTAGGTAGAAGTTTTCTCTTCATCAGCTCCACGTCTCATGTGACAGCCTGTGGTGCAGTGGCTGTGCTCCATGGAGGAGACTTGTCACTTTGGAGAGCACCTTTGGCAGGAGATTCCGGGGGGGGCGGGGGGGGAGGCGCAGAGAGGTGGGGAGGAAGCTCCCTTCTAAATCTAAAATCTCTGCAGGAAAAGTTAAGCAGGGAGAAACAATATTTGTGTGTGTGTGTGTGTCTCAGAGATTCCTCCTGCACAGGCGCGTGTGCACACTCACACACAGAGACAGAGGGAATATGTTTTGCTTGATATATGGATTATAGTTAATTTTCTTGAAAAGGTCCTTTTCCAGAATGACATAGGAGAAAATCTTGCACAATAAAACCAACTGGTTTTACAGGAGCGTGATCAGATAGAGTGTATCTTGTGTTTTTCTTCTTCTTTTTTGTTGCTGCTGCTTGTATATTCGCTCTGTTTTGTTGCTTTTGAGAAAATAAAATACTGTGTCTTCCAACTATATTGAGCCCTTTCTAGAGAACGGAGCTTGCCTTGTTGGCCTTACTGGATTCTAAGTCGTGCTTTCTGTGCTGACTAGATTGCACCTGTGTTTTTTAATGTGTTCAATTCTATTAAAATTAATCAACAATTATTTTTAAAGATTTTTATTTATTTGAGAGAGAGCATAGTGAGAGAGAAAGAGAGAGAGAGCACAAGCAGGGGTGAGGGGCAGAGGGAGAGGGACAAACAGACTCCCCACTGAGCAAGGAGCCTGATGTGGCGCTTGATCCCAGGACCCCAGGATCATGACCTGAGCCAAAGGCAGACACTCAACCAAATGAGCCACCCACATGCCCGGAACAAATCATTTTTTAAAATATATGAGGCTGGGGGAAGAGTAAAGTCCCTTAAAAGTATGATATTTGAGATTCACTTCAAAATAAAACATTAGAGATGGGAAGTAGACAACATATTAGTCAAGGGGTATAAAGGGGATCCTTAAGTAATCGTTATAATTATATAATGTCTGGAATTTACCTCAAAGTAATGTGGAAATGAAGGGAAGTGTTTGGGGGTTTAGGTGAAACTGACTGTTCAGGAGTTGATAACTGTTGGCACATGTAAGGTTCATAATACTAGTATGCCTACTTTTTTTTTTTCTTTTTTCTTTTTTTTTTTTATTCTTATGTTAATCCCCATACATTACATCATTAGTTTTAGATGAAGTGTTCCATGATTCATTGTTTGTGCACAATACCCAGTGCTCCATGCAGAACGTGCCCTCCTCAATACCCACCACCAGGCTAACCCATCCTCCCACCCTCCTCCCCTCTAGAACCCCGTTTGTTTTTCAGAGTCCACCGTCTCTCATGGTTCGTCTACCCCTCCGATTTCCCCCGCCTCACTCTTCCCCTCCCGCTACCCTCTTCTTCTTCTTTTTTTTTTTTTCTTACATATATTGCATTATTTATTTCAGAGGTACAGATCTGAGATTCAACAGTCTTGCACAATTCACAGCGCTTACCAGAGCACATACCCTCCCCAGTGTCTATCACCCAGTCACCCCATCCCTCCCACCCCACCCCCCACTCCAACAACACTAGTATGCCTACTTTTATATAGACTTACATTTGTAATAAAAAAATAAAAGAGTTATACACATGTCTTCATTTCTTAGAGAGGGAAGAAATCACAGTAGATCTAAAATAAATCAGGCTTCTGTCTACTAAAGGAAGATACTGACATTTAGTGTGGGTGGTTGCTTTATTTGGGGATGCTCACCATCATCAAATGTCTCATTGGTAATTAGTAAAAATGCTGGAATAAAGAAACTCCTGGTTGTGGATTAGATCCAGACTTAATAGGTCTCTTCCATTGCTGATTATTTTATGGGGCAATTTACCATACTAATGAAACACTTCTCTGATGAGACATTGTAAAAGAGGCAGAGAAACTAGACAAATGACTTTGTTTCCTAAAACCAACAACAGAACATCCAATGCAGACTGCAATGTGTATTGAATAGCCAAATATTGCCTTTCTTCATCTTTCAGAACCCTCTGGGGAGCATAAGACATATGGAATCTGCTCTTAGCTACTGTATCAGTGCCATTTATAGACTGCATACATAGGGTCCCCCAAGGACCCATATGGATTATCATTTCTTTCTCTTCTGGTTTCCCCAGAAGCATGACCCCCTGTGTTCCATGATGCACATACTTCCCTGGGGATAAACCTAATTAAATCTCAAGAATCAAAGGAAACAATCTTACTGATATTTGTCGGAGGAATTCTAGTGATAGAGGATGGGGAAGTCTCAAGATCCAACAGACCAGACTAGAAGTCAATTTGTGTCAGAAATGTATAGAAATCAGAAATACATTCAGAAACTTTTTTTTAACTTTTTTTAATTTTTTTTATTCTTATGTTAATCCCCATACATTACATCATTAGTTTTAGATGAAGTGTTCCATGATTCATTGTTTGTGCATAACACCCAGTGCTCCATGCAGAATGTGCCCTC